>NC_025995.2:44928007-44991949 GCF_000442705.2 Elaeis guineensis | reverse complement strand
TCCTATTCCTGACATGGCTGTGTTTTTGGAGGGATCATATCTGGTCATAATACATCCACGCTAGGTGGGAGGGGCACGTTAGCTAGAAAGAAAAGTAGATTCAAGGTGAAATAGTAAGTGATACATTTACAGTTTTTCCGCTCCTCCTTGAGGCCCTCCGGTGATGGAGTCGATGGTCCCGATGGGAGGTCGGTCTCCGGGTTGCTCCTCCCTTTTCTGCGGTTCAGGTGGTGGGAGGGCTCTTGGTCGGTCTCCTCTACCCTCAGGCCTACGATGGATGAATCTGTCGAGTCGACCTCACCGAATGAGCTCCTCGATCTCGTCCTGGAGCTGGATGCATTCCTCCGTGTCGTGGCCGTGGTCGCGGTGGTAGAGGCAGAACATGTTGGGGTTGCGCTTCCCGGGGTGTGTGCGCATCCTCTCCGGCCTAGGGAGCTGCTCCCTGACCTCCATCAGTACCTGGGCCTTCGAGGCGTTGAGGGGGGCGTAGTTGCAGAATTTTCCTGGTGGGGAACCCCGCCGAAACCTGCGGTTCGGGCTTCTCTGCCTGCGTGCCCTGGGTGGAGTAAGGGCGTGCTTATGTCCAGGAGGGGATCGGAAACGTGGCCGGGCTTCCTTTGGCCTTTTCTCAACTGCGGGCTTACTCGAATCTCCCGCTTGACGCTCCCTTGCAGTCTCTTCATCCTTCATTTTGAAGGCCTCTTCCGCTCGGGCGTATCCTTCAGCCCGAGCCAGTAAATCGGCAAAATCCCTGGGGTACTTCTTTTCTAGGGAGTACAAAAGATCATTCTTCTGAAGGCCACCTTTTAGGGCGGCCATGGCAACTGACTGGTCCAAGTTTCGGACCTCCAACACCACGATGTTAAAGCGGTTGACGTAGGCCCGTATGGACTCCCCTTCCCTCTGCTTGATGTTGATGAGGGACTCCGAACCGTTCCGGGGATGTCGGCTGCTGACAAAATAGGCCACAAATTGGTGGCTCATTTGATCGAAGGAAAATATGGTACCCAACTTCAGAGCCGAGTACCAGTTCCTCGCTGCTCCCTTCAAGGTAGACGGGAAAGCCCGACACAAGATGGCATCAGGAGCACCGTGAAGCAGCATCATCGTTCGGAAGGCCTCCAGATGATCAACCGGGTCCGACGTCCCGTCGTAGTTTCGAACTGGGGAAGCTTGAAGTTCGGCGGGATCGGTTCCTGCATAATCATTTGGGAGAAGGGAGGGTCAGTGCAAATATCCTCACCATAAGCGGGAGGCACGTGGCGGAGTTCTTCGATCCGCCGGTTCATCTCCTGGAGCCTCCGGTCCAAGAAATCCTCTCGACTTTGAGTCTCGAGGGTCCTTTGGTAGAACGAGGGCAGGGATCTTCCAGGGGTGGAGTCATGATCCGATTGAGGGCTTTCTACCCTCGGATTCGCCTTCCCGGAAAGGATGGGGCGGCTGGCCCAGGTGGCCTGCCCCACCGCCGGGTTCTGGCATTCTGGAGATGCCCCCTTCGGATGCGCCGACGCCTGCGGTTGCTGCTGCTGCATTGCTTGTACGGCTTCGACGAGGCCCTTGACCTACTGCGCCAGCAAGTCAAACTGCTCCACGCCGACCGCCACCGCCGGAGGGGGAGGAGGACGAGGCTGAGAAACTGGAGGGGAGGCCGGAGCCTGAGATCTAGCCGCGGAGGCCGTGGACCGTCGGGAGGACGCCTTGCGTGGAGGCATCAGTGTCGATCTCGTGGGGGAAGATTAGGAGTGGGTGACGGAGAAACGGTCGGAGGCGGCTTCGTTGAACACTCCTTTAAGAACAAGGGTGCTGCGAAGACACGGCCCTTCCTCTAGCGCCAATCCTGTTGGTGCAAAAATCTGCTTGCGTCGGAGAAGCTGGAGTCGGGGAAGCTGCGGTCGCCGCTGGGACCTACAAGGGAAGTCTAAACCGGAGGTGGGGTTGCTCCGGCAAGACCCTCCAACGCTCAAGTCAGTTCTCTGCCTCAACAAGAATGGAGTGCTCGAACGGAGAGTTTAGCAGAGTTTTGAGATAAGAAATGAGCTTAGAGAATAACGTATCTGAGTCCCCCCTTTTATAGGCGGAGGGGGCAACGGATTGATGGCGACACCTGTAACCGTCTGGTAGTGGGCTGCCCGTGGTCAGGGAAATTTATTGCGAGAGGTAGTGAAGTGGGATCGTGGCCATCACCGCAGCTCGCCACGTGGAATCAGTTGCAGGGAGTGGAGCAGCGCCAGTTGTCGTGACTTGCCAGCGGATGGGAGAATCGCCCGGTATCCGTCGCAGGAGGTGGAGCAGGTTTGTGGCCGTTATCATGGCCTGCCAGGGGGTGGTGGAGCTGTGCGAAATCCGCCGCAGGAAGTGGAGCAGGGCGGCGACGGTTACTGCGGCTTGTCAGGGAATGATGGAGCTGTGCAGAATCCGTCACAGGAAGTGGAGCAGGGTCGTGGCCGTTTTGGTGGCTTGCCAGGGGGCGCGGATCTGTTGATTGAAGCTCGACGACGGTCGGAGCCCGACCTCTGTAGAGGTCCGGGAGAGGTCCTCCTGGCGGCTGGGGCCGTGGGCGGAGTCTGACTTCCGTGGGAGTCCGGGTGGAGCCGTGCTGCAGGGGATGTCGGAAGCAGAGCCCGGCTCCCATAGGAGTCCGGGCGGAGCTGCTCTGTAGCTGATGTCGGAGGCGGAGCCCGGCTCCCGTAGGAGTCCGGGCGGAGCTGCTCTGTAGCTGATGTCGGAGGCGGAGCCCTCTCGGAGCTGAAGTTGTGGGGCGGAACCCGGCTCCCGTGGGAGTCCGGGTGGAGTCCTCTGCAATCAAAGTTAGAGGTGAAGTCCGGCTCCCGTAGGAGTCCGGACGGAGCTTACCAGCAGTCAAAGTTAGAGGTGAAGTCCGGCTCCCGTAGGAGTCCGGACGGAGCTTACCAACAGTCAAAATTAGAGGTGAAGTCCGGCTCCCGTAGGAGTCCGGATGGAGCTTACCAGCAGTTGATATTGAGAGCGGGGCCTGGCTCCCGTAGGAGTCTGGGCGGGGCTGTGCTGCAGGGGATGTCGGAAGTGGAGCCCGGCTCCCGTAGGAGTCCGGGCGGAGCTGCTCTGTAGCTGATGTCGGAGGCGGAGCCCGGCTCCCGTAGGAGTCCGGGCGGAGCTGCTCTGTAGCTGATGTCGGAGGCGGAGCCCGGCTCTTGTAGGAGTCCGGGTGGAGCCCTCTCGGAGCTGAAGTTGCGGGCGGAACCCGGCTCCCGTGGGAGTCCGGGCAGAGTCCTCTGCAATCAAAGTTAGAGGTGAAGTCCGGCTCCCGTAGGAGTCCGGGCGGAGCTGTTTCGATGTCGGCGGCGGAGCCCGACTCCCGTAGGAGTCCGGGCGGAGCATTCTGATGTCGGCGGCGGAGCCCGGTTCCCGTAGGAGTCCGGGCAGAGCTGTTCCGATGTCGGCGGCGGAGCCCGGCTCCCGTAGGAGTCCGGGCGGAGCTGTTCTGATGTTGCGGTCGAGCCCGGCTCCCGTAGGAGTCCGGGCGGAGCTGTTTGGATGTTGCGGCGGAGCCCGGCTCCCGTAGGAGTCCGGGCGGAGCTGTTTCGATGTCGGCGACGGAGCCCGGCTCCCGTAGGAGTCCGGGCGGAGCTGTTCCGATGTTGGCGACGGAGCCCGACTCCCGTAGGAGTCCGGGCGGAGCTGTTCTGATATTGCGGCGGAGCCCGGTTCCCGTAGGAGTTCGGGCAGAGCTGTTCCGATGTCGGCGGCGGAGCCCGGCTCCCGTAGGAGTCCGGGCGGAGCTGTTCTGATGTCGGCGGTGGAGTCCGATTTCCGTAGGAGTCCGGGCGGAGCTGTTCCGATGTCGGCGGCGGAGCCCGGCTCCCGTAGGAGTCCGGGCGGAGCTGTTCTAATGTTGCAGTGGAGCCCGGCTCCCGTAAGAGTTCAGGCGGAGCTGTTCTGATGTTGCGGCGGAGCCCGGCTCCCGTAGGAGTCCGGGCGAAGCTGTTCCGATGTCGGCGGTGGAGCCCGGCTCCCGTAGGAGTCCGGGCGGAGCTGTTCTGATGTGGGCGGTGGAGCCCGACTCCCGTAGGAGTCCGAGCGGAGCTGTTCTGATGTTGCGGCGGAGCCCGACTCCCGTAGGAGTCCGGGCGGAGCTGTTCCGATGTCGGTGGTGGAGCCCGACTCCCGTAGGAGTCTGGGCGGAGCTGTTCTGATGTTGGAGGCGGAGCCCGGCTCCCGTAGGAGTCCGGGCGGAGCTGTTCTGATGTTGCGGCGGAGCCCGGCTCCCATAGGAGTCCGAGCGGAGCTGTTCTGATGTTGCGACAGAGCCCGGCTCCCGTAGGAGTCCGGGCGGAGCTGTTCCGATGTCGGTGGGGAGCCCGGCTCCCGTAGGAGTCTGGGCGGAGCTGTTTCGATGTCGACGGCAGAGCCCAGCTCCCGTAGGAGTCCGGGCGGAGCTGTTCTGATGTTGCGGCGGAGCCCGGCTCCCGTTGGAGTCCGGGCGGAGCTGTTCTGATGTTGCGGCGGAGCCCGGCTCCCGTTGGAGTCCGGGCGGGGCTGTGCTGTTGCCGATTCCGTCGAGGGTTTCGGCTGTGGGTATTTTATACCCAACACTAGTTTTTGTAACAAAAATTTAATTTATGTATCACCACACTGAGCTGACTAGGTTTCAAAACTTGGTCAACCCACTTTGGTGCGTCAGCTCAATCCAGGGATGAGTCGATTCAGTCATTCAAAACTATTATTTTATACACAAATTTACTTATAAAATTATTTTATAAAATTTAAAATTATTTTTAAATACTTAACCTTATCCCATTTTAGCCCCAAATTTAATTAAGAATTAAGTTGATCCTATTAGATCTAGAATTGTGAATTAAAGATCTAATGTCATTCGCATAAAATATGAGGAATGGATTTTTGGGTTAGATAGATCAGGTCCTCGTAATTGGGTTAGATCCTAAGGTTAGAATCAAAGAACTAAATGGATTAAATTGAAAAATTGATTAAGTCTAACCAAAAGTTCAATTAGATTAAATCAGGATTTCTTTAGAGCCAATACAGTAGTTGTAGTTGGTCGAGTCCATATCTTTGATTAGATCCAAATGGACTTTGATCTCTAGCTTAGTGGTCGAACCCAAGTCTATAAGTTGATCGAGTTAAAACTGATTAACTAGTTGGTGTCTCAGGTAAGTTTGGCAGTCTTAACTGATGATCGTTAATTGAGAGCTACTCGCATAGATTGAGTCTATGGCGAGTTAATGGCATATCCCTCTCATTGATCTCACTTATCTGGCCAATAAAGTGAATTATATATTGATCAGATCACTAAATAATTAGGGTTGACCCATGCTTACTAGAAAATCAATTGTGACTGATTTAGGAGCCCCTAGTTTGACTTATCTTAGTCCTCTTCATGACTTGATGAAATCAGTGGGAGGATTTGTGACTTATCAGTTGGACCAACTTGTTTCTAATTCATCTTGATCTGACTTGGTGAAGTCAGTAGAAGAATTATGATTAGTTGGTCTGTATCTTTAATTCTATTAAATTATGTTTATCAAATTTTATAAATTATTAGGTCTATAAAATAAGCTGGTTATATGGATAATTAGATAATAACCTCCTATTAAGATGAATGGTAATGAATCCATTATTTTAGAATAACATTACAAGTGCCTTACGCCTGATGTTTCTCTGAACGATAGAATTATCATTTATTATATGATGACTCCACTATACTATCAGATGAATGATTGGCTTGGTCGACCCATACTCGAGCCTAACCATTCATTAGTTAGAATTACTGAGTAAATTCACGTTAATGGTTGGACTTAATCAGGACTTTCAGTAGAGGCCCTTGTTGGGAAATGTGTCCCAAAAAGCCAATCGTCAAGCTGTTGACGGTTGAGCAACCAAGTATTGTAATTGATTTGTTAATAAATAAAATATATTTGGCATTTTCATCATAAGCTTTCATCTTCTAATGAACTCCGTTGTTATGATGAAGTCCTTAGGACTATTTAAGTTCGATAAAGAGAGGATTTATCGATTAGTCCTTAAAACTGTTCACGACCAAATGATAGGCTGTTAATAAGGACGACAGCTTCTATCAAGCATAGGTCGCTGTAGGCCATATGGGTTGGTTGTCCTCTTAACCAAGGAGTGTGGAGACACTGGTATGGCATACAGGTGAGATGTAAGGGTACATCATCATTGAACGTGACCAACTCCAGAGCATTCTACTGTCGAGAATGTCTCTGATGGGATATAGGTATAAGTGTCCCTTAGACTTGAGATCACCTCAGTGCCTTGCAAGCAACTCACTGTGCTTTGGTACTGGACTAACTGAATTTCTAATTCAGGGATGGAAGGCTTCTGGGCACAGTCAAGTACTTGCAAAGTCAGAGTGTGATCGAGATGGGATTGACCACTCCAAGAGTTGGAGAAGAACGAGTCGCTGTATTTCAATTTAGCAAAACCTTGGCCAGGGTAATACATCAGATGGATTTGATATTTTGAAATACAATGTGGACAACCTGATCAGAGTTGACAGTTGAGCTCTGGGGTGTCCTATGATCATTTTGGTCAAGGGGATGAATTATATGAAAACTATATCCGCATGGGTTCTAAGGATATTGTTCTACACATTCGACCTATCCGGTCGTCGGGTATCATTGCTAGATGGTCACTTCGATTGGTATAGGAATTTATTCCTATGCTACCGGCTTAGGTTCGGACCTATGAGGTCACACACATTAGAGTTCATGATCCGATCGGATGGTTGATCAACGATTAAGAATCGTTCTAGGGTTAGATGATCAATACGATTGATATTTAACCCAGTGCAAGTGTTGCAGGAGGATCGATTAGCAATTCGATTGCTAATTAGCTTAATTTGATTAAGCCAATGGGCTGAGATTAAGTCTAATTAAATATGATTTAATTAGATTTGATTTGGGCTTGATTGGATCAAGTCCAATTGGTTTATTGGATAAGCCAAGTGCAAGGAAAGACTAGTCCTAGTTCAACTAGGACTTGGGTCAATCTAATTTCTAATTTGATTAGAAAATTAAATCAGATTTAAATCTAATTTAATCTGATTAAATTAGGTTCTTAATTAGGTTAAGACCTATTTTAATTGGGTTGATCTAATTTTGATTTGATTTAGTTTGGGAAACCAAATTAAAACAAGTTATGAGACAGAATCCTAGTAGGACTAGGATTCCACCTTGCACCACATAAACCTTCTCCACGCCCTCTCTCTTATTCAACGCCAATCTCCACTTATTTTGTGCGACAAAAGCCCTCTCCCAGATCTCTCCCATGTTCACAAAAGGTCTCCTCTCTTCTTTCTTACATGGAAGGTGATTTGGATCAAATCTAAAAGGAATAAGTTTGGATTTCGAATTCTATGAGATGAGTTTTAGAAATCCAAAACTCTTTCAATTTTGCACCGAATTTATCCAATTTTTTTTTGGAATTTTTGTGGCTTTTAGGGTTTACATTGTGCACCCTTTTCTGTTGATCCATCCACGAAAATATGAAGGAGGTGCTCAAGAGTTGGGCGTCCCTTTACTTGCCATGTTTGGATAAGCCTTGACTAGGTGTTTGACCTAGACAAGGACTCTATCATATCTCTCTATATAAGATGAGTTTCTTTGTGAAATTTTAAGTGGAGATAGATATTTGAGAGTCCTTTCTGCCATCCAAAAATAAAAGAGAAATAACTTTGGGTCGTGGAGATATAAAAGACGCAAGTTTGGGTGTCTAGAGAAAAAAATGTGAAGAAGAAGAGGGTCTTCTTCTTGGGTTTTTGTTTTCATATCTTTCCTCCCTCCATCTTGAGTTTTCTGAGAGTGTCTCAGATCTGAAACTCCTCCTTCTACTTTTCATCTTTGGAAGAGTCCAAATCAAGAAGAAGGAGGCACCTGATCAACCATCAAAGAAGGATCAGCGCAGTACTAGCATACTGTGCTGATTTCCTGAAGCAGGACTTCTGATCGAGATTCGTGGGCTCGTGTGGACGACTCCTAGAGGCCGGACGTGTGTGCGGCTTGCAACATCATCCTTAAGCCCGGATCAGTGAGGTTAGAGCATCTAACTTGCAAGGTAATAGATCTGATCTATTATTTAATACATACATTAGATGTAGCTAGTATAGAAACATGTTGATATGATCAACATGTAGTTCATACTATATTTATATATATTTTAATTTTTGATTTAATGCTATGTAATAATCATGTAATAGGATCTTAGATCTAGGGATTTTCTGATCTTAAAAAATAAATTTTGATTTATTTTAGTCTTCCGCTGTATGATCTTGAAAAAGTTTCAAGATCTAACCATGAAACCCTAGATCTGGTTCCTACAATTGGTATCAGAGCCTAGGTTCTTTATTACATGATTATTTATACATGCTTAGATTATTTTTTAGATTAGATCTAATTTATAATCTGATTATTAAATCTAAAATTAAAATTTTAGATCAATCACAAACTGTAAGGTTGTCCTAATTTGTGTAGATCTATCTTTAATCATAAATTTGTTAGATATGATCTAGATTAAATTTATGATTTATTAGATTTAAAAGATGTTTAAATCTGAAATAAAATCTCTTTGTTAATAATTTTTATGCAAAGAAATTATTTAAAGTTAAAATTGTTTCAATTACATGAACCTGTTTAGATTAGATCTAAAGTAGTTTCATGTTTATTTCACTTGCATCTTGATTATGAATCAAACATGCAATATGATTAATAGAATCATATTGTAAAATTGTTTTACAAATATGAAAATGATTTTTTGAAAAGTCAAACCCAACCCTCAGCCCAAAACTTAATTAAGAATTAAGAAGTTGTTTGATTAGGTTCTAGGATTGTGAATTGAAGAACCTAAGACACAAATCATAACACATTGGGTTAATGGGTTAGTGAAAATTAGGTCCATTAATTGGGTTAGACCTATGGTTAGATTAAAGATGGACTTAATTAGAGAATTGACTAAATCTAATCAATTGTTGTCTTAGATTAGGTCAAGGATTCTCTAGATCAATTACAATAGTTGTAGTTGGTCAAGTCCATGTCTTTAACGAGAACCAAATGGACTTGATTTTTGGCTAAGCGGTCTAGCACGAACTGTTAGGTTGATCTAATCGAAACTAATTAAACCAGTTGGTGTCTATGGTAAACCAGACCGGTGGTTTTTAATTGGGAGCCCGCTTACCTGGCCATTTCTGATGGTGTCTAAGGCAAGCTTTGGCAGACCCTCCCACTGATCGAACTTACCTGGCCTCTTGGTGAAATTATGTTTTGATCGGATCACTTGACTATTCGAGCTGACCCATGTCAGCTAGGTAAATCAGTGTGACTGATTTAGGTGCTCCTAGACCAGCCCTGGTCTCCCTTAAGCTGACTTGGTGAAGCCAATGGGAGGATCATGATAAGCTGGTTCATCTGACTTCATCCTCTATATTATTTAAATCTTCTAAAATTATTAGGTCCTTAAAATGATAAAGTTATGGAGATAACTGAGTCATAGCCTCCCATTAAGGTGTTTGATAATGAGTCCATTAACTCAATAATCATTGCAGACCCAAAGGCCTGGTGCTTGTTGACTAATGGAATTATCACTCATCATATGATGACTTGGAAGTGTCTCTCTAATGGTGGCTAGGTGAGCCAACCAAAGTTGGGCTTAATCATTCGTTGGTTAGATACACCAAGTATGATCATGTTAATGGTTGGACCTAACCGGATCCTTACAGTGGAGGCCAAAGCCTACTGATTAGGTTTCTGGGGTAAAATTAAAATTAATAGAAATTGTTTAGAGAAACAATTGGTTATGAACCTACCCTTAGATGTACATGGGTTGGCCAACCAAAGTTGGGCTTGTGTGCAGTGTAAGTGGATTCTAGTACCCGCTAAGGAATTAGGGTAATTCCTCGAATTGAAGGTAGAGGCTACCAATTCGAATAAAATAGTGGGAGAAACCTTTTGATTAAAGTCCAAATCTTTAGGTTTAATGAATCAATTACTAATTAGGTTATGGTTTTCTTTTGTGTAGATATGGCCACTTCCCTATCGCTCCGATCATTGTTGGACAATGATAAGTTGGTGGGACCCAATTTCGGTAGCTGGTACCGAAAGTTGAAGATAGTCCTGGAGCATGAACGGATCCTATATGTGATAATGGATCCTGCACCTGAGGAGCCAGCTGTCAATGCACGTGGAACAGTCAGAGACACTTACCAGAAGTGGCTCAGTGACCGAACCATGGTGCGCTGTATCATGCTAGCTGCTATGAGCGACGAGTTCAGTCACAGATTCGAGACGGCTCAGCCAAAGGACATGCTTCAAGTGTTGGAGGATGCCTTTGGCACATCCGATGACGTGGAGAGGCACAAGACTAGTTGTGCCATCTTCAACGCCAAAATGCGGGATGGTGCCTCTGTCACTGATCATGTATTGTACATGATCGAGCTGATGGAACGATTGAGCAAGCTCGGCTTTCCCTTGCATGAGCAGCTTGGGAAAGATGCAATACTGAACTCGCTGCCCAAGTCTTATCTCCCATTCCTCACTCATTATAGAATGACAAAGCCTGAAGTAAACTACCATGGATTACTGGGGTTACTTCAGAACTTTGAGAAAGATCACCAACTCCATAAAGAGTCGGTGAACTTAGTGGGAGGTTCATCTTCTGGTTCTCGACCCTTTGAGAAAGGGAAGAAGAACAAGAAGAAGAAAGTAAAGAAGGTGCAAGTTCAGGCTAGGACAACTGTGCAGTGTCAGACCAAAAAGATCAAACCCGATAAGAGTCAAGCTGAATGCTTCTTTTGCAAGAAGCGGGGGCACTGGAAGAGGAACTGTCCCCAGTACATTGCCTCCCTAGACCCGAACAGGCAGAGAAAGCAGCAAGTTGTTGCTGGGCAAGGTATTTATATGATAACTCCTTGCAATTTCTCTATTTGTGATATAACTGACTGGGTATTGGATACCGGTAGCCCTTACCATATTTGCAATTCGTTGCAGGGGTTGCAGGTCAGTAGGAGATTCGAGCAAGGCGAGAGGTTCTTGAACGTTGGAGATGGAAGACCAGTTCCAGTTCTAGCATTAGGAATCTTGAAACTTGTATTTGAATCCCATATCATTATTCTTAATGATTGTCATTTCTGTCCCAGTTTCTTTTTAAATGTCATTTCTGTAGGCCTTCTGGCCAAAAATAATTATGAAATTTCAATAAAGAAACAAATTTGTAATATCATTGAGAATGGTGTTACTATTTTTTGTGGACATTTGAACAATGGTGTGTATATGTTATCACAACCTGTTAATGTAGTCTATTCAACTGGCAAGCACCCTAGATTAGATAGTGTGTCAGATATCTACTTATGGCACTGTAGGCTAGGTCATATAAACAAGAACAGAATAAACAGGTTGACTCAAGAGGGAATCCTCGAAGTAAGTGATTGTGAATCACTTCCAACCTGTGAGTCCTGTCTTCTTGGTAAAATGACCAAGTCACCTTTTACTGGAAAAGGTGAGAGAGCTACTGAGCTCTTGGGTCTAGTACATACTGATGTATGCGGACCCATGAGCACCAGTGCTAGAGGTGGATATTTCTACTTCATAACTTTCACGGATGACCTATCCCGATATGGATATCTCTATCTGATGAAACATAAGTCGGATTCATTTGAAATGTTCAAACGATTCCGAAGTGAAGTAGAAAAACAAACTAGGAAGAGTATTAAAACTCTTCGATCTGATCGAGGAGGAGAATACCTTTCTAGTGAATTTCTCACATATCTAGGAGAGAATGAGATTCTCTCCCAATGGACTCCTCCAGGAACACCACAGCATAATGGTGTGTCTGAAAGGAGGAATCGGACTCTGTTAGACATGGTCCGATCCATGATGGGTGTTGCTAGCTTGCCGATATCCTTCTGGGGATATGCACTCGAATCGGCTTGTTATCTATTAAATAGGGTTCCAAGTAAGTCTGTAATTAAGACTCCATATGAGATATGGACGGGACGTAAGCCAGCACTTTCACACCTTAGGGTCTGGGGGTGCCCGGCCTATGTCAAACGATTAGTCACAGACAAACTTGGACCTAGATCTGACAAATGCTCATTCATAGGGTACCCCAAAGAGACAAAAGGATATTTTTTCTACCATGCTGATGAACAAAAGGTGTTCGTCAGCCTTAAGGCAATCTTTTTAGAAAAGGAGTTCCTTGGTGAAGGAACCGTTGCCTCTAAGGTTGAACTTGATGAAGTTCAACAGGTAGAAGGACCGACACCAATAGCTGAACCTGAGTCGGATATGATTAGATCAGATCCGGAGCCCAATATATCTGTACCATTAAGGCGATCCGGTAGAGTACCGCGTCAGCCGGACAGATACTACGGTTTCTTGGTCCGGGACGGTGATCCCATCGAACTTGATGAGAATAATGAGGATCCGATCACCTATATGGATGCTATGCAGAGACCTGATTCCGAGAAATGGCTTGAAGCCATGAAATCCGAAATGGAGTCCATGAAGGTCAACGATGTATGGACATTGGTTGACCCACCTAAAGGGGTTAAACCCATTGGGTGTAAATGGGTCTTCAAAAGGAAGAGGGGCGCAGACGGAAAGGTGGAGACCTATAAAGCCCGTCTGGTTGCCAAGGGGTATCGTCAACGTTATGGTATTGACTATGACGAGACATTTTCTCCTGTGGCAATGCTCAAATCTATTCGGATAATGCTTGCAATAGCTGCCCATCTAGATTATGAGATCTGGCAGATGGATGTAAAGACAGCTTTTCTTAATGGAGAGCTGACCGAAGAGGTGTATATGATACAACCTGAGGGGTTTACATCCACAGATGAGTCCAAGGTGTGTAAGCTTCAGAGATCCATTTATGGATTGAAGCAAGCTTCTCGGAGTTGGAACATGCATTTTGATAAGGTGATCAAAATGTATGGCTTCATTAAGAATGGAGAATGAGCCCTGCATCTATAAATGGGCAAATGGTCCAGTTGTGGTATTCCTTGTCTTGTACGTGGATGACATTCTCTTAATCGAGAATGACATCCCCGTACTACAGGGAATAAAAGTTTGGTTGTCATCACAGTTCTCCATGAAGGACTTGGGTGAAGCATCCTACATCCTAGGGATGAAGATCTATAGGGATAGATCTAAAAGGATGCTTGGGTTATCCCAGTCTATGTACATAGACACTGTGCTGAAGAGGTTCAGCATGGAAAATTCCAAGAAGGGCTATCTACCGATAGGCCATGGAATTTCTCTCTCTAAGAAGGATTGTCCGACAACTCCTGAAGAGAGAGAGCGTATGAGTAGAGTCCCATATGCTTCAGCCGTGGGATCTATCATGTACGCCATGATATGTACAAGACCAAATGTGGCATACTCACTAGGAGTAGTGAGTAGATACCAATCTGATCCTGGAGAAAACCACTGGAAAGTGGTTAAAGCCATCCTTAAGTATTTGAGAAATACTAAGGACCAATGGTTGGTTTATGGCAAGTCAGATCTGAAACTTGTGGGGTTCACAGACTCTAGCTTTCAATCTGACCATGATGACAGCAGGAGAGTGTCGGGTTATATCTTTACTCTGAATGGTGGAGCCATCTGCTGGAAGAGTTCCAAGCAGCATACTGTGGCAGACTCTGTTTGTGAAGCAGAGTATATCGCAGCATCAGATGCCGCGAAGGAGGCTGTGTGGCTGAGAAAATTTATCAACGAGCTCGGAGTAGCACTTTCTCTCGATGGTCCAGTCCTGCTCTACTGCGACAGCACTGGTGCCATAGCTCAGGTGAAGGAACCCAAAGCACATTAGCGGACGAAGCACATCTTGCGCCACTTCCACCTGATCCGAGAGATCGTGGATCGAGGTGACGTCGACCTTCAGAAGATCGACGGAAAGGAGAACCTAGCCGACCCCTTCACTAAAGCCCTGGCAATAAAGGAGTTCGACAACCATAAGTCGAAGATGGGTATTAGATACTGTGCCGAGTGACTTTAGGACAAGTGGGAGTTGTTGGGAAATGTGTCCCAAAAATCCAATCGTCAAGCTGTTGACGGTTGAGCAACCAAGTATTGTAATTGATTTGTTAATAAATAAAATATATTTGGCATTTTCATCATAAGCTTTCATCTTCTAATGAACTCCGTTGTTATGATGAAGTCCTTAGGACTATTTAAGTTCGATAAAGAGAGGATTTATCGATTAGTCCTTAAAACTGTTCACGACCAAATGATAGGCTGTTAATAAGGACGACAGCTTCTATCAAGCATAGGTCGCTGTAGGCCATATGGGTTGGTTGTCCTCTTAACCAAGGAGTGTGGAGACACTGGTATGGCATACAGGTGAGATGTAAGGGTACATCGTCATTGAACGTGACCAACTCCAGAGCATTCTACTGTCGAGAATGTCTCTGATGGGATATAGGTATAAGTGTCCCTTAGACTTGAGATCACCTCAGTGACTTGCAAGCAACTCACTGTGCTTTGGTACTGGACTAACTTAATTTCTAATTCAGGGACGGAAGGCTTTTGGGCACAGTCAAGTACTTGCAAAGTCAGAGTGTGATCGAGATGGGATTGACCACTCCAAGAGTTGGAGAAGAACGAGTCGCTGTATTTCAATTTAGCAAAACCTTGGCCAGGGTAATCCATCAGATGGATTTGATATTTTGAAATACAATGTGGACAACCTGATCAGAGTTGACAGTTGAGCTCTGGGGTGTCCTATGATCATTTTGGTCAAGGGGATGAATTATATGAAAACTATATCCGCATGGGTTCTAAGGATATTGTTCTACACATTCGACCTATCCGGTCGTCGGGTATCATTGCTAGATGGTCACTTCGATTGGTATAGGAATTTATTCCTATGCTACCGGCTTAGGTTCGGACCTATGAGGTCACACACATTAGAGTTCATGATCCGATCGGATGGTTGATCAACGATTAAGAATCGTTCTAGGGTTAGATGATCAATACGATTGATATTTAACCCAGTGCAAGTGTTGCAGGAGGATCGATTAGCAATTCGATTGCTAATTAGCTTAATTTGATTAAGTCAATGGGCTGAGATTAAGTCTAATTAAATATGATTTAATTAGATTTGATTTGGGCTTGATTGGATCAAGTCCAATTGGTTTATTGGATAAGCCAAGTGCAAGGAAAGACTAGTCCTAGTTCAACTAGGACTTGGGTCAATCTAATTTCTAATTTGATTAGAAAATTAAATCAGATTTAAATATAATTTAATCTGATTAAATTAGGTTCTTAATTAGTTTAAAACCTATTTTAATTGGGTTGATCTAATTTTGATTTGATTTGGTTTGGAAAACCAAATTAAAACAAGTTATGAGACAGAATCCTAGTAGGACTAGGATTCCACCTTGCACCACATAAACCTTCTCCACGCCCTCTCTCTTATTCAACGCCAATCTCCACTTATTTTGTGCGACAAAAGCCCTCTCCCAGATCTCTCCCACGTTCACAAAAGGTCTCCTCTCTTCTTTCTTACATGGAAGGTGATTTGGATCAAATCTAAAAGGAATAAGTTTGGATTTCGAATTCTATGAGATAGAGTTTTAGAAATCCAAAACTCTTTCAATTTTGCACCGAATTTATCCAAATTTTTTTTGGAATTTTCGTGGCTTTTAGGGTTTACATTGTGCACCCTTTTCTGTTGATCCATCCACGAAAATATGAAGGAGGTGCTCAAGAGTTGGGCGTCCCTTTACTTGCCATGTTTGGATAAGCCTTGACTAGGTGTTTGACCTAGACAAGGACTCTATCATATCTCTCTATATAAGACGAGTTTCTTCATGAAATTTTAAGTGGAGATAGATATTTGAGAGGCCTTTCTGACATCCAAAAATCCGAGAGAAATACCTTTGGGTCATGGAGATATAAAAGATGCAAGTTTGGGTGTCTAGAGAAAAAAATGTGAAGAAGAAGAGGGTCATCTTCTTGGGTTTTTGTTTTCATATCTTTCCTCCCTCCATCTTGAGTTTTCTGAGAGTGTCTCAGATCTGAAACTCCTCCTTCTACTTTTCATCTTTGGAAGAGTCCAAATCAAGAAGAAGGAGTTACCTGATCAACCATCAAAGAAGGATCAGCGCAGTACTAGCATACTGTGCTGATTTCCTGAAGCAGGACTTCTGATCGAGATTCGTGGGCTCGTGTGGACGACTCCTAGAGGCCAGACGTGTGTGCGGCTTGCAACATCATCCTTAAGCCCGGATCAGTGAGGTTAGAGCATCTAACTTGCAAGGTAATAGATCTGATCTATTATTTAATACATACATTAGATGTAGCTAGTATAGAAACATGTTGATATGATCAACATGTAGTTCATACTATATTTATATATATTTTAATTTTTGATTTAATGCTATGTAATAATCATGTAATAGGATCTTAGATCTAGGGATTTTCTGATCTTAAAAAATAAATTTTGATTTATTTTAGTCTTCCGCTGTATGATCTTGAAAAAGTTTCAAGATCTAACCATGAAACCCTAGATCTGGTTCCTTCAGCCCTTTGTGAAGAAAAAATGGGTAATTCAAAGCATGTATTTTTAAATTTTTACAGTAAAATAAAAAAAATTAAATATTTTAATCTTCTAAACATATCTTTGATTTGATCTAAAGTATCATTAAAAATTTATGATATAAAAAATTTATATATAAAATTTGAAAAAAAATAAAAAACTACATCGATCACATCGATGCCCTGAATTTAATCTAACCTTTAGATTATGTCGGTAGAGTTCAGAACTCAACACCTTTTTATAGGTTGATGATCTCAACTATTGTTAATATGGTATGAAGCTTTCGCTGATGTCGAGCAGCCGCATAAGTGTCCGACCTCTACGGATGGTCCATACGAAGCCCTTCGGACTGATCAGCCCTCCGTAGGAGTGCTAGCTCGCGCAGTCGGCTTTTGATGGCAAATTTGACTTGATCTCCTTCTTCAATTATCTCGAATCTTTTCAATGTTGAAGATAGATTAGAGAAAGATTCTGGATGGTGGAGAAAATTTAGATGAAGACTCTCTTTTGGTTTTTCCCTCACCCAAAAACCTAGAACAGTTCTAGGTCTCTCACCCAAGAAGAAAATGGTTTCCTCTTTTGTTCATGCCAAGGAGGAAGGAAACCCACCCAATCCTCACATCCCAAAGAAGTATTTTTGATTCTATTTCTCTCTGGTATCTCATGAAGAAGAGCTCTCATCTTTTGGCACACAAAATTATGGCCTTTTTATGGTTATTGCACAAACCAGATAAAATAGGATAAGGGCTGGAGTTTGTTACAATTCAAACTCTTTTGAATTTCAATTTAACTCCAGCCTTTTCTCACCCTTATCTAACTTAAAGAAAGACTTATCAAAAAAAATTGGATATGAAAATTAATTACAAAGATCTCTTTTTCTCGTACACAATAGACCCCTTCAAAAGCAGCCAACATGCGGAAGGATGTGGATAAGATTTTAAGTTAAAATTCAAACTAATTTGAATTCAAATCAAAACCAACCAATTCCTATCCTTAATGAGAAATTAAAAAAAAATTATTTTTTAGTTTTCTCATATACAAACTGATTTTGTGTGGTGAGAAAAGGCTTGAGACAATTTAGGTGGCGCAAGGAATAGAGTCCTACTCATTTGGGACTCTAGGGTTTAACCAACTGGATTTCTTTCAAACCCAATCCAATTAGATCCAAATAAAATATGATGAATCTAATATAATTAGACTCTTATAATCTCAATTAAATTTGATCAAATCAATAAATTAATTGAGTCATAGATCTGATCAAATCAGGATCATTTCTTCTTTACCGATTAGGTCATCTCATAACCTAATCAGACTTGACTTGATTGAATCAAATTCAATCAGACTTGATCCAGACTTTAATACTCAATCAAATTGAGCTAATTATTGATCTAATCACTAATCAATTCTCTATTAAAGATAGAGTCCAATTCTAGTGAGACTCTTCAGCAGAGTCCCTGTCAAGTGGGACTCTTCACTAGAGTCCCCGTTGACTGGGACTCTTCATATTAGCCATGTGATCGGACAAAAACTTCTAATGTGTGTGACCTCATAGGTTTGAACCTAAGCTTGTAGTATAGAAATTAATTTTTGTACTAATTATAGTAACCATCTAGTAATGGTACCCGACATCCGGATAGGCCGAATGTATGCTAAGCAACACTCAAGAACCTATTTGAATATAGTCACTATATAGTTCATCCCTTTGACCCAAATGCTCAAGGTGACCTAGGGTTTAACTGCCAACCCTGATATGATCATCCACATTGTATTTTAATTTTCAAAATCTATCACATGGATTACCCTGGTCAAGATTTTACTAAATTGAAACACACTGATACATTAACTCCTACTTATTTGGAGGGGTCAATTCTATCTTGACTCATACACTGACTTCATAAGTACTTGACTATATCCAAAACCCTTTCATTACTAAATTAAAAATTCAGGTAGTCTGATAGCAAAGCATAGTGAGTTGCTCGCAAGTCACCATGGTGATCTCAGGTCTGAGGGACACTTATATCTATATCCCTTCGAAGTGACTCTTGACAATAAAGTGCTCCAAAGTTGGTCATGTTCAGTAAAATATACTCCTATATTTCACTTGCATGCCATATCAGTATTTTCATGCTCTTTAGTTAAGAGGACAACCAACCTATATGGCACACAATGACCTACACTTGATATATCTATCATCCTAGTAATAGCATATCATTTGATCATGAACTCATTTAAAGACTAAACGATATATCCTCCTATATCAAATCAAATAGTTCTAAGGACTTCATCACATAATAGGAGCTCAAAATGAGATGTACATAGTGATAAAAAAACTAAATAATATTTATTAATTCAATAATTCATATACAATTACAATGATAAGCACAACTGTCATCAAGCTGATGATTGACTTTGGGACATAATTTTCAACAACTCTACTTGGACTAAAGCCAATCGGTGCAGCATCGTATATCCATCTTTGATTTGTAGTCTTCAAACTCCTTGATGTCGAGGGCTTTAGTAAATGGGTCGGTCGAATTCTCCTTTCCATCGATCTTTTGAAGCTCAACATCACCTCGATCCATGATCTCTCAGACCAGGTGGTAGCAGCTAGAATGTGCTTGGTCCGCTGATGTGACTTCGATTCCTTTGCTTGAGCAATAGCATCAGTACTATCACAGTACAATAAGATGGGGCCATCAAAGGAGGGTGCCACTTCGAGCTTATTGATGAACTTTCATAGCCACACATCTTCCTTCGCAGCATCGGATGTCACAATATATTCTGCCTTACAAGTAGAGTCAGCCACAGTGTGTTGCTTGAAATTTTTTCAGCAGATTGCTCCATTGTTCAGGGTATAAATATATCCCGACACGCTTTTACTGTCATCATGATCTGACTGAAAATTAGATTCCATAAACTCCACTAGTTTTAAGTTGGATTCTTTATAGATAAACCACTAATCTTTAGTATTTTTCAAATACTTAAGGATGGTCTTTACGACCTTCCAGTGATTCTCACCTGGATCGGACTGGTATCTGCTCACTACTCCTAATGAGTATGCCACATCTGATCACGTACATGTCATGGCATATATAATAGATCCCACTATCGAAGCATATAGAATTCTACTCATACGCTCTCTCTCTTGAGGAGTTGTCGGACAATCACTCTTTGAGATAGAAATTTCTTGGCCTATCGAAAGATAGTCTTTTTTAAAATTTTTTATGCTGAACCTTTTCAGCACAGCATCAGTATACATCGACTGGGATAATCCAAGTAATTTTTTAGATCTATCTCTATAGATCTTCATCCCAAAGATGAAGGATGCTTCTCCCAAGTCTTTCACGAAGAACTGTGATGACAACCAAACTTTTGTTCCCTGTAATGCAGAGATGTCATTCCCGATTAAGAGAATGTCATCGATATACCAAACAAAAAATATCACTATAGAGTTATTAACTCATTTGTATATGTAGGATTTCTCTCCATTCTTAATGAAGCTATACGTTCTAATCACTTTATCAAAATGCATGTTCCAACTTCAAGATGCCTGCTTAAGTCCATAGATAGACCTTTGAAGATTGCACACCTTAGACTCATCTGTGGATATGAAACCTTCAGGTTGTATTATATACACCTCTTCTTCTAGCTCTCCATTTAGGAAGACTATTTTCACATCCATTTACCAAATTTCAAAATCCAAATGTGCTGCTATCGCATGAAGGATTCAGATCTAGGGTTTCAGGGTTAGATCTTGAAATTTTTTCAAGATCAGACAGCGGATGACTAAAATAAATCAAAATTTATCTTATAAATTAGAGAATTCTTAAATTTAAGATCCTATTACATAATTATTATATAAAATTAAATCAAAAATTAAAATATAAAAAGCAAGAACTACATGTGGATCATATCAACATATTTCTATACTACATCTAATGTATATAAAATATAATAGATCAGATCTATTACCTTGCAAGTTAGATGTTCTAACTTTGCTGATCCAAGCTTGAGGATGATGTTGTGAGCTGCACATGCATCCAGCCTGTAGGAGTCATCCACATGAGCTCATGGATCACGATCAGAAGTCCTGATCTAGGAAATCAGCACAGTATGCTAGTACTATGCTGATCCTTCTTCAATAGTCGATCAGATACCTCCTTCTTCTTGATTTTGACTCTTCCAAAGATGATAAGTAGGAGAAGAAGTTTTAGATGTGAGACACTCTCAGAAAACTCACAGATGGAGGAAGAAAAGAGGTGAACACAGCAACCATAGAAGAAGACCCTCTTCTTCTTCTCTTTCCTCTAACCCAGACACATAGTTTTGTGTCTATAATATCTCCATGCCCCTATACTCTTTCACCTTAATTTTTGGATGCCCCAAAGGTCTCTCAATGCTCTATAATTCATAAAAATATCAAAAAGAAATTCTTCTTAAATAAAGAGATATGAAGAATCTTTATCTAGGTCAAATACCTAGTCAAGAAAAATCCAAACAGGGCAAGACAAGGGGTGCCCACTTCTTCTTTTTCTACTATGGACTACCAGAAAAGGGCACACAATATGTGCCATAAAAGCTATAAAAATTTTAGAAAAAATTTGGATAAAATCAGTGCCATAAGGAAAGAGTTTTGGTTTTCTAAAATTCTATCTCATGGAATTTGAAATCCAAACAAATTCCTACTTTGACTCGGTCCACAACCACATTCCATGTAAAAGAGAAAGAGAGGAAAGCTTTGGGTGTGTGTGAAGGCCTGGGAGAGAATGTTTTGTCACACAAAATAAGAGAGAGTGGGCATGGGGTGCTAAGGTGGCGTAAGGTTGAATCTTAGTCTTACTAGGATTCAATTTATGACTTGTTCAAATTTGGCTTCTCAAACCAAATCAAACTAAAACCAAATCAATCCAATTAAAATTGGTCTTAACCCAATTAAGAATCTAATTTAATCAAATTAAATTATATTTAAATTTGATTTAATTTTTTAATCAAATTAGAAGTTAGGTTGACCCAAGTCCTAATTGAACTAGGACTAGTTTTTCCTTGCACTTGGCTTATCCAATAAACCAATTGGACTTAATCCAATCAAGCCCAAACCAAATTTAATTAAATAATATTTAATTGACTTAATCTCAATCTATTGGCTTAATCAAATTAAGTCAATTAGTAATCAAATTGCTAATCGATCCTCCTGCAATACTTGCACTAGGTTAAATGTCAATCGTATTGATCGTTTAACCCTAGAATGATTCTTAATCATTGATCAACCATTCGATCGGATCGTGAACTCTAATATGTGTGACCTCATAGGTCCAAATCTAAGTTAGTAGTATAAGAATAAATTCTTATACCAATCGAAGTGACCATCTAGCAATGGTACCCGACAGTCGGATAGGTCGAATGTGTAGAATAACATCCTTAGAACCCATGCGGATATAGTTTTCATATAATTCATTCCCCTGACCAAAATACTCATAGGATACCTCAAAGTTCAACTGTCAACTCTGATCAGGTTGTCTACATTGTATTTCAAAATATCAAATCCATCTGATGGATTATCCTGACTCAGGCTTTGCTAAATTGAAATACAGCGACTCATTCTTCTCCAACTCTTCGAGTGGTCAATCCTATCTTGATCACACTCTGACTTCACAAGTACTTGACTGTGCCCAGAAGCCTTCTGTCACTTAATTAGAAATTCAGTTAGTCCAGTACCAAAGCACAGTGAGTTGCTTGCAAGTCACTGAGGCGATCTCAGGTCTAAGGGATACTTATACCTATATCCCATCAGAGACATTCTCGATAGTAGAATGCTCTGGAGTTGGTCATGTTCAATGATGATATACACTTACATCTCACCTGTACGCCATACCAGTACTCCATACTCCTTGATTAAGAAGACAACCAACCCATATGGCCTACAGCAACCTATGCTCGATAGAAGCTGTCATCCTTATTAATAGTCTATCATTTGGTCGTGAATAATTTTAAGGACTAATCGATAAATCCTCTCTTTATTGAACCTAAATAGTCCTAACGACTTCATCACAATAATAGAGTTTATTAGAAGATGAAAACTTATGATGAAAATGCTAAAAATATATTTTATTTATTAATAAATCAATTACAATACAAGATTGCTCAACCGTCAACAAATTGACGATTGGCTTTTGGGACATATTTTTCAACAACTCCCACTTGTCCTAAAGCCACTCGACACAGTATCTAATACCCATCTTCGACTTGTGATTATCGAACTCTTTTATCGCCAGGGCTTTAGTGAAGGTGTCGGTCGAGTACTCTTTTCCGTCGATCTTCTGAAGGTCGACATCACCTCGATCCACAATCCCCCGGATCAGGTGGAAGTGGCACAAAATGTGCTTCATCTGCTGGTGTGCTTTGGGTTCCTTTGCCTGAGCTATGGCACCAGTACTGTCGCAGTAGAGCAGGATCGGACCATCGAGGGAAGGTGCTACTCCGAGCTCGATGATGAATTTTTTCAGCCACATAGCTTCCTTCACGACATCCGATACTGTGATGTACTCTGTCTCACAAATAGAGTCTGCCACAATATGCTGCTTAGAACTCTTTCAACAGATGGCTCTATCATTCAAAGTAAAGATATAACCTGACATGCTTTTACTGTCATCATGGTTAGATTGAAAGTTGGAGTCTATGAACCCCACAAGTTTCAGATCTGACTCGTCATAAACCAACCATTGGTCCTTAGTATTTCTCAAATACTTAAGGATGGTTTTAACCACTTTCTAGTGGTTTTCTCCAGGATCAGATTGGTATCTACTCACTACTCCGAGTGAGTATGCCACATCTGATCTTGTACATATCATGACGTACATGATAGATCGTACGATCGAAGCATATGGGACTCTACTCATATGCTCTCTCTCTTCAGGAGTTATCGGACAATCCTTCTTAGAGAGAGAAATTTCATGGCCTATCAGTAGATAACCCTTTTTGAAATTCTCCATGCTGAACCTCTTCAGCACAGTGTCTATGTATGTGGACTGAGATAACCCAAGCATCCTTTTAAATCTATGCCTATAGATCTTCATCCCTAGGATGTAGGATGTTTCACCCAAGTTCTTCATAGAGAACTCGATGACAACCAAATTTTTATTCCCTATAGTGCGGGTGTCATTTCCGATTAAGAGAATATCATCCATGTATAAGACAAAGAATACCACAACTGGATCATTTGCCCATTTATAGATGCAAGGCTCTTCTTCGTTCTTAGTGAAGCCATACGTTTTGATCACTTTATCAAAATGCATGTTCCGACTCCGAGAAGCTTGCTTCAATCCATAAATGGATCTCTGAAGCTTGCACACCTTGGACTCATTTGTGGATGTAAACCCCTCAGGTTGTATCATATACACCTCTTCGGCCTGCTCTCCATTCAGAAAAGCTGTCTTTACATCCATCTATCAGATTTCATAATCCAGATGGACAGCTATTGCAAGCATTATCCGAATGAATTTGAGCATTGCCACAGGAGAGAACATCTCATTATAGTCAATACCATAATGTTGATGATATCCCTTGGCAACCAGACGGGTTTTATAGGTCTCCACCTTTCCATCTGCACCCCTCTTCCTTTTGAAGATCTATTTACACCCAATGGGTTTAACCCCTTCAGGTGGGTCAACCAATATCCATACATCATTGACCTTCATGGACTCCATTTCAGATTTTATGGCTTCAAGCCATTTCTCGAAATCAGATCTCTGCATTGCATCCATATAGGTGATCGGATCCTCATCATTCTCATCGAGTTCGATGGGATCACCGTCCCGGACCAAGAAATCGTAGTATCTATCTGGCTGACACGATACTCTACTAGATTGCCTTAATGGTACAGATACATTGGGCTCTAGATCTGATCTATTCAAATCCAACTCAGGTTCAGCTATTGGTGTCAGTTTTTCTACCTGTTAAACTTCATCAAGTTTGACCTTAGAGGCAATGGTTCCTTCACCAAGGAACTCCTTTTCTAAAAAGGTTGCCTTAAGGCTGACGAACACCTTTTGTTCATCAGTATGGTAGAAAAAATATCTTTTGGTCTCTTTGGGGTACCCTATAAATATGCATTTGTCAGACCTAGGTCCAAGTTTATCTGTAACTAACCATTTGACATAGATCGGGCACCCCTAGACCCTATGGTGTGAAAGTGCTAGCTTACGTCCTATCCATATCTCATATGGAGTCTTAATTATAGACTTACTTGGAACCCTATTTAATAGATAACAGGCTGATTCAAGTGCATATCCCCAGAAGGATATCGACAAGATGGCAAAATCTATCATGGATCAAATCATATTTAACAGAGTCTGATTTCTCCTTTCAGACACACCATTATGCTGTGGTGTTCCTGGAGGAGCCATTGAGAGAGAATCTCATTCTCTCCTAGATATGTGAGAAACTCATCAGAAAGATATTTTTCTCCTCGATCAGATCAAAGAGTTTTAATACTCTTTCCAGTTTATTTTTCAACTTCACTTCAGAATCATTTGAATATTTCAAATGAATCCAACTTATGTTTCATCAGATAGACATATCCATATCTAGATAGATCATCCGTGAAAGTGATGAAGTAGAAATATCCATCTCTAGCACTTGTGCTCATGGGCCCGCATACATCAGTATGTACTGAAGAAACCAGATCTAGGGTTTCAGGCTTAGATCTTGAAAAAGAGGGTTAGATCTTGAAACTTTTTCAAGATCATACAGCGGAAGACTAAAATAAATCAAAATTTATTTTTTAAGATCAAAAAATCCCTAGATCTAAGATCCTATTACATGATTATTACATGGCATTAAATCAGAAATTAAAATATATAAATATAGCATGAACTACATGTTGATCATATCAACATGTTTCTATACTACATCTAATGTATGTATTAAACAATAGATCAGATCTATTACCTTGCAAGTTAAACATTCTAACCATGCTGATCTAGGCTTGAGGATGATGTTGCAAGCCACACACGTGTCCGACCTCTAGGAGTCATCCACACGAGCCCACGAATCTCGATCAGAAGTCCTGCTTCAGGAAATCAGCACAGTATGCTAGTACTATGCTGATCCTTCTTTGATGGTTGATCAGGTGCCTCCTTCTTCTTGATTTGGACTCTTTCAAAGATGGAAAGTAGAAGGAGGAGTTTCAAATCTGAGACACTCTCAGGAAACTCAAGATGGAGGGAGGAAAGATGTGAAAATAAAAACCCAAGAAGAAGACCCTCTTCTTCTTCACATTTTTCTCTCTAGACACCTAAACTTGCATCTTTTATATCTCCATGACCCAAATGTATTTCTCTCTGATTTTTGGATGGAACAAAGGTCTCTTAAATCTATAATTTCTTCTAAAATTTCACAAAGAAACTCATCTTATATAGAGAGATATGATAGAGTCCTTGTCTAGGTCAAACACCTAGTCAAGGCTTATCCAAACATGGCAAGTTAAGGGACGCCCAACTCTTGAGCACCTCCTTCATATTTTCATGTATGGATCAATAGAAAAGGATGTACAATGTATACTCTAAAAGCCATAAAAATTTTAAAAAAAATTTGGATAAATTCGGTGCAAAATTGAAAGAGTTTTGGATTTCCAAAACTCTATCTCATAGAATTCGAAATCCAAACTTATTCCTTTTAGATTTGATCCAAACCACCTTCCATGTAAGAAAGAAGAGAGGAGACCTTTTGTGAATGTGGGAGAGATCTGAGAGAGGGCTTTTGTCACACAAAATAAGTGGAGATTGGCATTGAATAAGAGAGAGGGCGTGGAGAAGGCTTATGTGGCGCAAGATGGAATCCTAGTCTTACTAGGATTCTGTCTTATGACTTGTTTTAATTTGGTTTCCCAAACCAAATCAAATTAAAATTAGATCAACCCAATTAAAATATGTCTTAACCCAATTAAAAATATAATTTAATCAGATTAAATTAGATTTAAATCTGATTTAATTTTCTAATCAAATTAGAAATTAGATTGACCCAAGTCCTAGTTGAACTAGGACTAGTTTTTCCTTGCACTTGGCTTATCCAATAAACTAATTGGACTTGATCCAATCAAGCCCAAACTAAATCTAATTAAGTCATATTTAATTAAACTTAATCTCAATCCATTGGCTTAATCAAATTAAGCCAATTAGCAATCGAATTGCTAATCGATCCTCCTGCAATACTTGCATTTGGTTAAATGTCAATCGTATTGATCATTTAACCCTAGAACGATTTTTAATTGTTGATCAACCATCCGATCGGATCATGAACTCTAATGTGTGTGACCTCATAGGTCCGAACCTAAGCCGGTAGCACAGGAATAAATTTCTGTACCAATCGAAGTGACCATCTAGCAATGGTATCCGACGATCGGATAGGTCGAATGTGTAGAACAACATCCTTAGAACCCATGCGGATATAGTTTTCATATAATTCATCCCCTTGACCAAAATGATCATAGGACACCCCAGAGTTTAACTGTCAACTCTGATCAGGTTGTCCACATTGTATTTCAAAATATCAAATCCATCTGATGGATTACCCTGGCCAAGGTTTTGCTAAATTGAAATACAGTGACTCATTCTTCTCCAACTCTTGGAGTGGTCAATCCCATCTTGATCACACTCTGACTTCGCAAGTACTTGATTGTGCCCAGAAGCCTTCCATCCCTGAATTAAAAATTCAGTTAGTCCAGTACCAAAGCATAGTGAGTTGCTTGCAAGTCACTGAGGCGATCTCAGGTCTAAGGGACACTTATACCTATATCCCATCAGAGATATTCTCGACAGTAGAATACTCTGGAGTTGGTCACATTCAATGATGATGTACCTTTACATCTCACCTGTATACCATACCAGTGTCTCCACACTCCTTGGTTAAGATGACAACCAACCCATATGGCCTACAGCGACCTATGCTCGATAGAAGCTGTCGTCCTTATTAACAGCCTATCATTTGGTCGTGAACAGTTTTAAGGACTAATCGATAAATCCTCTTTTTATCGAACCTAAATAGTCCTAAGGACTTCATCATAACAACGGAGTTCATTAGAAGATGAAAGCTTATGATGAAGATGCCAAATAAATTTTATTTATTAACAAATCAATTACAATACTTGGTTGCTCAACCATCAACAGCTTGACGATTGGCTTTTTGGGACACATTTCCCAACAACTCCCACTTGTCCTAAAGCCACTCGGCACAGTATCTAATACCCATCTTCGACTTGTGGTTGTCGAACTCCTTTATTGCCAGGGCTTTAGTGAAGGGGTCGGCTAGGTTCTCCTTTCCATCGATCTTCTGAAGGTCGACATCACCTTGATCCACGATCTCCCGGACCAGGTGGAAGCGGTACAAGATGTGCTTCATCTGCTGATGTGCTTTGGGTTCCTTCATCTGAGCTATGGCACCAGTGCTGTCGCAATAGAGCAGGACTAGACCATCGAGGGAGGGTGCTACTCCGAGCTCGTTGATGAATTTCCTCAGCCACACAGCTTCCTTCGCGGCATCTGATGCTGCGATATACTCCGCTTCACAAACAGAGTCTGCCACAGTATGCTGCTTGGAACTCTTCCAACAGATGGCTCCACCATTCAGAGTAAAGATATAACCCGACACGCTCCTGCTGTCATCATGGTCAGATTGGAAGCTGGAGTCTGTGAACCCCACAAGTTTCAGATCTGACTCGCCATAAACCAACCATTGGTCCTTAGTATTTCTCAAATACTTAAGGATGGCTTTAACCACTTTCCAGTGATTTTCTCCAGGATCAGATTGGTATCTACTCACTACTCCTAGTGAGTATGCCACATCTGGTCTTGTACATGTCATGGCGTACATGATAGATCCCACGGTCGAAGCATATAGGACTCTACTCATACGCTCTCTCTCTTCAGGAGTTGTCGGACAATCCTTCTTAGAGAGAGAAATTCCATGGCCTATCGGTAGATAGCCCTTCTTGGAATTCTCCATGCTGAACCTCTTCAGTATAGTATCTATGTACATGGACTGGGATAACCCAAGCATCCTTTTAGATCTATCCCTATAGATCTTCATCCCTAGGATGTAGGATGCTTCACCCAAGTCCTTCATGGAGAACTATGATGACAACCAAACTTTTATTCCCTGTAGTGCGGGGATGTCATTCCCGATTAAGAGAATGTCATCCACGTACAAGATAAGGAATACCACAACTGGACCATTTGCCCATTTATAGATGCAGGGCTCTTCTTCATTCTCAATGAAGCCATACGTTTTGATCACCTTATTAAAATGCATGTTCCAACTCCGAGAAGCTTGCTTCAATCCACAAATGGATCTTTGAAGCTTGCACACCTTGGACTCATCTGTGGATGTAAACCCTTCAGGTTGTATCATATACACCTCTTCAGTCAGCTCTCCATTCAGGAAAGCTGTCTTTACATCCATCTGCCAGATCTCATAATCCAGATGGGCAGCTATTGCAAGCATTATCCGAATAGATTTGAGCATTGCCATAGGGGAAAATGTCTCGTCATAGTCAATACCATAACGTTGACGATACCCCTTGGCAACCAGACGAGCTTTATAGGTCTCCACCTTTCCATCTACGTCCCTCTTCCTTTTGAAGACCCATTTACACCCAATGGGTTTAACCCCTTCAGGTGGGTCAACCAATGTCCATACATCGTTGACCTTCATGGACTCCATTTCGGATTTCATGGCTTCAAGCCATTTCTCGAAATCAGATCTCTGCATAGCATCCATATAGGTGATCGGATCCTCATTATTCTCATCAAGTTCGATGGGATCACCGTCTCGGACCAAGAAACCGTAGTATCTGTCCGACTGATGTGGTACTCTACCGGATCGCCTTAATGGTACAGGTATATTGAGCTTCGGATCTGATCTAATCATATCCGACTCAGGTTCAGCTATTGGTGTCGGTCCTTCTACCTGTTGAACTTCATTAAGTTCAACCTTAGAGGCAATGGTTCCTTCACCAAGGAATTTCTTTTCTAAAAAGATTGCCTTAAGGCTGATGAACACCTTTTGTTCATCAGCATGGTAGAAAAAATATCCTTTTGTCTCTTTGGGGTACCCTATGAATGAGCATTTGTCAGACCTAGGTCCAAGTTTGTCTGTGACTAATCGTTTGACATAGGCCGGGCACCCCCAGACCCTAAGGTGTGAAAGTACTGGCTTACGCCCTGTTCATATCTCATATGGAGTCTTAATTACAGACTTACTTGGAATCCTATTTAACAGATAACAGGCCGATTCGAGTGCATATCCCCAGAAGGATATCAGCAAGCTAGCAAAAACCCATCATGGATCGGACCATGTCTAACAAAGTCCGATTCCTCCTTTCAAACACACCATTATGCTGTGGTGTTCCTGGAGGAGTCCATTGGGAGAGAATCCCATTCTCTCCTAGATATGTGAGAAACTCACTAGAAAGGTATTCTCCTCCTCGATCAGATTGAAGAGTTTTAATACTCTTCCCAGTTTATTTTTCTACTTTACTTCAGAATTATTTGAACATTTCAAATGAATCCGACTTATGTTTCATCAGATAGACATATCCAAATCGGGATAGGTCATCCGTGAAAGTTATGAAGTAGAAATATCCACCTGTAGCATTGGTGCTCATGGGCCCACATACATCAGTATGTACTAGGCTCAAGAGCTCAGTAGCTCTCTCACCTTTTCCAGTAAAAGATGACTTGGTCATTTTACCAAGAAGACAGGACTCACAGGTTGGAAGTGATTCACAATCACTAACTTCGAGGATTCCCTCTTGAGTCAACATGTTTATTCTGTTCTTGTTTATATGACCTAGCCTACAGTGCCATAAGTAGATATCTGACACACTATCTAATCTAGGGTGCTTGCCAGTAGAATAGACTCTTATCAGGCTTGACCTTTTTGGTCTGGCTCTGCACTGATGTTCTAGCCTCAACTTGCACCTTCTTTACTTTCTTCTTCTTGTTCTTCTTCCCTTTCTTAAAAGGTCGAGAACCAGAAGATGAACCTCCCACTAAATTCACCGACTCCTTGTGAAGTTGGTGATCCTTCTCAAAGTTCTGAAGCAACCCCAGTAACCCGTGGTAGTTCTCTTCAGGCTTTGTCATTCTATAATGAGTGAGGAATGGGAGATAAGACTTGGGCAGTGAGTTCAGTATTGCATCTTTCCCAAGCTGCTCATGCAAGAAAAAGTCGAGCTTGCTCAATCATTCCATCAGCTCGATCATGTACAATACATGATCAGTGACAGAGGCACCATCCCGTATTTTGGCGTTGAAGATGGCACAACTAGTCTTGTGCCTCTCCACGTCATCGGATGTGCCAAAGGCATCCTCCAACACTTGAAGCTTGTCCTTTGGCTGAGCCATCTTGAATCTGCGACTGAACTCGTCGCTCATGATAGCCAGCATGATACAGCGCACCGTGGTCTGATCACTGAGCCACTTCTGGTAAGTGTCTCTGATTGTTCCACGTGCATTGACAGCTGGCTCCTCAGGTGCAGGATCTATTATCACATATAGGATTCGTTCATGCTCCAGGACTATCTTCAACTTTCGGTACCAGCTACCGAAGTTGGGTCCCACTAACTTATCATTGTCCAATAATGATCGGAGCGATAGGGAAGTGGCCATATTTGCACAAAGGAGAACCATAACCTAATTAGTAATTGATTCATTAAACCTAAAGATTTGGACTTTAATCAAAAGGTTTCTCCCACTATTTTATTCGAATTGGTAGCCTCTACTTCCAACTCGAGGAATTACCCTAATTCCTTAGCGGGTACTAGAATCCACTTAGACTGCACACAAGCCCAACTTTGGTTGGTCAACCCATGTACATCTAAGGGTAGGTTCATAACCAATTGTTTCTCTAAATAATTTTTAGTAATTTTAATTTTGCACCAGAAACCTAATCAGTAGGCTTTGGCCTCCACTGTAAGGATCCGGTTAGGTCCAACCATTAATATGATCATACTTGGTGTATCTAACCAACAAATGATTAAGCCCAACTTTGGTTGGCTCACCTAACCACCATTAGAGAGACACTTCCAAGTCGTTATATGATGAGTGATAATTCCATTAGTCAACAAGCACCAGGCCTTTGGGTCTGCAATGATTATTGAGTTAATGGACTCATTATCAAACACCTTAATGGGAGGCTATGATTCAGTTATCTCCATAACTTTATCATTTTAAGGACCTAATAATTTTAGAAGTTTTAAATAATATAGAGGATGAAGTCAGATGAACCAGCTTATCATGATCCTCCCACTGGCTTCACCAAGTCAGCTTAAGGGAGACCAGGGCTGGTCTAGGAGCACCTAAATCAGTCACACTGATTTACCTAGCTGACATGGGTCAGCTCGAATAGTCAAGTGATCCGATCAAAACATAATTTCACCAAGAGGCCAGGTAAGTTCGATCTGTGGGAGGGTCTGCCAAAGCTTGCCTTAGACACCATCAGAAATGGCCAGGTAAGCGGGCTCCCAATTAAAAACCACCGATCTGGTTTACCTTAGACACCAACTGATTTAATTAGTTTCGATTAGATCAACCTAACAGTTCATGCTAGACCGCTTAGCCAAGAATCAAGTCCATTTGGTTCTCGTTAAAGACATGGACTTGACCAACTACAACTATTGTAATTGATCTAGAGAATCCTTGACCTAATCTAAGACAACAATTGATTAGATTTAGTCAATTCTCTAATTAAGTCCATCTTCAATCTAACCATAGGTCTAACCCAATTAATGGACCTAATTCCCGCTAACCCATTAACCCAATGTGTTATGGTTTGTGTCTTAGGTTCTTCAATTCACAATCCTAGAACCTATTCAAACAACTTCTTAATTCTTAATTAAGTTTTGGGCTGAGGGTTGGGTTTGGCTTTTCAAAAAATAATTTTTATATTTATAAAATAATTTTACAATATGATTCTACCAACCATATTGCATGTTTGATTCATAATCAAGATGCAAGTAAAATAAACATGAAACTACTTTAGATCTAATCTAAACAGGTTCATGTAATTGAAACAATTTCAACTTTAAACAATTTCTTTGCACAAAAATTATTTAACAAAGAGATTTTATTTCAGATTTAAACATCTTTTAAATCTAATAAATCATAAATTTAATCTAGATCATATCTAATAAATTTATGATTAAAGATAGATCTACACAAACTAGGACAACCTTTGCACTATAAGGGGTAAACCTTACAGCAGGACAACCTTGCAGTTTGTGATTGACCTAAAATTTTAATTTCAGATTTAATAATCAGATTATAAATTAGATCTAATCTAAAAAATAATCTAAGCATGTATCAATAATCATGTAATAAAGAACCTTGCTCTGATACCAATTGAAGGAACCAGATCTAGGGTTTCAGGGTTAGATCTTGAAAAAGAGGGTTAGATCTTGAAACTTTTTCAAGATCATACAGCGGAAGACTAAAATAAATTAAAATTTATTTTTTAAGATTAAAAAATCTCTAGATCTAAGATCCTATTATATGATTATTACATGGCATTAAATCAGAAATTAAAATATATAAATATAGCATGAACTACATGTTGATCATATCAACATGTTTCTATACTACATCTAATGTATGTATTAAACAATAGATCAGATCTATTACCTTGCAAGTTAGACGTTCTAACCTTGTTGATCTGGGCTTTAAGATAATGTTGCAAGCCGCACATGCGTCCGACCTCTAGGAGTCATCCACACGAGCCCACGAATCTCGATCAGAAGTCTTGCTTCAGGAAATCAGCACAGTATGCTAGTACTGCGCTGATCCTTCTTTGATGGTTGATCAGGTGCCTCCTTCTTCTTGATTTGGACTCTTCCAAAGATAGAAAGTAGAAGGAGGAGTTTCAGATCTGAGACACTCTCAGGAAACTCAAGATGGAGGGAGGAAAGATGTGAAAACAAAAACCCAAGAAGAAGACCCTCTTCTTCTTCACGTTTTTCTCTCTAGACACCCAAACTTGCATCTTTTATATCTCCACAACCCAAAGGTATTTCTCTCTAATTTTTAGATGAAACAAAAATCTCTTAAATATCTAATTTTGCCTAAAATTTTATAAAGAAACTCATCTTATATAGAGAGATATGATAGAGTCCTTGTCTAGGTCAAACACCTAGTCAAGGCTTATCCAAACATGGCAAGTTAAGGGACGCCCAACTCTTGAGCACCTCCTTCATATTTTCATGTATGGATCAACAGAAAAGGGTGCACAATGTATACCCTAAAAGCCATGAAAATTCCAAAAAAAATTTGGATAACTTCGGTGCAAAATTGAAAGAGTTTTGGATTTCTAAAACTCTATCTCATAGAATTCGAAATCCAAACTTATTCCTTTTAGATTTGATCCAAACCACCTTCCATGTAAGAAAGAAGAGAGGAGACCTTTTGTGAACGTGGGAGAGATCTGAGAGAGGGCTTTTGTTGCACAAAATAAGTGGAGATTGGCGTTGAATAAGAGAAAGGGCGTGGAGAAGGCTTATGTGGCGCAAGGTGGAATCCTAGTCTTACTAGGATTCTGTCTTATGACTTGTTTTAATTTGGTTTCCCAAACCAAATCAAATCAAAATTAGATCAACCCAATTAAAATAGATCTTAACCCAATTAAAAACTTAATTTAATTAGATTAAATTAGATTTAAATCTGATTTAATTTTCTAATCAAATTAGAAATTAGATTGACCCAAGCCCTAGTTGAACTAGGACTAGTTTTTCCTTGCACTTGGCTTATCCAATAAACCAATTGAACTTGATCCAATCAAGCCCAAACCAAATCTAATTAAATTATATTTAATTAAACTTAATCTCAGCCCATTGGTTTAATCAAATTAAGCCAATTAGCAATTGAATTGCTAATCAATCCTCCTGCAACACTTGCATTGGGTTAAATGTCAATCGTATTGATCATTTAACCCTAGAACGATTCTTAATTGTTGATCAACCATCCGATCGGATCATGAACTCTAACGTATGTGACCTCGTAGGTCCGAAACTAAGTCGGTAGCACAGAAACAAATTTTTGTACCAATCGAAGTGACCATCTAGCAATGGTACCCGACGATCGGATAGGTCGAATGTGTAGAACAACATCCTTAGAACCCATGCGGATATAGTTTTCATATAATTCATCCCCTTGACCAAAATGATCATAGGACACCCCAGAGTTTAACTGTAAACTCTGATCAGGTTGTCCACATTGTATTTTAAAATATCAAATCCATCTGATGGATTACCCTGGCCAAGGTTTTGCTAAATTGAAATACAGCGACTCATTCTTCTCCAACTCTTGGAGTGGTCAATCCCATCTTGATCACACTCTGACTTTGTAAGTACTTGACTGTGCCCAGAAGTCTTCCATCCCTGAATTAGAAATTCAGTTAGTCCAGTACCAAAGCATAGTGAGTTGCTTGCAAGTCACTGAGGCGATCTCAGGTCTAAGGGACACTTATACCTATATCCCATCAGAGATATTCTCGATAGTAGAATACTCTGGAGTTGGTCACGTTCAATGATGATGTACCCTTACATCTCACCTGTATGCCATACCAGTATCTCCACACTCCTTGGTTAAGAGGACAACCAACCCATATGGCCTACAGCGACCTATGCTCGATAGAAGCTGTCGTCCGTATTAACAGCCTATCATTTGGTCGTGAACAGTTTTAAGGACTAATCGATAAGTCCTCTCTTTATCAAACCTAAATAGTCCTAAGGACTTCATCATAACAATGGAGTTCATTAGAAGATGAAAGCTTATGATGAAGATGCCAAATATATTTTATTTATTAACAAATCAATTACAATACTTGGTTGCTAACCCGTCAACATCTTGACGATTGGCTTTTTGGGATATATTTCTCAACATGTACTAGGCCCAAGAGCTCAGTAGCTCTCTCACCTTTTTCAGTAAAAGGTGACTTGGTCATTTTATCAAGAAGATAGGACTCACAGGTTGAAAGTGATTCACAATCACTGACTTCAAGGATTCTCTCTTGAGTCAACCTGTTTATCTTGTTCTTATTTATATGACCTAGCCTACAGTGCCATAACTAGATATCTGATATACTATCTAATCTAGGATGCTTGCCAGTAGAATAGACTACGTTAACAGGTTGTGATAACATATACACATCATTGTTCAAATATCCATAAAAAATAGTAACACCATTCATAATGATATTACAAACTTATTTCTTTATTAAAATTTCATAATCATTTTTGGCTAGAAGGCCTTCAGAAATAATATGTAAAAAAAAATTGAGACAAAAAAGATAATCATTAAGAACAACGGTATGAGACTCAAATACAAGTTTCAAGATTTTTATTGCTAGAAATGGAACTAGTCTTCCATCTCCAATATTTTGGAACCCGTCGCCTTACTCTAATCTCCTACTGACCTGCAACCCTTACAATGAATTGCAAATATGGTAAGGGCTACTGGTATCCAATACCCAGTCGGTTATATCACAAATAGAGAAATTGCAAGGAGTTATCATATAAATACCTTGCCCAGCAACAGCTTGCTTCTTTCTCTGCCTGTTTGGATCCAGGGAGGCAATGTACTGAGAACAGTTCCTCTTTCAGTACCTCCACTTCTTGCAAAAGAAGCATTCAGCTTGACTCTTTTCAGGCCTGATCTTTCTGGTCTAGCCCTGCACTGATGTTCCAGCCTGAACTTGCACCTTCTTCATTTTCTTCTTCTTGTTCTTCTTCCTTTTCTTAAAGGGTCAAGAACCAGAAGACAAACCTCCCACTAAATTCACCGACTCCTTGTAGAGTTGGTGATCCTTCTCAAAGTTCTGAAGCAACCCCAGTAACCCGTGGTAGTTTACTTCAGGCTTTGTCATTCTATAATGAGTGAAAAATGGGAGATAAGACTTGGGCAGCGAGTTCAATATTGCATCTTTTCCAAGCTGCTCATGCAAGGGAAAGCCGAGCTTGCTTAAACGCTCAATCAGCTCGATCATGTACAATACATGATTAGTGACAGAGGCACCATCCCACATTTTAGCGTTGAAGATAGCATAACTAATCTTGTGCCTCTCCACATCATCGGGTGTGCCAAAGACATCCTCCAACACTTGAAGCATGTCCTTTGACTGAGCCATCTCAAATCTATGAGTGAACTCGTTGCTCATGGCAGCCAACATGATGCAGCACACCATGGTCCGATCATTGAGCCACTTTTGATAAGTATCTCTGACTGTTTCATGTGCATTGGCAGCTGGCTCCTCAAGTGTAGGATCCATTATCACATATAAGATCCATTCATGCTCCAGGACTATCTTCAACTTTCGATACCAGCTACCGAAGTTGGATCCCACCAAAATTTTATTATCCAACAATGATCAGAGCGATAGAGAAGTGGCCATATCTGCACAAAGAAAAATCATAACCTAATTAGTAATTGATTCATTAAACCTAAAGATTTGGACTTTAATCAAAAGGTTTCTTCCATTATTTTATTCAAATTGGTAGCCTCTACCTCTAATTTGAGAAATTATCCTAATTCCTTAGTGGGTACTAGAATCCACTTAGACTACACACAAGCCCAACTTTGGTTAGCCAACTCATGTACATCTAAGGGTAGGTTCATAACCAATTATTTCTCTAAATAATTTCTAGTAATATTAATTTTGCCCCAGTCCCTAATCAGTAGGCTTTGGCCTCCACTGAAAAGGTCTGGTTAGGTCCAACCATTAACATGACCATACTTGGCCCATCTAGCCAATGAATGATTAGGCCCAACTTTGGTTGGCTAACCTAATCATTATTTAGAAAGATGCAGTTAAAAAATCATATTATGAATGACAATTCCATCAGCCGATAAGCACCAGGCCTTTGGGCCTCCAATTATTATCCAACTGATGGACCCATTATCATCCACTTAATGGGATGCTATGATCGAGTTATCATCATAACTATTTTATTTTAAGAATCTAATAATTTTAGAAGATTTAATTGATTTAGAGGAGGAGGTCAGATGAACCAGCTTATCATGATCCTCCCACTGGCTCCACCAAATCAGCTTAAGGAAGACCATTAAAAGGGCTGGTCTAGGAGCACCTTAATCAGTCACACTGATTTACCTAGCTGACATGGGTCAGCTCGAATAGTCAAGTAATCCGATCAAAATATAACTTCACCAAGAGGCCAGGTAAGTTCAATCGGTGGGAGGGTCTGCCAAAGCTTGCCTTAGACATCATCAGAAATGGCTAGGTAAGCCGGCTGCCAATTAAAAATCATCGGTCTGATTTATCTTAGACACCAACTGGTTTAATTAGTTTCGATTAGATCAACCTAACAGTTCGTGCTAGACCACTTAGCCAAGAATCAAGTCTATTTGGTTCTCGCTAAAGATATGACTTTACCAACTACAACTATTGTAATTGATCTAGAGAATCTTTGACCTAATCTAAAACAATAATTGATTAGATTTAGTCAATTCTCTAATTAAGTTCATCTTTAATCTAACCTTAGATCTATCCCAATTAATGGACCTAATTTTCACTAACCCATTAACCCAATGTGTTATTGTTTATGTCTTAGATTCTTCAATTTACAATCCTAGAACCTAATCAAACAACTTCTTAATTCTCAATTAAGTTTTGGGCTGAGGGTTGGGTTCGGCTTTCCGAAAATAATTTTCATGTTTGTAAAATATTTTTACAACATGGTTTTACCAATCAAGTTGCATGTTTGATTCATAATCAAAATGTAAGTGAAATAAGCATGAAACTACATTAGATCTAATCTAAACAGGTTCATGTAACTGAAATAATTTCAACTTTAAACTGCGTAAATTTCCTAGATAAATATATGATGGTTCTTTGCGTAGAAATTATTAATAAAGAGATTTTATTTTAGATTTAAATATATTTTAAATCTAATAAATTATAAATTTAATCTAGATCACATCTAACAAATTTATGATTAAAGATAGATCTACACAAACTAGGACAACTTTTGCACTGTAAGGGGTAAGCCTTACAGCAGGACAACCTACAGTTCGTGATTGATCTAAAAATTTTAATTTCAGATTTAACAATTAGATTATAAATTAGATCTAATCTAAAAAATAATTTAAGTATGTATAAATAATCATGTAATAAACAACCTGGCTCTGATACCAATTGAAGGAACCAGATCTAGGGTTTTAGGGTTAGATCTTGAAACTTTTTCAAGATCAGGTAGCGGAAGACTAAAATAAATCAAAATTTATCTTATAAAACTAGAAAATTTTTAGATCTAAGATCTTATTACATGATTATTATATGATATTAAATCAAAAATTAAAATATAAAGAGCAAGAACTACATATTGATCATATCAACATGTTTCTATACTACATCTAATGTATGTAAAATATAATAGATCAGATCTATTACCTTGCAAGTTAAACATTCTAACTTTGCTGATCTGGGTTTGAGGATGATGTTACGAGCTACATATGTATCTGACCTCTAGGAGTCATCCACATGAGCCCACGGATCATGATCAAAAGTTCTGATCCAGGAAATCAGCACAGTATGCTAGTACTGTGCTGATCCTTCTTCGATGGTCGATCAGATACCTTCTTCTTTTTGATTTGAACTTTTTCAAAGATGAGAAGTAGGAGATGGAGTTTTAGATATGAGACACTCTTAGAAAACTTACAGATGGAGGAAGAGAAGAGGTGAACACAGCAACCCTAGAAGAAGACCCTCTTCTTCTTCTCTTTGCTCTAACCCAGACACATAGTTTTGTGTCTATTATATCTCCATTCTCCTACACTCTTTATCCCTAATTTTCACATGCCCTAAAGGAATCTCAATGCTCTATAATCTATGAAAATCTCAAGAAGAAATTCATTTTAAATAAAGAGATATGAAGAATCTTTGTCTAGGTCAAATACCTAGTCAAAGAAAATCCAAACAGGGCAAGACAAGGGGTGCCCAACTCTTGGGTGCCCCCTCCTTCTTTTTCTACCATGGACTACTAGAAAAGGGTGCACAATATATATCATAAAAGTCACAAAAATCTCAAAAAAAATTTGGGTAAAATCAGTGCCATAAGGAAAGAGTTTTGGTTTCCTAAAATTCTATCTCATAGAATTTGAAATCCAAACAAATTCCTACTTTGATTTGGTCCACAACCACATTCCATGTAAGAGAGAAAGAGAGGAATACTTTGTGCATGTGTGAAGGCCTAGGAGAGAAGGTCTTATCGCACAAAATAAAAGAGAGTGGGCATGGGGGGCTAAGGTGGCGCAAGGTGGAATCCTAGTCTTACTAGGATTCAATCTATGACTTGTTCAAATTTGATTTCTCAAATCAAATTAAATCAAAATCAAATCAACCCAATTAAAATAGATTTTAATATAATTTAATCAAATTAAATTAGATTTAAATCTGATTTAATTTTCTAATTGAATTAGAAGTTAGGTTGACCCAGGTCCTAATTAAACCAGGACTAGTTTTTTCTTGCACTTGGCTTATCCAATAAACCAATTGGACTTGATCCAATCAAGCTCAAACTAAATTTAATTAAATTATATTTAATTAAATTTAATCTCAGCCCATTGGCTTAATCAAATTAAGCCAATTAGCAATTGAATTGCTAATCGATCCTCCTGCAACACTTGCACTAGGTTAAATGTCAATCGTATTGATCGTTTAACCCTAGAATGATTCTTAATCATTGATCAACCATCCGATCAGATCATAAACTCTAATGTGTGTGACCTCATAGATTCGAACCTAATCTGATAGCATAGAAATAAATTTTTATACCAATCAAAGTGATCATCTAGCAATGGTACCTGACGGTCGGATAGGTCAAATGTGTTGAACAACATCCTTAGAACCATGCGGATATAGTTTTCATATAATTCATCCTCTTGACCAAAATGCTCATAGGATATCTCAGAGTTCAACTGTCAACTCTGATCAGATTGTCAATATTGTATTTCAAAATATTAAATCCATCTGATGGATTATCCTGGCCAAGATTTTGCTAAATTGAAATACAGCGACTCACTCTTCTCCAACTCTTGGAGTGGTCAATCCCATCTTGATCATACTCTGACTTCGCAAGTACTTGACTGTACCTAGAAGCCTTTCATCACTGAATTAAAAATTCAGTTAGTCCAGTACCAAAGCACAGTGAGTTGCTTGCTAGTCATTGAGGCGATCTCCGGTCTAAGGGACACTTATACCTATATCCCATCAGAGACATTCTCGACAGCAGAATGCTCTGGAGTTGGTCACGTTTCATGATGATGTATCCTTACATCTCATCTATATGTCATACCAGTGTCTCCATACTCTTTGGTTAAGAGGACAACCAACCCATATGGCCTACAGTGACCTATGCTCGATAAAAGCTGTCGTCCTTATTAACAGCCTATCATTTGGTCGTGAATAGTTTTAAGGACTTATCGATAAATTCTCTCTTTATCGAACCTAAATAGTTCTAAGGACTTCATCACAACAATGGAGTTCATTAGAAGATAAAAACTTATGATGAAAATATCAAAAATATATTTTATCTATTAACAAATTAATTACAATACAAGGTTGCTCAACCATTAACAGGTTGACGATTGATTTTTGGGACATATTTCGCAAGCATAATCCAAATAGATTTGAGCATTACCACAGGAGAACATATCTCATCATAGTCAATACCATAACACTAATGGTAACCCTTGGCAATCAAATGGGCTTTATAGGTCTCCACCTTCCTATCTATGCCCCTCTTCTTTTTGAAGATCCACTTATACCCTATAGGTTTTACCTCTTCAGGTGGGTCAACCAATGTCCATACATCATTGATTTTCATAGACTCCATTTTGAATTTTATAGCTTCCAGCCACTTATCAGAGTCAGACCTCTGCATCGCATCCATATAGGTGATCGGATCCTCATTGTTCTCATCGAGTTCAACTGGATCTCCATCTCGGACTAAGAAACTATAGTATCTGTCCGATTGACGCGGTACTCTATCGGATCTCTTAAAGATATTTCTACAATTGGTTCTGAATTTGATCTAATCAAGTCTGACTCTCTGGGTTTACTAGATTATGTCGGTTCTTCTACCTATCGAACTTCATCAAGTTCAATCTTTGAGATATTAGTTCCTTCACCAAGGAACTCTTTTTCTAAAAAGATAGCCCTATTGCTAACAAACACCTTCTGTTCATCAGCAAGATAAAAGTAATATCTCTTGGTCTCTTTCGGGTACCCTACAAATAGATATTTGCTAGACCTAGGTCCAAGCTTGTTGATTTTCAAACATTTGACATAAGCCAGACATCCCCAAACCCTCAGGTAAGAGAGTGCTGGCTTACACCCTGTCCACATCTCATGTGGTATTTTTCTTACAGACTTACTCGAAATTTTATTTAAAATATAACAAGCCGACTCGAGTGCGTATCTCCAAAAAGAAATTGATAGACTTGTAAAGCCCATCATGGACCAAACCATATCTAACAGAGTTTGATTCGTCCTTTTTGATACACCATTATGCTGTGGTATTCCAGGAGGGGTTCATTGTGAGAGAATCCCATTATCTTCTAAGTATGTCGAAACTCACTAGAGATGTATTCTCCTCCTCGATCAGATCGAAGAGTTTTAATGCTTTTTTCAGTTTGTTTCTCTACTTCATTACGAAATTGTTTGAACATTTCAAATGATTCTGACTTATGTGTCATTAAGTAGATGTGCCCATACCTCAATAGATCATCTATAAATGTAATGAAATAATAATATCCATCTCTGGCACTAGTGTTCATCGGTCCATATACATCAGTATGTATCAGACTTAGAACATCACTGGCTCGCTCACCTTTTTCAGTAAAAGGTGATTTGATCATTTTTTGAAGAAGATAGGACTCACAGGTTGGGAGTGATTCACAATCACTGACTTCGAAGATTCTCTCTTGTGTCAATCTGTTTATTCTATTTTTGTTAACATGACCTAACCTACAATGCCAAAGATAGATATCAGAGATATCACTAATTCTAGGATGTTTGTTGGATGTGTACATTACACTAATAGATTGTGATAATATGTAAATACCATTATTTAGTTGTCCATTCATCACATTAATATCATTCATAATGATATTAAAATTATTTTTTTATTAAAATTTTATAACCATACATGGCCAAAAGGCCTACAGAAATAATATTTAATAAAAAAGATGAACAACTTAGAATAATTACATTAGACTTGAATACAAGCTTAATAGTCCCTAACGTTAAAACTGTAACTGATCTTCCATCTCCAACATTAAGAAATCTTTCACCTTCTTCAAATCTCCTACTAACCTGCAGACCCTGCAATAAATTATAAATATTAAAAGGACTTTCGGTATCTAATACCCAGGTAGTAGAATCATAAATTTAGAAATTATAAGGTGTTATCATATAATTACCTTGTCCAGCAACAACTTCCTTCTTTCTCGATCTATTCGGATCCAGGGAGGCAATGTATTGAGGATAATTACTTTTTCAGTGCCCCTACTTCTTGCAGTAGAAGCATTTCACCTGACTCAAGTCAGACTTGGGTTTCTTGATCTGACTGGGCTTGGGTGCCCCAGCACTTTGCATCCTTTGTTTGTTCTTCTTGTTCTTCTTTTCTTTCTTAAAGGATCGACATCCAGAAGATGACCCTCCCACAATATTCACTGATTCCTTTTAGAGCCGGTGATAATTCTCAAAGTTTTGCAGTAATCCCAGCAAACTGTGGTTGTTAACTGCAGGCTTTGTCATTCAAAAATGAGTAAAAAAAAGAAGGTAGGACTTGGGTCGAGAGTTCAGAATAGCATCTTTTTGCAAATACTCATGCATAAAAAAGTCGAGCTTGCTTAGGCGCTCAATCATCTCGATCATATAAAATGCATGATCAGTGACTGATGCTCTTTCCCTCATTTGAGCGTTGAAGATGGCACAACTAGTCTTATGCCTCACAACATCGTCAGGTGTGCCAAAGGACTCGTCCATTATTTGCAACATATCCTATGACTGAGCATTCTTAAAATGATGGCTAAACTCATCATTTATCACCGCCAGCATAATACAACGAACCGTAGTTCGATCGTTGAGCCACTTCTAATAAGTGTCTCTAACCGTGCTATGCGCATTCAGAGCTGGCTCCTTGGGTGCCAGATCTGTCAATACATATAAGATCCATTTGTGCTCTAGGACTATTTTGAGCTTTCGATACTAGCTATCGAAATTTAATCCCATCAATTTATCACTATCTAATAGTGATTAGAGTGACAAAGTGGTGGTCATAACTGCAAAAGAAAAACTAGAACCTAATTAGTATATGAACTGATTAAGCCTAAAGATATAGATTTTAGTCTAAAGGTTCTCTCACTATTTTATTCGAATTGATAGCCTCTACCTTCAACTCGAGGAATTGCACTAATTTCTTAGTGGGTACTAGAATCCACATGGACTGCACATGGGTCCGAGTGTGGTTTGGCCAACCTTTGTATACCAATGGGTAGGTTCTTAATCAATTATTTTACCAAATAATTTTTAGTATTTAATTTTGCCCTTAACACCTCTTTAGCAGGCGTGTGGTACCTCCACTAAAGGTTCTAATTAGGTCCAACCATTAACATGCTAGAATTTAGTGTATCTAACAAACAAGTGATCAGGTTCGAGTGTAGCTCGACCAACATAACCATCATTAAAAAGACACAACTAAAACAACATATTATGAATGATAATTTCGACAGCCAGATGAGCACCAGGTATGTGGCATCTCCAATGATCATCTAAACCATTGGACTCATTATCATCCAACTTAATGGGAGGCTATAATCTAGTTATCACCATAACTATTTTATTTTAGAGACCTAACAATTTTAGAGGATTTAATTAGTTGAATTGAGAGATGAGATGAGACTTAACCAGTTAATCTTAATCCTCCCACTGACTTTATCAAGTCAGATTTAAGAAGATCAGGCATAAGCTAGTCCAGTCAACCAGTCATGAATTCTCCTACTGACTTCATCAAGTCATAAAGAGGACTCAAGACAAGTTAAACTAGGGACACCTAAATCAGTCATACTGATTTTTTGGTTAGCATGGGTCAACTTCAATTATTAAGTGATCTAATCAAAACATGATTCACCATGTTGGTCAGGTAAGTGAGATCGATGGGAGAGATATGCCATTAACTCGACATAGACTCAATCTATACGAGTAGCTCCCAATTAATGACCATCGATCAAAGCTGTCATACTTACCTTAGACACCAACTGGTTAGTTATTTTTAATTTGATCAACTTATAGACTTAGATTCAACCACAGAGCTATGATCAAAGTCTATATTGGTCTAATCAAAGAAATGAACTTGACCAACTACAACTATTGAAATTGATTAAGAGAAAAAATTGATCCAATCAGAATTAATTTTTAATTAGATTTGATCAATTACTAACATGATCCATCATCAATGATTTTTAACCCTAGGTCTAACCCAGTTAAATGGACTTGACTCGAGCTAACCCATTAACCCATGAGTTATGAAATTAATGCCTTAGATCTTTGATTCTCAAATTTAGATCGCTTAATTCTTAATTAAGTTTTGGACTGATATAGGTTTGGATTCGATGTTTGAAAATAATTTTTAATTTTATAAAATATTTTTACAATCAATCATCTAATGATCAAAACTTTTATTTTAGATCTAATATATATTATTTCAGATCTAAAATAAAATTTTAAATTTTTTTTATTATTCATCATCATGAAAAAGACCATGCAGCACCCTACACGCCATAGGAGATCCCATCGAATGGATAAATAGGATAGTGAAATCCTGATTTCTTCTATGACCAGACGGTTATGAGGATCTATCCAATCAGATTACTATACTACTCAGATTTAAAATTAACTATTTAGATCTAATCTAAATAATTAAAATTAAAGTATATGTAAAAAAATTTATGTCATAAGAAACCTTACTCTGATACCATATAAAGGAAAAATGGGTAGTTCAAAGCATATATTTTTAAATTTTTACAGCAGAATAATAAAAAATTAAATATTTTAATTTTTTAAACATACCTTAGATTAAATTTAAACTACTATTAAGAATTTATGATATAAAATATATATATATAAAATATAAAATAAAATAAAAAATTGCATCAATCACATCGATGTCCCGAATTTGATCTAACCTTTAGATTATATCGGTAGAGTTTAGAACTCATCACTTTTTTATGGGTTGATGATCTTCACTATTGGTAAGCATAGTATGAAGGTCTTACTGATGTCGAGCAACCGCACAAGCATCTGACCTCTATGGATGGTCCACACGAAGCCCTTCGGACTGATCAGCCCTCCACGGGAGTGCTAGCTCGTGCAGTCGGTTCTGATGGCAGATCTGACTTGATCTCCTTCTTTGATTACCTTAAATTTTTTTGATATCAATGATAGATTAGAGAAGGATGCTGGATGGTGGAGAAAATTTAGATGAAGACTCTCTTCTCTTTGGTTTTTTCCTCATCCAAAAATCTAGAATAGTTCTAGGTCTCTCACCCAAGAGGAGAATGGTCTCCTCTTTTGTTCATGCCAAAGAGGAAGGAAACCCACCCAATCCTCACATCCCAAAGAAGTTTTTTTGACCTTATTTTTCTTTAGTATCTCATGGTGAAGAGCTCTCATCTTTTGGTATATAAAATTATGGCCTTTTTATGGTTGTCGCACAAACTAGATAAAACAAGATAAGGGCTGTAGTTTGTAGCAATTCAAACTCTTTGAATTTCAATTTGACTCCAACCTTTTATCACCCTTATCCAAATTAAAGAGGGTCTTACTAGAAAAAATTGGACACAAAAATTAGTTGGAAAGATCTCCTTTTCTCATACACAATAGACCCCTTCAAAAGCAGCCAATATGTGGAAGGATATGGATAAGGTTTTAAGTTAAAATTCAAATTAATTTGAATTCAAATCAAAACTAATCAATTCTTATCCTTAATGAGTAACAAAATAAAGATTATTTTCTAGTTTTCTTATGTATAAACTAATTTTGTATGGTGAGAAAAGGCGTGAGACAATTTAGGTGGCGCAAGGGATAGAGTCCTACTCATTTGGGACTCTAGGGTTTAACCAATTGGATTTCTTTCAAACTCAATCCAGTTAGATCCAAATAAAATATGATGAATTTAATTTAATTATATTTTTATAATTTCAATTAAATTTTATCAAATTAATAAATTAATTGAGTCATAGATCTGATCAAATCAGGATCATTTCTCTTACCGATTAGGTCATCTCATAACCTAATCAGACTTTACTTGATTGAATCAAATTCAATCAGAGGTGATCTAAATTTTAATTCTCAATCAAATTAAGTTAATTAGTAATTTAATTATTAATTAATTTTTTATTAAAGATAGAGTCCAAGTCTAGTGGAACTCTTCTCTAGAGTCTCCGTCTAGTGGGACTCTTCACTAGAGTCTCTGTTGACTGAGGCTCTTTAGATTAGCCATGTGATCAGAGAGAAACTTCTAATATGTATAATCTCATAGGTTCAAACCTAAGCCAGTAGCACAAAAATTGATTCCTGTATCAATCGGAGTAACCATCTAGCAATGGTACCCAACATCTGGATAGACCGAATGTATGTGATGCAACACTCAAGAACCTATTTGAATATAGTTACCGTATAATTCATTCCTTTGACCCAAATGATCAAGGTGATCTAGAGTTTAACTGCCAACCCTAATATGGTCATCCACATTGTATTTCAATTTTCAAAATCCATCACATGGATTATCCCGGCCAAAGTTTTACTGAATTAAAACACACTGATACATTAACTCCTACTTATTCGGAGGGGTCAATTCCATCTCGACTCATACATCGACTTCACAAGTACTTGACTATGCCCAAAAACCTTTCATCACTGAATTAGAAATTTAAATAGTCCAGCATCAAAGCATAGTGAGTTGCTTGCAAGTCATCGTGATGATCTTAGGTCAGAGGGACACTTATACCTATATCCTTTCAGAGTGACTCTTGATAGTAAAGTGCTCTGGAGTTGGTCACGTTCAGTGAAATGTACTCCTTTATTTTATCTGCATGCCATACCAGTGTCTCCACGCTCCTTGATTAAGAGGACAATCAACTTATATGGCACACAATGACCTACACTTGATATGTCTATCATTCTAGTAATAGCATATCATTTGGTGGTAAACTCATTTAAGAACTAAATTATATATCCTCCTATATCGAATCAAATTATCCTAAAGACTTCATCACATAACAGGGGTTCAAAATGAGATGTACACAGTGATAAAAAATTCAAATAATATTTATTAATTCAATAATTCATATATAATTACAATGATAAGCACAATCGTCAACAGGCTGATGATTGATTTTGGAATACAATTCCCAACACCTAGCCTACTGAAATGAAATGTAGGGTGAAATATATTATTAAAAATTATCTCAAGAAATAATTGATTGAGAATCTATCCATAGATACACATGGGTTGGTCGAGCCATACTCGAGCCCGTATGCCGTCTGTGTAGATTCTAGTATCCACTAAGAAATTAAGATAATTCTTCAAATTGGAGGTAGAGGCTATTAATTCATATAAAATAGTAAAAAATCTTTAGACTAAAGTTCATATCTTTATACTTAATTAATTCATATACTAATTAAGTCTGTAATTTTTTTTTTTTAGAAATGGCTAGTACCATATCGCTCCACTCACTATTTGATAGTGATGAGCTTATTGGACCCAACTTGGTGTTGAGCCCAATCTAGCTGAGAAGTCTAAGGTTGAATCAAGTCAGATAGACTATGACCCAAATAAGCTAAAAAGAAACAAGCAATTAGTTGCTGGTTAAGGTGCTTATATGATAGTATCTTATAATTTCTCTATATGTGACAATACTACCTGGATATTGAATATCGAAAGTTCAATTTATATTTATAATTTGTTGCAAAGACTTCAAGTTAGTAAAAAATTTGAGAACAATGAGAGATTTTTGAATGTGAGAGATGGAAGTCAAGTTTCAATCTTGACTTTAGGAGTCGTTGAGCTTGTTTTCAAATCCAATAGTATCATTTTGAGTGATTGTCACTATTATCCATCTTTCTTGATGAATATAATGTCTGGTGGCCTTTTAGCCAAAGATGGTTATAGTTTATCAATAAAAAATGATTATTATGATATCATTATGAATGATGTTACAATAATGCAAGGACAATTAAGAAATCACATCTATATTTTATCACAGCCTATGAGTGTAATGTATAGTCCAAATAAATATCCTAAGTTAGATAATGTCATGGATGACTGCTTTTGGCATTGTAAGCTCAGTCACATTAATAAGAATAGGATAAATGGATTAGCTCAAGAGGGTATCCTAAATATTAATGATTATGAATCATTGCCGACTTGTGAGTCTTATCTTCTTGGGTAGATGACTAAGTCTCCTTTTACTGAAAAAGATGAACAAGCTAGTGAAGTTCGAGGTCTAATACATAGTGATATATGTGGACCTATGAACATTAGTGTTAGAAAAGGGTATAACTGTTTCATTAGATTCATAGATGATCTATCTAGGTATAGGTATGTCTACTTGATGAAATGCAATTCTAAATCATTTGAAATATTCAAACGATTCCATAATGAAGTAGAAAAACAAACTGGAAAGAGTATTAAAACTCTTTGATCAACTGAGGGGGTGAATACCTTTCCAGTGAATTTCTGATATATCTAGGAGAGAATGAGATTCTCTCACAATGAACCCTTCCAGGGACACCACAGTATAATAGCATCTCGAAAAGGAGGAATCAAATCCTATTGGACATGGATCGATCCATGATGGGGTTACAAGTCTGTCGATCTTTTTTTGAGGATATGCCCTTGAGACAGCCTGTTTTGTGCTCAATAATATTCAGAGCAAGTCAGTTAGTAAAACACCATATGAGATATGATTAGGATGTAGGCCAAACCTCTCTTACTTTAAAGTTTGAGGATATCCGACTTATGTCAAATGATTATAGACCAATATACTCAGACCTAGATTTGATAAGTGTTATTTTGTAGGGTACCCCAAAAAAATGAGGTGATATTACTTTTATCTCCTTACTGAATAAAAGATATTTATCAGCAGTAAGGCATACTTTTTGGAAAAGAAGTTTCTTAGTGAAGGAACAAGTGCGTCTAATGTTGAGCTTGACGAAGTTCGATAGGTAGAAGAATCGACACTAATGACTGAACATGAAGCAGATTTGATTAGATCAAACTTAAAGCCCAATATAGAACCACTCTTAAGGCAATCTGGTAGAGTACTATGTTAGCCAGACAGATACTATGATTTTTTGATCCGGGATGGTGATTCTATTAAGCTTGATGAGAATGACGAGGATCCGATCACCTATATGGATATGATACAGAGGTTCGACTCTGAGAAATAGCTTAAAACTATGAAGTTTGAAATAGAGTCTATGAAAGTCAACAATATGTGAACATTAGTTGATTCACCTGAAGGAGAAAATTCATAGGGTGTAAGTGGATCTTCAAAAGAAAAAGAGGTGCAGACGGAAAGGTGAAGACCTATAAAGCCCATATGATTTCCAAGGGATATCTCAGTATTATGGTATTAACTATGACGAGATATTTTCTCCTATGGCAATGCTCAGGTCCATTCGGATCATGCTTGCGATAGCAGCATACCTGGACTATGAAGTCTAACAAATGGATGTGTAGCAGCTTTCCTAAATGGAGAGCCAAACGAAGAGATATATATGATATAATCTGAAGGATTCACATCGATAGATAAGTCCAAGATGTGCAAGCTTCAGAGATCCATTTATGGATTAAAGCAAGCATCTCAGAGTTGGAACATACATTTTGATAAGATAATTAGAATCAGAACATATGGCTTTGTTAAGAATGGAGAGGAACCCTGCATATACATGTGGGCTAATGGTTCAATGGTTGTATTTCTTAATTTGTATGTGGATGATATTTTTTTAATCAAAAATGATATCCCTGCATTACAGAGAATAAAAGTATAGCTATCATCATAATTCTCTATGAAGGATCTGAGAGAAGCAATCAATATCCTAGAGATAAAGATCTATAAGGATAGATCTAAGAGGCAGCTTGGGCTCTCTCAGTCTACATAGATAGATACTGTGCTGAAACAGTTCAGCATAGAGAATTTCAAGAAAAGCTATCTTTTGATAGGCCATGTAATTTTTTTCTTGAAGAAAGATTATCCGACAATCCCTAAAGAAAGAGAGTGTATAAATAAAATTTCATATACCTCGATAGTGGGTTCTATAATATACGCCATAACATGTACGAGGTTAGATGTGGCATACTCACTAGAGATAGTGAGTAGATACCAGTCTAATCTAGATGAAAACCATTGACTCATTTATGAAGAATTTGATTTGAAACTCGTGGGATACACTGATTCTAATTTTTAGTCAGATCATGATGATAGCAAGAGTGTGTTGGGATACATATTTACTCTAAAAGGTAGAACAGTCTGTTAGAAAAATTTCAAGCAGTACACTGTCGCCGACTCAACATGCGAGATGGAGTACATCATGGCATCTGATGCTATGAAGAAAGCTATATGGTTGAGAAAGTTCATCACCGAGCTTGGAGTGGCACTCTCTTTTAATGATCCAATTATGGTTTACTATGATAGTACTGGAGCCATAGCACAAGCAAAGGAGCCGAAGGCACATCAACAGATGAAGCATATTCTGTGTTGCTATCACCTTGTTCGAAAGATCATGAATCGAGGTAATCTCAAGCTTCACAAGATTGACAGAAAGAAGAATCTGGCTGACCCATTCACTAAAGCCCTTACGGTCAAAGAGTTCGAAGATCATAAATCAAAGATGGGTATATGATACTGTATTGATTGGCTTTAGTCCAAGAGAGTTGTTGGAAATTGTATCCCAAAGCCAATCGTCAACCTATTAATGGTTGTGCTAGTTGATGTAAATATATATGAATTAATTATTAATAAAATATTTTTTGAGCAATTTTTATCATAAGTTGTATATCTTCATTTATGAACTCCTGTATTGTGATGAAGTCCTTAAGACTATTTTGATCGATAAAGAAGGATTTATCATTTAGTCCTTAAATCTGTTCGTAATTAAATGATACATTTTTTTACAAGGATGATAATTGTATCAAGTATAAGTCGTGGTGTGCCATATGAGTTGGTTGTCCTCTTAACCAAAGAGTGTGGAGATGCTGGTATAGCATGCAGATGAAATATAGTAGTACATTTCACTAAACATGACCAACTTCAGGGCATATTGCTATTAAGAGTTACTCTGAAGGGATATGAGTATAAGTGTCTCTCCAAACTAAGATCACCATGATGACTTGCAAGCAACTCACTGTGCTTTGGTGCTGAACTACCTGAATTTCTAATTCAATGATGAAAAATTTCAAGGCATAGTCAAGTACTTGTTAAGTTGGTGTGTGAGTCAAGTTGGAATCGACCCTTTTGGATTATAGGAGTACATACATTAGTGTATTTTAATTTAGTAAGACCTTGACTAGGGCAGTCTATGTGATAGATTGGAAAGATTGAAATACAATGTGGTTCACTATTCCAAGGTTAACAGTTTAACCCTAGGTCACCTTGAGCATTAGGATCAAAGGTATGAATTATATGGTAACCATATGTCAGTATGTTCTGAGTGTAGCTTTGCATACATTCAGCCTATCTGGATGTTGGATACCATTGCTAGATAGTTACTTCGATTGATATAAGAATCTATTCCTGTGCTACCGACTTATGTTCGAACGTATGGGACCACACACAATAGTACCTATCCGATTATATGGCTGATCGGCGATTGAGAATCATTCAAGAATAAAGTTGTCAATATGATTGATGATTAATCCTATGCAATAGTTACCATAAATTAATTCACTAAGAGTCAATAATATTCAAGAGAATTAGTCAATAATTAGATTATTGATTAGCTCAATTTGATTGAGCATTAAAGTCTGGACTAAGCATAATTGAATTGGATTTAATTAGGTCAAACTCGATTAGGTTATAAGATGATCTGATTGCTAAGGAAGAATTAATCTTAATTTGATCAGGATAATGGCTTAGTTAATTCTCTAATTTAATCAAAATTAATTAAGGCTATAACAGCCTAATTAGATTAGATTCATCATGATCTTTTTGGGTCTAACCTAATTTGGTTTGGGATGGACCTAATTGGTTAACTCCAAGAGTCCAATGAGATTGGACTACCTCCCCCGTGCCACCCAAAACTCTTCACGCCAATTCCAATGCACAAATTCAGTTTGTGCATGAGAAAACCAGCATCCAACACCCCATGTTGTTGCCCATTATTAATAGGATTAGGTTGGTTTTGTTTTGAATTCAAAGTTGTTTGAATTTCAAAACCCATGTTGATCCCTATCTACATACTAGCCGACTACCTTGAGATGATTACTATGTGCAACAAAAGGGAATTGTTTGTGCATGTTTTCCTCATGCCTAGATGAGATTAATGCCTCTTCTTGTCGCCCTCTACGTATAGGATATAGTTGTGGAGTTTGAAATTCAAAATAAGTTTGAATTTAAACCAAACTATCTCATCTTATCCTACCCAATCCAAATGTTGGATGCCACCTTGAGAAAGGGTTTTCTGTGCAGTGTTCTTGGATAATTTTAGATCATGAGAAAGCTCTATGAGCGAGGCCGAACTAGGGTTTAGGGCTGTGAGGTTCTGGGGTGGGCTGCCTTTGATTTTGGCATGTGATTAGAAGAGAACTGCTCTTCTTTGGTGAGTTTTCAACCTTGGCACTGAACTGTTTTGAGAGAGGGAAATCCAGATTAGATCTAGGTTCTTCCTTATTATTCCACCATTGTCCAGCAACCTCCGAAGATCCATCTTCAACCTCAAAAGTGTTTGAAGTGATTCAAGAAGAAGATCTATTCAGATTAGCCAGCAAGAGTAGTCTTTGCGACCTAGCACTCCCGAAGATAGCAGATCGATATGAGGGCTTCATGTGGATGACTGGTAGAGGTCGAACACCCTGTGTAGCTACAAGCATCAATGAGGACCTCTAGATCCACATTTACAATCACAGTGTTTTGCTACCCGTGCTCAAGTATAGGATTCGAAACCCTAGTAGCTGTAGATATGATCTATTGCTTGTGCAGATTTTTTCACATGCTTGCTGATTTTAAATTCAGATTTTTTCATGCATACTATATCATGTCATAGATCCTTCTATAGGTGTTTTAAGATCTTATCTTATATATGTATTTATAGATTAAAATATTTAATCTAACTTTATTCTATTATGAAAATTTTGAAATGCATAAATGAAATCCTACGCTTTTCCAATAGCTTTAAACTCACATGCCAACAACTTGGCAACCCACCCCAGATAGTCACATCGCCAACAGAAGGTTCAGCCCTCTTTCTCTCAAAAATATCATGGAGGAATGCAAGGTCTGTTCGATGCACAAAAAAAAACAACTCTTTTTATGGTTGCCGAACACATGAAGAGATAGGATAGCATAAGTGCCCGTTCAAGTTTGAATTCCAATCTCTTTTAAACTCAAACCAAACCGACCTTATCCCCATACATTCTCTGGTCAAAGAAGTGCCGAACATGAGTAGATGGGCATAGAAAAACTTTAGGAGCTTCTCCTTTTTGTCGCACAAATTGAGCACTCACAAGTGGCCGACAGCAAGGATAAAGATAAGAATGTAGAGTTTGTTTTATATTCAAATTCAAACAAATTTTGAAATTAAATTCTAACAAACCATACCTATCCTTAATGAGTGACAACTTGTAGTGTTTGCAGGTGTCTTTCTCATGCACAAACCAGATTTGTACATTGAGAAAACTTGAAATGGAGATATGAGTGTAGGCGCAAGGGAGTAGTCCAACTAATTTGGACTCTTAGTTTTAGTTATTTGGTTCTTAATTAAGTTTCATCCAAACCCAATTTGTTTAGATTCAAATAGAGATGAGTTAACTTAATCTAATTAGGTACCCAAACTCCTAATCTTGTTAGGAATAGATTGAACCCAAGTCCTGATCAAATCAAGGCTTAGCCTCCCTTAGCGATTAGATCATCCCATAACCTAATCGGGTTTGACCTAATTGAATCTAATTCAATTAGTCTTGATCCAAACTTTAATGCTCAATCAAATTAAACTAATTAGCAATCTAATTATTAATTAATCTTTCTAAATTTTACTAACTCTTAGCAAATAATTTTATTGCAACAATTGCACGGGATAAATCATCAATCATATTGATGATTTTACCTTTGAATGATTCTAAATCGTTGATCAGTGATTTGATTGGAGAGAAACTTTCAATGTGTGTGACTCTATAAGTTCAAATCTAAGTTGGTAGTATAGAAATAAATTTTTATACCAATCAAAGTGATCATCTAGCAATGATACCGGACGTCCAGATAGGCCAAATGTATGCAATGTATAATCCAAGAACCTATTGGCATATGGTTACTGTATAATTTATTCCTTTGATCCTAATACTCGAAGTGACCTAAATTTAATTGTCAATCCTAAAATAGTCAACCACATTATATTTTAACCTTTTAAATCCATCACAAAGATTACCCTAGACAAGATTTTACTAAATTGAAATACAGTGATACATTAACTCCTGTAAGTTGGAGGGGTCAATCTCATCTTGACTCACACACCGACTTTACAAGTATTTGACTGTACTTAGTAGCCTTCCATCACTGAATTAAAAATTTAGGTAGTCCGGTATCAAAGCACAGTGAGTTATTTACAAGTTACCGTGGTGATCTCAGGTCAGAGAGACACTTATACCCATATCCTTCGTGAGCTACTCTTGATAGTAGAGTGCTTCATAGTTGGATCACGTTCAATGAGATGTACTCCTACATCTCACCTGCATGCCATACCAGTATCTCTATACTCTTTGGTTAAGAAGACAACCAATCCATATGGCACACAATGACTTACACTTGATATAGCTATCATCCTATTAATAGCATATCGTTTGGTCACCAACACGTTTAAGAACTAAACAATAAATCCTCCTTTATCTCATTTAAAATAGTCCTAAGGAGTTTATCACAACACAGAAGTTCATAAAAGAAGATGTACAACTTGTGATAAAAAAGTTAAATAATTTTTCTTAATTAAATAATTCATATATAATTTAGAATAAGAGCTCAACCGTCAATAGGCTGACGATTGACTTTGGGACATAATTTTCAATAACTCCCACTTGAACTAAAGTCAATCAGTACAGTATCATATATCTATCTTTTATTCATGATCATTGAACTCCTTGACACTATAGGCTTTAGTAAATGGGTCAGCCAGATTCTTCTTTCCATTGATTTTTTGAAGCTCGACATCATCTCAATCCATGATCACCTAGATCAGATGGTAGCAGGGTAGAATATGCATGGTGCGCTTATGGGACTTTGACTCTTTTACTTGAGCAATGATGCTAGTGCTGTTGTAATACAGTAGGACCGAACCATCGATAGAGGGTGCCACTCTGAGCTCATCGATAAACTTTTACAACCATACAGCTTCCTTTGCAGCATCGGATGCTGTGATATATTCTGCCTCACAAATTGAGTCGATCACAGTGTACTACTTGAAATTTTTTTTATAGATTACTCCACCGTTTAGGATAAATACGTATCCTGGCACACTCTTACTATCCTCATGGTCTGACTGAAAGTTAAAATCCATAAATCATATAAGTTTCAAGTCAGATTCTCCATAAACGAGCCACTGATCCTTAGTATTTCTCAAATACTTAAAGATGATTTTTACAACCTTCCAGTAGTTCTCCTCCAGATTAGACTGATACCTACTCACTATCCCTAGTGAGTGGCAACATCTGGTCTTGTACATGTCATAGTATATGTTGGGTATAAAATACCCACAGCCGAAACCCTCGACGGAATCGGCAGCACAGCCCCGCCCGGACTCCTACGGGAGCCGGGCTCCACCACCGACAGCAGAACAGCTTTGCCCGGACTCCTACGGGAGCCAGGCTCCGCCTCCGGCAGCAGTACAGCTCCGCCCGGACTCCTACGGGAGTCGGGCTCCACTGCCGACAGCAGAACAGCTTCGCCCGGACTCCTACGGGAGCCGGGCTCCACCGTCGACAGCAGAACAGCCCCGCCCGAACTCCTACGGGAGCCGGGCTCCACCACCGACAGCAGAACAGCCCTGCCCGGACTCCTACGGGAGCCGGGCTCCACCGTCGACAGCAGAACAGCTTTGCCCGGACTCCTACGGGAGCCGGGCTCCACCGCCGACAGCAGAACAGCCCCGCCCGGACTCCTACGGGAGCCGGGCTCCACCGCCGACAGCAGAACAGCCCCGCCCGGACTCCTACGGGAGTCGGGCTCCACCGCCGATAGCAGAACAGCTTCGCCTGGACTCCTACGGGAGCCGGGCTCCACCGTCGACAGCAGAACAGCCCCGCCAGGACTCCTACGGGAGCCGGGCTCCACCGCCGACAGCAGAACAGCTCCGCCCGGACTCCTACGGGAGCTGGGCTCCACCGCCGACAGCAGAACAGCTCCGCCCGGACTCCTACGGGTGTCGGGCTCCACCGCCGATAGCAGAACAGCCCCGCCCGGACTCCTACGGGAGCCGGGCTCCACCGCCGACAGCAGAACAGCTTCGCCCGGACTCCTACGGGAGCCGGGCTCCACCGCCGACAGCAGAACAGCCCCGCCCGGACTCCTACGGGAGTCGGGCTCCACCGCCGACAGCAGAACAGCTCCGCCCGGACTCCTACGGGAGTCGGGCTCCGCCTCCGGCAGCAGCATAGCTCCACCCGGACTCCTACGGGAGTCGGGCTCCATCCTTAGTATCAGCTACTGGTAAGCTCCGTCCGGACTCCTACGGGAGCCGGACTTCATCTTTAACTTTGATTGCAGAATGCTTCACCCGGACTCCTACGGGAGCCAGGTCCCGCTTCCAGTATCCGCTGCAGGTAAACTCCGTCCGGACTCCTACGGTAGCCGGACTCCACCCACAACCCCAACCGAAAGGAGGACCCTTCCCGGACTTCTATAGAGGTCGGACTCCGACCGCTGCCGAGCTTCAATCAACAGACCCGCGCCCCCTGGCAGGCCACCAAAACGGCCACGACCCTGCTCCACTTCCTGTGGCAGACTCCGCACAGTTCCATCATTCCATGACAGGCCGCAGTAACCATCGCCACCCTGCTCCACTTCTTGTGGCAGATACCGCACAGCTCCACTACCCCCTGGCAGGCCACAGTAACAGCCACGAACCTGCTCCACCTCCTGCGACGGATTCCATGCGATTCTCCCATCCGCTGGCGAGTCACGACAACGGATGCTGCTCCACCCCTCATAACAGATTCCACGTGGTGAGCCACGGTGATGGCCACGCGTCTGCTCCACTATCCTTTGCAATCAATTCCCCTGACCATGGGCGGCCCACTACCAGACGGTTACAGGTGTCGCCATCAATCCGTTGCCCCCTCCGCCTATAAAAGGGGGAGACTCAGATACGTTATTCTCTAAGCTCATTTCCTTATCTCAAAACTCTGCTAAATTCTTCATTCGAGCACTCCATTCTTGTTGAGGCAGAGAACTGACTTGAGCGTCGGAGGGTCTTGCCGGAGCAACCCCACCTCCGGTTTAGACTTCCCTTGCAGGTCCCGGCGGCGACCGCGGCTTCTCCAACTCCAGCTTCTCCGGTGCAAGCAGATTTTTGCACCAACAGAATTGGCGCTAGAGGAAGGGTCCTGTGTCTTCGCAGCACCCTTGTTCTTAAAGGAGTGTTCAACGGAGCTGCCTCCGACCGTTTCCCCGTCATCCACTCCTAATCCTCACCCGCGAGATCGACACCCGATGCCTCCGCGCAAGGCGTCCACCCGACGGTCCACGGCCTCCACGGCCAGATCTCAGGCTCCGGCCTCCCCTCCCGTTTCTCAGCCTCCTCCTCCTCCCCCTCCGGCGGCGGCGGTCGGTGCGGAGCAGTTTGACTTGCTGGCACAGCAGGTCAAAGGCCTCGTCGAAGCCATACAAGCAATGCAGCAGCAGCAACCACAGGCGTCGGTGCATCCGGAGGGGCATCCCCGGAATGCCAGAACCCGGCGGTGGGGCGGGCCACCTGGGCCAGCCGCCCCGTCCTTCCTGGAAAGGCGAATCCGAGGGTGGAGAGCCCTCAATCGGACCACGACTCCACCCCTGGAAGATCCCTGCCCCCGTTCTGCCAAAGGACCCTCGAGACTCGAAGTCGAGAGGACTTCCTGGATCGGAGGCTCCAGGAGATGAACCGGCGGATCGAAGAACCCCACCACGCACCTCCCGCTTATGGTGAGGATATTTGCACTGACCCTCCCTTCTCCCAAATTATTATGCAGGAACCGATCCCGCCGAATTTCAAGCTTCCCCAGTTCGAAAGCTACGACAGGACGTCGGACCCGGTTGATCATCTGGAGGCCTTCCGAACGATGATGCTGCTTCACGGTGCTCCCGACGCCATCTTGTGCCGGGCTTTCCCGTCTACTTTGAAGGGAGCAGCAAGGAACTGGTACTCGGCTCTGAAGCTGGGTACCATATTCTCCTTCGATCAAATGAGCCATCAATTTGTGGCCCATTTTGTCAGCAGCCGGCGTCCCCAGAAGGATTCAGAGTCCCTCATCAACATCAAGCAGAGGGAAGGGGAGTCCATACGAGCCTACGTCAACCGCTTCAACATCGTGGCGTTGGAGGTCCGAAACTTAGACCAGTCAGTTGCCATGGCTGCCCTAAAAGGTGGCCTTCAGAAGAATGATCTTTTGTACTCCCTGGAGAAGAAGTACCCCAGGGATTTTGCTAATCTACTGGCTCGGGCTAAAGGATACGCTCGAGCGGAAGAGGCCTTCAAAATGAAGGACGAGGAGACTGCGAGGGAGCGTCAGGCGGGAGATTCTAGTAAGCCCGCGGTTGAGAAGAGGCCAAAGGAAGCCCGGCCTCGCTCCCGATCCCCTCCTGGACATAAGCGCGCCCATACTCCACCCCGGGCACGCAGGCAGAGAAGCCCGGACAACAGGTATCGGTGGGGTTCCCCGCCAGGGAAATTCCGCAACTATGCCCCCCTCAATGCCTCGAAGGCCCAGGTGCTGATGGAGGTCAGGGAACAGCTCCCTAGGCCAGAGAGGATGCGCACGCACCCCAGAAAGTGCAACCCCAACAAGTTCTGCCTCTACCACCGTGACCACGGCCACGACACCGAAGAATGCATCCAGCTCCAGGATGAGATCGAGGAGCTCATCCGGCGAGGTCGACTCGACAGATTCATCCGTCGCAGGCCTGAGGGTAGAGGAGACCGGCCAAGAGCCCTCCCACCGCCTGAGCTGCAGAAAAGGGAGGAGCAGCCCGGGGACCGGCCTCCTATCGAGACCATCGACTCCATCGCCGGAGGGCCTCAAGGGGGAGTGGGAAAACTGTAAATATATCACTTACTATTTCATTTTGAATCTACTTTTCTTTCTAGCTAACGCGCCCCTCCTACCTAACGTGGATGTATTATGACTGGATATGACCCCTCCAAAAACAACGGCCATGTCAGGAACAGGAGGAGAACCTCGTCCTGACATGAGCAAAGTCAAAGGCCCGGTTCTTTTAGACCGGATGGGGGGAGAGGCCTTACAATGCCCTAATGTGCCCCCACAGCCCTGTTAGGGACAGGAGGAGAACCTCGTCCTAACTTGAGCAAAGTCAAAGGCCCGGTTCTTTTAGACCGGATGGGGGGAGAGGCCTTACAACGCCCTAATGTGCCCCCACAGCCCTGTTAGGGACAGGAGGAGAACCTCGTCCTAACTTGAGCAAAGTCAAAGGCTCGGTTCTTTTAGACCGAATGGGGGGAGAGGCCTTACAACGCCCTAATGTGCCCCCACAGCCATGTCAGGAACAGGAGGAGAACCTCGTCCTGACATGAGCAAAGTTGAAGGCCCGATTCTTTTAGACCGGAGGGGGGAGAGGCCTTACAGCACCCTAACGCACCCCCATAAGCCAGGCTGGTAACGAGAAGAGAACCTCACGCCGGCTCGAGCAAAGTGGAAGGCCCAGACTCCTATGGGAGTCGGGTTCCTACGCCAAAGAAGACTTCACCCGAACTCCTACGAGAGCCGGGTTCCGTCGCTAAAGAAGACTTCACCCGGACCCCTACGGGAGTCGGGTTCTGCCGCCAAGGAAGACTTCGCCCGGACTCCTACGGAAGCCGAGCTCCATTTGCCACTTCTGCGGCAAGGGTTAATAATGGTGGCAAAACTCGGCCGCATAACAAGGTCGGATGAAAGGGAAGAGCCCCCCCCCCACGACGACATCTACGTCGAACAAGCCAAACGACAAGAAAGGGTCAACAAACGACAATATCGTGCTACGCGTGGACAAGGTAACACAAAGCGCTCTTTTTTCCATTTCTGATATGCATACTACAGGGCCAGGACGGCCAGGGAAAGAAGGACAAAACAACAAAAAAAAAGTAATTACATAAAGACAAAAGAACTCTAAGGAGGTCCTACTCCCTCCGACCTAGGGTTATCACCTCCATCCCTCAACCAGGACTGCCTCAGGTTCTCCACCGCTTCTTCTAGTTCTTCCTTCTTCCGCAGCGTATTCTGGAGCGCCTGACGAAGTTGTCGACTCTCTGCCTCTGCTTCTCGACGTCGCTTCCGCAGAACTTCGGACTCTGCCTCTGCGTCCGCGACGGCCTTCCGCTCGAGCGCCAGTTGGATTTTCACTTGTTGAAGCTCGGCTGTCTTCTCCCCGAGGGAGACAGAAATCTCTTCGACAGTGCCTCTCAGGGCTAGGAGCTCTTCGATATCTTGGGCGTTAGTAAGCTGCGCCCTAGTAACCAGCTGCCTCTGGAGACGAACAACCTCGTCTGCCGTCTGCCGGAATCTCCCTTTGTACTCTTCCTCTTGCCGGTGCCAGCTGGCCCGCTGCACATCGTGGCTCATCTCGGCATCCTGAAGCTGCTTCTGGAGGTCGGAGACCTTCTGCGACCATTTCTGCTCATCATCAACCCGCGCGGAGAGCCGGGATGAGTTCCCTTCCAGCTGGCCGATCCTCCTCCTCGCAGCTGACAGCTCCACCTTAAAGGCGCTGATCCTGGCTTCTTGAGCCCAAGTTCGGTCGCTGGTGCTGTTCTTACATTCCTCGAGCTCCTTTGTGAAGTTCGCCTTCCTCCGGCTGTAATCCATGATTGCCTTCACTTGGAGACTCCTAAAGTGGGCGGCCTCAGCGGCGGCCTCGGAATAGCATTTTCTCGACTTGCGGAGCTCGCCCTCCGACTTCTTCAACTTCTTCGTCAGGTGGAGGACCTCCTTTTTCAGCCGTTGGATAGTTGACTTCAGCGGGACCCCCAGGGCAAGGGGAGTGCTTCAGCAGGGCACTGCCATCGAAAGGTACGAACGTCAAAGACCGACTCATTACAAGAAGAAAGGCAGAAAAGGAGGAGGAGGGGAAGGAGAGGCCATCCATAATAAGAAATTCAACTTTATTGATTAATTTTGAAGACAAACAGAAAGGAAATATGACGACAAAATAAAGACACAAGATCGGAGGTCTCAGACCTCAAGGGCAGGAGGCGGAGAGCTCGGTGCGGGGGGTGCGACTGCGGTAGCAGCGGACGAAGGGCCGACCTCATCTTCAGACTCCTCCAGAAAGCCGAGATCGAGGTCGGGGTATCTGCTGGCCACCTTCTCTCGGCAGAACTCGAACCCCTTTGTGAATGCCTCCAGGCCGAACTGGACGTTCAGTTCCCTCATCTCCGCGGAGGCCTTGAACTCCTCCACCGCAAGGGCCCTGGCCTCCGAGACCAGAACCGGAGTTTGCTCGACCAAATGGGTGACCTCGGCCTCTGTCTTCCTCACCGACTCCTCCAAGCTTCGTCTCTCCTCCTCCCTGGCTTGTCTCTCCTCTTCCCGAGCTTGCCCTCTCTCTCCAGGGCCTCCTGAGGGCGGCTACTTCGGCCGTCTTCGCTTGAAGGCGAGCAACCTCGGCCTGGCAGCGCTCCTCCACCTGAAAAAGGTCCCTTCTCATGCGGCTCGACGCCTCGACATAGGCGAAGAGCTGGTGCCCAATCTGCAAGGACGGATAGAGAATTACAACAAAGGTCGAGTGACCATGCAAATAAACATCCGCTTACCTCAAGGAAGGACCCCAAAGAATCCCAAGCCCGCTGCTCGGGATCGGTGCGGTCGATCCTCTCCACGACGTCGGACAGAATGCAGCCATCAAGCAGCCACCTGATCAGGTCCTTGTCATTGAAGGGTTCTCTGATCCCCCCTCGGAGCAGACGACTCGTATGCAGCAGCTCGGTGGCTGCTCGCCCTACGAGCCACCGATTTCCTCCTCCTCCCCGCGGCGGGCGCCTCCGTGGGCGAGCCGCCGGAACGGGGGCCCCAGTCGGCGGGCTCCTTGAGGAAGCCCGGGGGGCCGCTGGCTCGGCATCCGAAGGAGTGTCGATGGTCGGGTCGCCTGGACGGGCGCAGCCAAGCTCGTCTCCTCCACCCTGGCCCTCTTCGCCGATCCGGAGGCGTCGGCCCTTCCTCTTCTGAGCTCTCATGGCTTGGCGAGCATCCGCGTGGCTTCGACGTCCATTGCTAAAAAAAAAAAAAAAAAAAAAAAAAAACAACAACAGGAAAAGAAAGAAGAAGCGACACCGATCAGTCCGGAGTCAAAAAAAAAAAAAAAAAAAGAAAAGAGAAGAAGACAGAAGAGAAAAGAAGAGAGAAAGAAAGAGGAAGAAAAGAGCGGAAGGAAAAATAAAGAGAAGAAGGCAAGAAAGGAAAGATAAATACTTGCTGGATCCTGAGGGCTCAGGCCGATGTTGAAAAGAAGCTGCTCCCTCAGAAGATTAGGAAGGGAAGGAGCGGGATAACTTAGAAGCTTCTGGGCGGCCTGGAGGTCGTCCTCTCCCAGGCTGGGAGCCCGACGGACGGAATCCTCAGAGACCCCCAAGGGGCAGGCCCAGTTCCAGGGTCGGGCAATAGACGAAGGAGAATTTTCCCTTCCAGTTGTGAATCGAAGAAGGGGTGCCCTTCAGCAACCCTTCTTACCAAACTGGGGAGAAGTACACCAGTCCTTCGCTGAAGGATGGCGTTTGAAGGTTAAAATGCTGAACAAGGAGAGGGATGGCTGGACCTCAGCTATGTGGCAGAGAGACAGAAACCCTATCAAGAACCTAAAGGAATTCGGGCCACGGAGGTGAGAGAAATGTCTAAGAAACGGAAGAAGGCGGCAACGAAGACGGAAGTGGAAGCCGGAGTCCGGCACGGAA
>NC_025995.2:44752423-44927907 GCF_000442705.2 Elaeis guineensis | reverse complement strand
AACAGCCCACCCGGACTTCCTTACGGGAGCCGGGCTCCACCGCCGACAGCAGAACAGCTTCGCCCGGACCTCCTACGGGAGCCGGGCTCCCACCGCCGACAGCAGAACAGCCCCGCCCGGACTCCTACGGGGGAGTCGGGCTCCCCACCGCCGACAGGCAGAACAGCTCCGCCCGGACTCTTACGGGAGCCGGGCTCCACCGCCGACAGCAGAACAGCCCCGCCCGGACTCCTACGGGAGCCGGGCTCCACCGCCGACAGCAGAACATCTTCGCCCGGACTCCTACGGGAGTCGGGCTCCACCACCGACAGCAGAACAGCCCCGCCCGGACTCCTACGGGAGCCGAGCTCCACCGCCGACAGCAGAACAGCTTCGCCCGGACTCTTACGGGAGTCGGGCTCCACCACCGACAGCAGAACAGCCCCGCCCGAACTCCTACGGGAGCCTGGCTCCACCGCCGACAGCAGAACAGCTCCGCCCGGACTCCTACGGGAGCCGGGCTCCGCCTCCGGCAGCAGCACAGCTCCGCTCGGACTCCTACAGGAGCCGGGCTCCGTCTTTAGTATCAGCTACTGGTAAGCTCCGTCCGGACTCCTACGGGAGTCGGACTTCATCTTTAACTTTGATTGCAGAATGCTTCACCCAGACTCCTACGGGAGCCAGGTCCCGCTTCCAGTATCCACTGCAGGTAAACTCCATCCGGACTCCTACGGGAGCCGGACTCCACCCACAACCCCAACCGAAAGGAGGACCCTTCCCGGACTTCTACAGAGGTCGAACTCCGACCGCTGCCGAGCTTCAATCAACAGACCCGCGCCCCCTGGCAGGCCACCAAAACGGCCACGACCCTGCTCCACTTCCTGTGGCAGACTCCGCGCAGTTCCATCATTCCATGACAGGCCGCAGTAACCATCGCCACCCTGCTCCACTCCCTGTGGCAGATTTCGCACAGCTCCACTACCCCCTGGCAGGCCACAGTAACAGCCACAAACCTGCTCCACCTCCTGCGACGGATTCCATGCGATTCTCCCATCCGCTGGTGAGTCACGACAACGGACGCTGCTCCACCCCTCGTAACAGATTCCACGTGGCGAGCCACGGTGATGGCCACGCGTCTGCTCCACTATCCTTTGCAATCAATTCCCCTGACCATGGACGGCCCACTACCAGACGGTTACAGGTGTCGCCATCAATCCGTTGCCCCCTCCGCCTATAAAAGGGGGGACTCAGATACGTTATTCTCTAAGCTCATTTCCTTATCTCAAAACTCTGCTAAATTCTCCGTTCGAGCACTCCATTCTTGTTGAGGCAGAGTACTGACTTGAGCGTCGGAGGGTCTTGCCGGAGCAACCCCACCTCCGGTTTAGACTTCTCTTGCAGGTCCCCGGCGGCGACCGCGGCTTCCCCAACTCCAGCTTCTCCGATGCAAGCAGGTTTTTGCACCAACAGTATATATAATGGATCTCACGATCGAAGCATATCAATTCCTGCTCATGCACTTTCTTTCTTGAGGGATTGTCAAACAATCTCTCTTCGAAAGAGAAATTTCATGACCTATCGATAGATAGCCTTTCTTAGAATTCTTCATACCGAACAACTTCAACACAATATTGATGTACATGGACTGGGACAACCCAAGCAACTTCTTTGATTTATCTCTATAGATCTTCATCCCAAGGATGTAGGATGTTTCTCCCAAGTTCTTCAAGGAGAACTGAGACGATAGCCAAATCTTTATTTCTTATAATGCAAGGATATCATCCCGATTAAGAGAATATCATCCACATACAAAATAAGAAATACTATCATAGAATTATTAACTCATTTATAAATACAAGATTTTTTCTATTCTTAATAAAGCCATACGTTTTAATCACCTTACCAAAATGCATGTTCTAACTCTGAGATATCTGTTTCAATCCATAAGTAAATCTCTGAAGCTTGCATACCTTAGACTCATCTATAGGTGTGAACCCTTCAGGGTGTATCATATACACCTCTTCTTTCAGCTCTCTATTTAGAAAAGTGATTTTTATATCTATTTATTAGATCTCATAGTCTAGATATGCCGCTATTGCAAGCATAATCCGAATAGATTTTAGCATTACCACAGAATAAAATATCTCATCATAGTCAATACCATAATATTGATGATATTCTTGACAAGCAGATGGGCTTTATAGGTCTCCACCTATCCATCTTCACCTCTCTTTTCCTTGAAGATCCACTTACACCCTATGGGTTTTATCCCTTCAGGTGGGTCAATTAATATCCATACATCATTGACCTTCATGGACTCCATTTCAGACTTCATGGCCTCAAGCCACTTATCAGAGTCGGATCTTTGTATTGCATCCATGTAGGTGATCGGATCTTCATTGTTCTTATCGAGTTTAGTAGGATCACCATCTCAGATCAAGAAACCATAGTATCTATTTGTTTGACATAGTACTCTATCAGATTTTCTCAAGGATGCCTCTACAACAGGCTCCAGGTTTGATCTAATCAAATCTAATTCTGTAAGTTCACTAGATTGTGTCGGTTGTTCTATCTGTCGAACTTTATCAAGTTCAATCTTAGAGGCATCAGTTCCTTCACTAAAGAACTCCCTTTCTAAAAAGGATACCTCATTGCTGACGAAAATCTTTTATTCATTAGCAAGATAGAAGTAATATCCTCTAGTTTTCTTGGGGTACCCTATTAAATAACACTTATTGGATTGGGGTCCAAGCTTATCAGTCTACAAGTGCTTGACATAGGCTAGACACCTCCAAATCCTAAGGAAAGAGAGTGTCAGTCTACATCCAATCCATATCTCATATGGAGTCTTTGCAACTAATTTGTTCGGAACCCTATTCAATATGTAACAAGCTAACTCGAGTATATATCTCCAAAAGGGGATCGACAAACTAGTAAAGCCCATCATGGATTGAACCATATTCAACAAGATTCGATTCCTCCTTTCCAAGATGCCATTATACTATGACATCCCAAGAGAGATCTATTATGAGAGAATCTCATTCTCTCTTAGATATGTTTGAAACTCATTAAAAAGGTATTCACCTCCTCGATCAGATCGAAAAATTTTAATACTCTTTCTAGTTTATTTTTCTACCTCGTTACAGAATCATTTGAATATTTTAAATGATTCAGACTTGTGTTTCATCAAGTAGACAAACTCATACTTAGATAAATCATCTGTAAATGTAATGAAATATAATACCCATCTCTGGCACTGATGTTCGTGGGTCCACATACATCAATATATACTAAACCCAGAACATCACTAGCTCGTTCACCCTTTCTAATAAAAGATGACTTAATCATCTTTTCAAGAAGACAAGACTCATAGGTTGGTAATAATTCATAATCATTGACTTCAAGGATACCCTCTTTTCTTAACCTGTTCATCCTATTTTTATTTATATGACTGAGCCTAAAATACCAAAGATAGACATCTATGATATTATCTAACTTAGGATATTTATTTGGTGTGTACATTACATTAACAGACTGTGACAATACATAAATGCCATTTCTTAATTGTCCACTCATGATTGTGACATCATTCATAATGACATCACAAAAATCACTCTTTATTGAAAAAATAAATCCATCTTTGGCCAAAAGGCCTATGAAAATTATGTTCATCAAAAAAGATGGACAATGGTGATAATCACTCAAAATGATATTATTTGAATTAAAAACAAGCTCGATAATTTCTAAAGCTAAGACTGAAACATGATTTTTATCTCTTATGTTCCGAAATCTCTCACTATTTTTAAACTTTCTACTAACTTGAAGTCTTTGCAATGAATTGTAGATTTGAATCGAACTTTCAGTATCTAATACTCAAATAGTAGTATCACATACAAAAAAATTATAAGATATTATCATAAAAGCACCTTGATCAATAATCGATTGCTTATTTCTCTTTCTTAGCCTATTTGGGTCAAGGGATGCTTCTACCTGACTCTGACCTACTTTGGGCTTCTTGGCCTAATCAAACTCAAAAATATTGTTCAACTTCTAATACTGGCTATCAAAGTTGGATCCTATAAGTATATCACTATCTAACAGTGAGTAGAGCGATAACTTACTAGCCATAACTACATAAAAGAAAAACTATAAGACCTAATTAGTATATTAATCGTTCAAGCCTAAAGACATGGACTTTAGTCTAAAGCTTCTTCTACTATTTAGTATAAATTGGTAGTCTCTACCTTCAATTCGAAGAATTACATTAATTTCTTAGTAGATACTAAAATCGACATAGACTGCATATGAGCTCGAGGAAAGCTCGGCCAATCCATGTGCATCTATAGGTAGGTTCTTAACCAATTATTTCTCTAAATAAGTTTTAGTAATTGATTTTGCCCCAGGTGCCTTTTTAGATTGCTAAGGCCTCTACTGAAAGTCCTGGTTAGGTCCAACCATTAACATGATAGAACTCAGTGCATCTGACAAACGAATGATCAAGCCCAAGGAAAGCTCGACCAACCTAACCACCGTCAGAAAGATATGACTGACTCATCATATAATAAATGATAATTCCAACAGTCAGATGAGCACCAGACGTGTGGCACCTCCAATGATCATCTAAACTGTTGGACCCATTATCATCCAACTTAATGAGAGGCTATGATCTAGTTATCACAATAACTATCTCATTTTTAGGATCTAATAATTTAAAAGATTTGGTTAACACATTTTAAGAGAATTAAAGTGACTGACCAGCTAATTACAATCCTTCCATTGACTTCACCAAGTCAGTTTATGGAAGACTAGAGATAAGCTGGTTCGACCGACAAGTCGTAAATCCTCCTATTGACATCACCAAGTTATGAAGAGGACTAAAACAAATCATACTAGGGGCACCTAAATCAGTCATACTGAATACCTAGTAAGCATGGATCAATTTTGAATCATTAAGCGATCTGATTAAAACATAATTCACTATATTGGTCAGGTAAGTGAGATCGATGGGAGGGATATGTCATTAACTCATCATAGACTCAATCTATGTGAGTGGCTCTCAATTAATGACCACCGATCAAGACTGCCAAACTTATCTTAGACATCAACTGATCAATCAGTTTCAATTCAATCAGCCTATAGACTTGGTTCGACTGTTGAGCTCAAGATCAATATCCATTTGGGTCTAATCAAAGACATGGACTTAACCAACTATAATTATTTTATTGACATTAGAGAAATTTTGATTTAATTTAATTCAACTTTTGATTAGATTCAATCATTTTCTCTATTTAGTCCATTTGGTTCTTTGATTCTAACCCTTAGGTCTAACCCAATTAAGAGGACCTGATCAAGCTAACCCATAAATTCATCATCCCATATTTTATGTGAATGACATTAGATCTTTAATCCACAATTCTAAATCTAATTGGCTCAACTTAATTCTCAATTAAGTGTATGTTCAACATGAATTTAGGTTTAGGTTTAAAATAATTTTAATTTATGTAAAATAATTTTATATTAATTTTTATGCATAAATATATGGTTCTGAAAATTGGATTGGCTCACCCATGAACTGAGCTGACTCATCATAGTGGGTCAACTAAGTTTTGAACTTGATTGGCTTACATTCAACCTATGTAAATTGGGTCGGCTTAGCAGAAAATTGAACCGACCCATCAGGGCATTGAGCCGACTCAAATTAGAATTGAGTCGACTCAGCAGACAGATAGCAATAATTGTAGAATTTTTTAGATCAAAATATTTTGCATAACCAGTTATAAAATCAATCATAAATAATTTTTTTTAGATCTCATCTTAACTTATTTATGATTTTAAATTTTATTTTTTATGATTAAAATAATTTTAATCATGATGATTAGATGTAACTTCTTTTCGCACAATATATCATATACACAATCCTAAGGTTTCAAAATCTAGGATTTTATAAAAAAATAATTTTTTATCTAATCTAATGAATAACTAATCAGATTTGAATATAAGACTATTTAGATCAAATCTAAATGATAAGAAATCAAATTTGATCAAAGATTAACACAAATTAGGATAATCTTTTCACCGTAAGAGGAAAATCTTACAGCAAGACAATCTTATAATAGTTTTATGCGATCTAGTTGACAATTATATTTGAATCTAAATATCACATATCAGATCTGAATATAAAAATTATTTAGATCTAATCTAAATAATCAAATTTTAGATCTTTAGAGCATAAAAAATCATATTATGCAACCTATGGCTCTGAAACCAATTGATGGAAAAATCGATAGTTCTATGCATGCAATTTTAAATTTTTTTTAGCCGAATATGATAGATTAAACTATTTAATCTATATTATATGCACAAGATCTAATCTAAACTATCATGTTAGGATTTATAATATAATTAAATATACAATCAAAATCTAAAATTAATAAAAACTTGCATCGATCACATCGATGCTCTAGATTAGATCTAACTGTTAGATCTGATTTAATCTGATCTAATGAGCTCAGAACTCATTATGTTTGCATAAATCGATGAACATCACTATTGATCATATAGATCTAAGGTCTCACTCGATGTCGTGTAGCCACACAGGATGTCCAGCCTCTACGGAGAGTCCACACGAAGCCTTCGAACACCAATCAGCCTTCTCGGGAGTGCTAGCTCGCATAGAAGGCTTCTGGACTGCTGATCTCAACTCCTTTTTCGATCAACTCAGATCCTTTGAATATCGAAGATAGAGCAATGGAGGATGTATGTGGTGGAAAAAAATTAGAGAAACACTTTTTCTCTTATCTGATTTCTCTCTCTCCTAAAAATCCCAATGCTTAGGGCTAGAAATCTCACCCAAGAGGAGACGGTCTCCTCCAAACTCACATGCCAACAACTTGGCAACCCACCCCAGATCCTCATGCCCCCAACAAAAGGTTGAGCTCCTTTCTCTCAAATATCTTATAGTGAAATGCAAGGTTTGCTCGATGCACAAAAAAAAGCAACTCTTTTTATGGTTGCCGAACACATGAACAGATGGGACAGGATAAGTGCCTGTTCAAGTTTGAATTCCAATCTCTTTTGAACTCAAATCAAACCAACCTTATCCCCATACATTATTCAATCAAAGAAGTGCCGAACATGAATAGATGGGCAAATTGAGCACTTCCTAAGTGGCTGACGGCAAGGATAAAGATAAGAATGTAGAGTTTTTTTTATATTCAAATTCAAACAAATTTTGAAATTGAATTCTAACAAACCATACCTATCCTTAATGGGCAACAACTTGGGGTGTTTGTAGGTGTCTTTCTCATGCACAAACTAGATTTGTGTGTTGAGAAAACTTGGCATGGAGATATGAGTGTAGGCGCAAGGGCGTAGTCCAACTAATTTAGACTTTTAGTTTTAGTTATTTAGTTCTTAATTAGGTTTCATCCAAACTCAATTTGTTTAGACCCAAATAGTAATGAGTTAACCTAATCTAATTAGATACCTAAACTCCTAATCTAATTAGGAATAGATTGAACCCAAGTTTTGATCAAATCAGGGCTTAACCTTCCTTAGCGATTAGGTTATCCCATAACCTAATCAGATTTGACCTAATTAAAACTAATTCAATTAGTCTTGATCTAAATTTTAATGCTCAATCAAATTGAGCTAATCAATAATCTAATTGTTAATTAATTTTCTTGAATTTCACTAACCCTTAGTGAATAATTTTATTGCGACTATTGCATAGGATAAATCATCAATCGTATTGATGATTTTACCTTGAACGATTCTAAATCGTTGATCAATGATTTGATCAGAGAAGAACTTCTAATGTGTATAACCCCATAGGTTTGAACCTAAACTAGTGGCACAGAAATAAATTTTAGTACCAATCAAAGTGATCATCTAATAATAGTACCCGACGTTCAAATAGACTGAATGTATGCAAAGCATCATCCAAGAACCTACTGGCATATGGTTATCGTATAATTCATCTCTTTGATTCTAATGCTCGAGATGACCTAAGATTTAACTGTCAATCCTGGAATAGTCACCATATTGTATTTCAATCTTTCAAATCTATCACAAATTATTCTAGCCAAGATTTTACTAAATTAAAATACAGTGATGCATTAACTCCTATAAACTAGAGGAGTCAATCCTATCTTGACTCACACACCAACTTCATAAGTATTTGACTGTACCCAATGGCCATCCATCATTGAATTAGAAATTTAAATAGTCCAGCATCAAAGTATAGTGAGTTGCTTGTAAGTTACTATGACGATCTCAGGTCGGAGAGATACTTATACCTATATCATTCACGAGCTACTCTTGAAACAGAGTGCTCGATAGTTGGTTCACATTCAGTGAGATGTGCTCCTACATCTCACTTGCATGCCATACTAGTATCTTTACACTCCTTGATTAAGAGGATAACTAACCCATATGACACACAACGACCTACACTTGATATAGCTATCATCTTAGTAATAGCATATCGTTTAATCGCGAACATATTTAAAGACTCAATGGTAAATTCTCTTTTATCGTATTTAAAATAGTCCTAAGGATTTTATCACAATACAGGAGTTCATAAAAGAAGATGTACAACTTATGATGAAAAAGTTAAATAACTTTTATTAATTGAATAAATCATATACAATTTATAACTAGAGCTCAACCATCAACAGGCTGATGATTGATTTTGGGACATAATTTCTAATAGTACTTTATCAGATTCTATCTTATCTGAAATTGACAGAGAGTATTGAAAGTTTTTTGAAAGTTAGCAATATGATCTGAAGTAGCTCGACTTTTGACCAGCATGTCATCTACATATACCTCTATATTGTGATCGATTTGATCTTTAAAGATCTTGTTCACCAACCATTAATAGGTAGCCCCTGCATTCTTTGAGCCAAAGGGTATCACCCTGTAACAAAAAAATCCATGATCAATAATAAAGGCTATTTTCTCCACATCTTCAGGCACCATCTGGATCTGATTATAACCAAAGAAGGCATCCATAAAGGTGAGGAATTCATGCCCTGAAGTTACATCCATCAGCTGGTCGATCTGAGGTAATAGATAGTTGTCCTTGAGACAAGTTTTATTTATGTCAGTGAAGTCAATGCACATGCACCACTTTCCATTTGCCTTCTTGACCAAGACGATATTTGCCAACCAGTCTGGGTACATTGCTTCTCTAATAAAGCCAATCTTAAGTAGCTTGTCTACCTCCTCAGCTATAGCCTTCTGGCATTCTAGGGTGAAGCTTCACTTCTTTTGCTTCACTAGATGATAGGTTGGATCCACTTTTAAGTAGTGGGACATAACTTTTGGATCTAAGCCAAGCATTTTCGTGGCCGACCAAGCAAAGAAATCCATATTTTTCTAGAAAAGAGCAGTTAGTCAATCTTTTGTTACCTCATCAAGGTGTGAGCCGATCTTCACTGTCTAATTGGGATTCTCTTTCCTCAGTGAGACTTCTAGTAGGTCCTCAAATGGCTAGGTGTGTTCCTCAATTAGATCATCTCAAACATCCAACCCTATTGATGTTGGAAAACGTAGACGATTTCATGCATGCATTACAAAAATTTTTGAAATAAAATACAGCAGAAGATAACTAGATTAATCATATTAATCTAATATGCATATGATCAGATCAATAAATTAATACACTCTAAGATCTATGATATGATATGTTGCATATAAAATTTAAAAAATACAGAAGATAAAATCTGCATGCATGGATGTAAATAGTAGATCAAATCTACATCTATCTGAGTTCAAAACTCGATACTTGAGTATGGATCAACAATCACCGCTACTGAGAGATGTAGTAAAGATGATTCTTACTATTGTTCATAACCACACATATATCCGACCTCTATGGAAAGCCTACTCGAAGCTTCGATCTGATCGATCTCCTCGAGAGTGTTAGCTCGCACGAAGACCATCTTCTTGGCTGATCTAGATCCTTTCTTCAAATCTCTAAAATTTTTTTAGAGGTTGAAGATGGACATCTAGAGGAGATGAGGATATAAAAGAAAGATAGAGAAGAAAATAATTTCTCTCTTATTTTTTCTCTCTTCCCAAACCCTTAAGAACAAACTCTAGAAAACTATGTTTTGTGCATACCCAAAGAGAAAGGACTCCCCTCTCTTTTTTTTATACCATGAATCTGAAAGAATAATGCCCTACAAGCCAATCGCAAATGGGATGTGATCGGATGTTTATTATAATTTATTTTTCAGACTCATATAATTGATATTTATTATTAATAAAATAAGATATTTTTGATTCATTATATGTTGCATCTTATTTATTTTAAGATTATAATGAACCCCATAGGTCTGGGCAATGGTTTTAGGGCCGTGATGAGATCACACCAGTGAGACCTAATTCTTTGATAGCTTTAACCTAAAATATTTTTAGTCATTGGTACATTGAGTCTGAGATCAATGATACCTGTAAGACTGGCATATCCTATGTATGCTCAGAAATGAGGGTGGTTGATCTCACAGCCACTTGTGTGGAGACACTAATACAAGAATATGGATACTCATTAGAGAATGAATTCACTAAATTGACCTGCGAGAGAATATCAAATGGAGTCTTATTTACATATCAACTGATAATTCTCTAGTGGGAGCTGTGTATGTGATCCTTAGACCTGAGGTCACCATTGTACCTTATGTATTTGGATCCATATTTTAGTTCACTACCTAACTTGATTCTCTGATCCTTATATGGGGTGTTCTGGATATGGTAAAGAATGCATGGAGGTTGTAAGTAATCAATAAGAAATCAGTCAGTCCTAAAAAGAGGAGCGAACATCCTATGTGACCTTATAGGCCCTTGATTCGAAAGTCTTTGGCCAAAGCAAGATGATAATTAGAAAAGAGTTTCTAATATATCATCAACTAAATCATCATCTTTTGATCAAGAAATATAATGATAAGTGATTGAATTTGACATATTTTTATACCCACAGATCATCTGGGATGTTGTTTGACTAAAAGATTGAATTACATAAGAACTTGCCACTGAAGGATATTTTGATAATTTTTTATCAAAATTTTAAATCTTTCAGATAGTCATGAAATATTGCTAGATATCAATCTTGACTTGTAGGCTCATTAAAATTGAAAGAATTTAATTCTGAAGTCAATTTGGAAGAGTCCAAGTTGATTGAGACTCTTAGGGTGACCTAATCTCATCGGATTAGGGTTACGTTGAAAGTCTTGATCCACTGTCGGCTAGATTTAGAAATCAATGGGTTACACACTTTGAGGTTTGGCCTTGATATGATCTAATTAGAGTTTAATATAAATTATATAGGTTAATTTGATATGCTAGCATATTGTATTAATCCAAGTTTCCAAATTGGTTTAGATCAAATTGTTTGAGCTAACCTAGACCAGTTGGCTTTGACCTAATGGGATTGGGTCAATTTAAATTAGATCCTTAACCAATTTAGACCAGTTTCAAGTGGAGAAGGACTCCTCTATTCTCACTAAAACCCATGCATAAAAATAAATGCCGCCTCCCTTGTTTTGGCGTGTGAAGTTAAGAGTCTTTAAAGAAGGCTCTTAACTAACATGCATTGCCTTAAATTCTTGATGAGAAATCCTATGCTTTGTCATCAAAATTCATTAAAGTTTTTATGGAACATAGAAGACTAAGAGTCTTTCTGTTCTATGTAACTAGATTACCAAAAAATTCACTTGGTGAATTTATTTGGTGTGTGGGAAGTTGGAGCACCAAAGGCTGGCACCCCTTCATCGCATGTGACATCCCCTAGTCCCCTATTTATATGGGATGCCCCATATGGCTTCTAGTGGTGATTTTTGGCTGAAACTAAGAAGAGGGATGTGGTAAACATAATAAAAATTCTAAAAATATTTTGAAAAAGAAAGTAGGAATTTTGAGTGGCAAAAGTTGCTACAAGGGTGGTAAGATTTTCAACACGTGTTGCTTGAGTGCCCTAAGATTTAATTTTTTTATATGTTAGAGGTAATAATTAAATCCTAGGTTGTATGAAATTTAAAGAGTGTCTTCTTAGTATCATTATAGTGGTGAGATCAAAAGCAACCGAGCTTTGGTATGATCGTGACGTAAGTTCGAAGCTGACAGTATTTTTGAGAAGACAAGGCTGTGGCAGCGCACCGGTTGGGAAGGACTTTGGCCAACTTTCGTGTGAATCACCGTCAGAGGACTTCTACCTCAGGATCTTATAGAAAACACCAATGTACCACTTTTTTATATTAGTTAAAGTATTATTTTCTATCTCTTTGCATGCTTGAATTTGCTTTGATCGTGATCGACAAAGTGATTCTCGGGTTTTTGGCTCGGCTCAATAGTTTTATTTGATAAAGCTACTGATTTGCATAATTTTAAAATTTTAAAAATTACTTTCTACTGCATGATCGAAACTCAACAGTGGTATTAGAGCCACCTTTATCTGATTCGATCAAACAAGTGCAATAGTTGTGCATAGAATCGTTCTTGTGCATATCTTGCTAAAAAATTTTGCATTGATTTATAGCATCAATCCTTTAAACTCAAAAATTATTTTTGACTTTATATATGCCATAATATTTAATTTTAATTATTAAATGATTAATTTATGATAATTTTAAAATTTATATTATCATGGTTGTATGATGCTTAAATTGATGCATTGTTAAGGGTGTAAAGCATGCCTAATGTGATTAGAGTTTGCTATTTTTTCTTCGATATGCTTAACATATGTTTTGATATCCATTGCACCCTTATATGATTTTAGCATGTCATACGATTGCTATTTAGAATAGTAGAAGCATGTCAAGTTGCATAATTTGTAGTGTACATTTTATATGCATATTGTTAGGATGTGCCGAGATCAGTTTAAAGTCTCTTATTTAATTATATTAAGTTGTAATGTCGAGATTCACTTTTTAATCAAAAGTCAAATTCTTAAGATCAATTGATATCGAAAAAAGAATAAATGGTGGTGTTGGGTATAAAGTGCCACCCGATCGAAGTCTGCAGAGAACTGATCCTTCGGGGCTCCTCTGGCTCCCGACCTTGTACGTGACGCCTCTCCGAACTCCCTCGACCGTCTGGACTTCTTCGACGATGGGCCTCAGTGTTCGCCCATCGGCCCGCCCCAAAGGCCCTCTGAGCCTCGCTATTAACCGTCCTTCTATAGCAATCGACTACCCCCGAACTTCTTTCGAGCTTCGTCAGCATCCGAGCTTCCCCGATAATGAGATTTCTACAGTAACCAGGCTCCTTCCATGTTTCTACGGTGATCGACCGCTTTCAGAATTCTAGCTGAGCTCCTGCGATAGCCGAACTTCTACCACGAGCGGCCTACTCTGAACTTTCACTACGAGTGGTCTGCCCTGAACTCCTGCTGCGAGCAGTCTACTCCGAACCCTTACAGCGAACGGCCTACCTCGGACCCCTACTGTAAGCAAATCCCATCCGAGCCTCTACTGTAAACATATTCCTTCCATACTTCCATTACAGGTAGACTTTAGCCAAGCTTCTTCGTAGTCGGATCCCGCGACAACCGATCTTCAATCGAGCTTCTACAATGGGACAGGACTCATCGGCCAGGTCGCTACACCGAGCTCCCACGACAACTGACCTTCGACCGAGTTTCTACAATAAGCGGTCTCCTTTCAGCCTTCTACAAGAACCAGACTTCGACCGAACTTCCATAGCAGTTGGATATTGGATGAGCTTCTACGATGATCGGGCTCCAGTGGCTGGATTCCTTCAATGACCGATCACCTCTGATGTCTGCCGAACCTCCCCAACGTCATCCGAAGTCCATCACCAGCCGACCCTCCACCAGATCCTTCATAAAATCAAACTTCCCCAATGGATCATCTTCAGGCGAGTTTTCATATCGGACGAATCCTAGATGGACTTCTCTAGTAATCGGATTCCTACCAGGCTTCGCCAATGGAAAGTCTCTATCCGAGCTTCTACAGCAGGTGACTCCCACTTGTAGTATCAGTGCCTAAGCCACCCGACAACAGTAGACTCGTCAGCAGCTTCGGGGACATCCGAGCTTCTCCAAGACCAACGATAGAGAGCCATTCTGCTTCACCAGATGTCCCAGCCGAGCTCCAGCTGGCGGATCCGAGCTCTCTGACAAGTCACGACAAGAGCCGCCCTCCTGCTCCGCTCCCTGCAACGGATTTCATGCAGCTCCACCACTCTCTGACGAGTCGCAACAAGAGCCGCCCTCCTGCTCCACTCCCTGCAATGGATTCCATGCAGCTCCACCACTCTCTGATGAGTCACGACAAGAGCCGCCCTCCTGCTCCACTCCCTGCAATGGATTTCATGCAGCTCCACCACTCTCTGGCAAGTCCCGACAATGGACACCACCCCACTCTCTGCAACAAGCTCCACGTGGCCCTGAATGACCCCTGACGCCACTGCTCTCCGTAACAAACTCCATGCGGCTCTGAGCGATCCACGACCAGACGGTTAAAGACATCACGGTCGATCAGTTACACCATCCGTCTATAAATAAGGAACCCCCAGACACATTCTTCTATAAGCGGTAACTCTATCTCGAAACTCTGCCAAAAATTTTCACTCGAGCACTCCATTTCTGTTGAAGCAGAGTACTGACTCGAGCATCGAAGGATCTTGCCGTAGCACCCCCAACTCTGATTTAGACTTTCTTTGCAGGTCCCGATGGTGGCCGTGGTCATCCCAGCTCCAGCTTCTCCAACTTCGATGAAATTTTGCACCAACAGAATTGGCGCTAGAGGAAGGGGGGCTGTGTCTTTGCAGTACCCTTGTTCTTAAAGGAGTGCTCAACGGGACTGATTTCGGTCAACTTCTTCGGTATTCTCTTCTCCTTCTTCTACTAGATCTTCACCTGATGCCTTCCCGCAGAGCATCCACCGGGCGATCCACGACCTCCACAGCCAGATCTCAAGCTCCGACCTCACCCCCGATTTTTCAGGCCCCTCCCCCTCCTCCGGCAACAGTGATCGACAGATCCATCCAATGCCAGCCTAAAGGTAGGGAGAATCGGCTGAGGACCCTACCACAACCGGCACCGTCGAGGAGGGGAGAACAACCTGGAAATCAGCTTCCAATCGGGATCATCTGCACCATCTCTGGAGAGCTCCGGAAGGGAGCGGCCAGCGGATCGACCGGGCTGCCCAAGTGGTAAAGGACTGAAGGACCCATAACCTTTACTGAAGAAGATGCCCGAGAGATCCAGTTCCCCCATAATGATGCGGTTGTTGTTTCTTTAAATATTGCTAATTATGATGTATGCCGCATTCTTGTTGATAGTGGAAGCTTGATTGATATTTTGTTTTACGACGCCTTCTCAAAAATGTCCATCCCTGACGGTCATTTGGGGCCGATTGTCTCTCCTTTAGTAGGATTTACCGGTGATGCTATCCCGATGGAGGGAGTAATAACTTTGACTGTAGTTGCAGGTCGATATCCAAGACAATCCAGGGCTCTGGTGGATTTTCTGGTGGTGAAGGCACCGTCAGCCTACAACGCAATCCTCAGCCGACCTGGCCTCAACGCCCTCCGGGCTGTGGTGTCAACCTACCATCTGAAATTGAAATTTCCTACTAACCAGGGGGTCGGAGAAGTCAAGGGAGATCAAGCCCTAGCAAGGCACTGCTACAATATAGCCTTGCAAAGAAGTGGTCAGCCTGACCCCTGTCCGGTTGATGGATTAGACACCTGCGATGACCTGACAGAAGAACGGGGCGGGCCAATATAAGATCTTGTCTCAATTCCTTTGAATGACGGGAACGAGGAACACATGGTGAAGATCGGCTCCAACTTGGGGAAAGAGGTGCGGATGCAGCTTATCAATTTTCTGCAAAAGAATGTGGATGTTTTTGCTTGGATTCTGACAGACATGCCAGGGATCGATGCTGAAGTTATGCAGCACCATCTGGCCATCGATCCCGATCACCGACCGATAAAGGAAAAAGTTCGAAGTCATGCGTCAGAGAGATAGCTGGCCATAGCCTAGGAGGTTGATAAACTCCTAAAGGCCAGGTTTATCAGAGAGGTCAACTATCCGAGCTGGGTTTCCAATGTGGTCTTGGTTAAGAAGGCGAATGACAAATGAAGGATGTGTATAGACTTTAAAAAATTGAATAAAGCTTGTCTGAAGGACAGTTACCCTCTGTCCAGAATCGACCAACTAGTAGATGCAACCTTGGGCCACGAGCTTCTCACCTTCATGGATGCATTCTTCGGCTACAATCAGATCAGGATGGTGCCAGAGGATAAAGAAAAAACTACTTTTATAACTAACCATGGCCTTTATTGTTACAGGGTCATACCTTTTGGCCTTAAAAATGCAGGGGTGACATATCAGCGGCCAGTGAATAAGATCTTCAAAGAGCAGATCGGTCACAACATGGAGGTCTACGTGGATGACATGCTCGTAAAGAGCAGATCCTCGATGAACCACGTCGCCGACCTTGAGGAGACCATCAGCGCCCTTCGAAAATATAAGATGAAGCTGAACCCAACCAAATGCGCTTTTGGAGTAACCTCAGAAAAATTCCTGGACTTCATGGTGTCAGGGCGCAGGATCGAGGCAAACCCGAAAAAGATTCGCGCCATCCAGGAGATGACCGCCCCGAGGTCGATAAAGGAGGTTCAGCACCTCATCGAGAAAGTAGCGGCTCTAAATTGCTTCATCTCGAGATCGGTCGAGCGATGCTTACCTTTCTTTCAGACCCTCAAGCAGCCCAAGAACTTCTGTTGGACCATTGGATGTCAGTAGGCAATCGAGGAGCTGAAGACCTACCTTGGCTCATCACCATTATTGGCAAAGCCTGAGCCTGGAGAGGAATTGTTCCTATACCTGGCGGTTTCCCCTGTGGCCCTCGCTGCGGTTCTGATTAAGGAAGAAGCGAAAATTCAACAGCCGATCTACTACATAAGCCAAGTATTGAGAGACACCGAAACCAGGTATACTAAGTTAGAGAAACTAACTTATACCTTATTGATTGCAGCCCGAAGGCTCCGACCTTACTTTCAAAGACACACCATAACGCTACTCACCGACCAGCCGATCAAGGCGGTCCTGCATCGAGCGGATGCCTCCGGAAGAATCACAAAATGGGTGGTCGAGCTCATGAAGTTCGACATCAACTATCGACCTCGATCAGCCATCAAAGCCCAAATATTAGCGAACTTCATGGTGGAATGCACTATCCCAGAGGAGGCCGAACTTGGACAAGATGAAGCCGATAATCCAGGGCTCCGACCGAACTTCCCCAAGGGAAGAGCCGATCTCCCTGATGGTTCTTGGGCCCTCTACGTGGATGGTTCCTCCAACATGTCAGGCACAGGCACGAGCCTAATCTTGGTCAATCCAAACGGGATTGTCACGGAGTATGCACTACGCTTCGAGTTCCCCGCAACAAATAACGGGGCAGAATATGAAGCTCTGATTGCAGGACTAAAAGTTGCCAAAGAATTAGAAGTAGATCGGCTTCAAGCCTACAGTGATTCTCAATTAGTAGTGAGACAGGTCAGTGGAAATTATGAAGCTCGGGAGGATAGTATGGCTAGATATCTTGAAAGGGTAAGGGAGATCATCCCTACCTTCGGTAGCTTCGACATCAGGCAGATCCCAAGATTAAAAATGTCAGGGCCGACCTTCTCTCCAAGCTGGCTACACTGGCTCCGGCCGAACTGCCTAAGGAAGTCTTCTTCGAGGTTCTGAAGCACCCAAGCACGGAAGAATCACAGTCTGTGATGGAGGTCAGCTACAAACCCAGTTGGGTCGACCCACTAGTTACGTACCTCAAGGACGGGGTTCTTCCTCCTGATGCAAAAGAGGCTCGGAAGCTTAAGAACCAGGCCTCCCAATATGTCCTCTACAAAGGCAAGCTATACAAAAGGTCGTACTCCTTACCCCTCTTGAAATATCTCCGGCCTTCTGAAGTCGATTTCACCTTGAGGGAGGTACATGAGGGAGTCTGTGGAAGTCACATGGGGGTCAGGTCATTATCCCATAAGCTGCTCCGACAAGGTTACTATTGGCCTACCATGTACCATGACTCCATCGAATTTGTTCGAAGATGTGATCGGTGTCAGAGATATGCCAATATACAAAGGCAACCTACCTCTGAACTGGCACCGTTGAGTGCCCCGTGGCCATTCACGCAGTGGGGGATGGATATCCTCGGACCCTTTTCCATGGCATCAGGGCAGTGGAAGTTCCTCCTGGTGGCAATAGACTATTTCACCAAGTGGGTCGAAGCTGAACCCCTGGCAAAAATCATGGAAGCCAAAGTACGGGACTTCATCTGGAAGTCGATTGTCTGTAGGTTCGGCTTACCTAGAACCCTCATCACTGATAATGGGCGACAATTTGCTGGAGCAAAGTTTGCTGAATTTTGTGAGGACCTAACCATCTCCCACAACTTCACTTCGGTGGCCCAACCTGAGGTAAATGGCGAGGCCGAGGTAACCAATCAGACTCTGTTGCAGGGCATCAAAGTGAGACTTGAAAAAGCAAAGGGAGCTTGGGCTGACAAGCTCTACCATGTGTTATGGGCATACCGGACTACTCAGAGATTGCCCATGGGGGAGATCCCCTTTGCCTTAGCTTTCGGGACAGAGGCCGTGATCCCAATAGAACTCAAGCTTTCGTCAGCACGAGTCGTGGAGTTCGACAAACAGCATAACCCACAGGATCTCAAGGCCAACCTTGACTTGTTAGAAGAAAAGCGGGAGATGGATCGAGTTTGGATGGCGGCTTACAAACAGAAAGTAGCCCGCTACTACAACTCCCAGGTTAAAAGCAAAGTCTTCAGAGTGGGGGACCTGGTGTTACGGCGAGCCACTGTCTCACAACCTCAGAATCAGGGGAAACTTGCCCCAAACTGGGAAGGCCCGTATGAAGTCAAGGAGGTAGTCTGGTCCGGAACATATTATTTAAAAGAGCTTGGAGGAGCAGAGCTCCCACGATCGTGGAACTCAAAAAACCTATGAATGTATTACCAATAGCTTTGCCTTAAATAAAAGTTTCATATTCGCATATTTTTCTTTTAGCATGAGTTTATAACGACGGAGAAAAACTCTCCCATGCAATCGGAGTTAAGCTTGTTAGTAACAGGAGGAGAACCTCATCCTAACATGAGCAAAGTCGAAGGCTCGATTTCCTAAAGATCGGATGGGGGGAGAGGCCCTCACAACGGCCCTTATGTGCCCCCACAGCCTTGTTAGGAACAGGAGGAGAATCTCATCCTAACATGAGCAAAGTCGAAGGCCTGATTTCTTAAAGACCGAATGGGAGGAGAGGCCCTCACAACGGCCCTTATGTGCCCCCACAGCCTTGTTAGGAATAGGAGGAGAATCTCGTCCTAACATGAGCAAAATCAAAGGCCCGATTTTCTAAAGATCGGATGGGGGAGAGGCCCTCACAACGGCCCTTATGTGCCCCCACAGCCTTGTTAAGAACAGGAGGAGAACCTCATCCTAACATGAGCAAAGTCGAAGGTCCAGTTTTTTAAAGACCGGATGGGGAGAGTGGCCCTCATAACGGTCCTTATGTGCCCCCACAGCTTTGTTAGGAACAGGAGGAGAACCTCGTCCTAACATGAGCAAAGTCGAAGGCCCAATTTTCTAAAGATCAGATGTGGGGAGAGGCCCTCACAACGGTCCTTATGTGTCCCCATAGTCTTATTAGGAATAGGAGGAGAATCTCATCCTAACATGAGCAAAGTCGAAGGCCCGGTTTTCTAAAGACCGGATGGGGGGAGAGGCCCTCACAACGGCCCTTATGTGCCCCCACAGCCTTGTTAGGAACAAGAGGAGAACCTCATCCTAACATGAGCAAAGTCGAAGGCCTGGTTTCCTAAAAGATCGGATGGGGGGAGAGGCCCTCTAACGGCCCTGATGTGCCCCCACAGCCTTGCTAGGAATAGGAGGAGAACCTCATCCTAACACGAGCTGAATCCGACTGTCGAGAACATGGGGAAGACCTCATCCCGATGCAAATAAAGGCTGGATTGATCGACAGGGAGGAGACCTTCCTCAATGATACCTCTATGCCTTCATGACCCCGTTAAGAGCAGGGAGAAAAATCCTCATTCAAACATGAAAAAGAAAGGGGAAGATAAAAGAGAAAGGTTGACGAACTACTTCTGCGGCGGATAAGAACAAACTGCATCAAAGACATAAAGAACTTCGTCCCAGCCGCTAAGAGGGAACCTGACATGGGCCGAGGATAAATCGACCTCTTCAAGGTAATGAGAAGTTCGGACCCCTGAGCTCGTGCACCGAGAAAAAGCATCAAACTCAAATGGCCTCGAAAGAACCTACGGTCATAAACCAAAGGGCAAATCGACATTGCAACGACTGGGAACCCCCAAATAGCGTCGGCATCGAACATGACGAAGGCCAAAAGGAGTCCAATAAATAACCGATTAATACCAGAATGGGTGAGGTAATAAGCAATTTCATTCTCATTCCATTGATGAAGTGTACATTGCAAAGCCTCGAAGGCCCAAAAAAGAAGGGGGGACGAGGTAATGGAAGATTCTCTTCTCATTCTATTGGCAAAGTGCATGATACAAAGCCTTAAAAGAAAAAAAAAATAACAAAAACACATATACAAAATAAACAGCTCTAAGGAAGCTCAGCTCCATCAGACTTCGAACTCCCGATTCCAACCATCGTCGAGAATTACTTCAAGTACTTGGCATCTTCTTCCAGTCCCCCTCTCAGATCAGCGATTACTCCAGCATTATCTTCGAAGTACACGTAGACGCCATGATGATGGCGGGCATGATCGATGATAACTCCAGCATTATCTTCGAAGTACACGTAGATGCCATGATGACGGCGGGCATGATCGGCGATTACTCCAGCATTATCTTCGAAGTACACGTAGATGCCATGATGACGGTGGGCATGATCAACGATTACTCCAGCATTATCTTCGAAGTACATGTAGACACCGTCTTTGCTACGCCATGGCTTCCGCTGCCTCACGATGACGGCGGGCATGACCTTCTTTCTGAAGTCAGGTTCCCCCTTACAGTGACGGCGGGCATGACCTTCTTCCTGAGGTCAGGTTTCTCCCCACGGTGACGCACACCAGGAAGCCCTTGCAGTCGAAGATGTGGCATAAGCACAGGCTCTGGGCCGTCAAGGCGAAACACGGCCAGATCTATCTCTTCTACCCTCACCTTCTACGCCAACCCAGAAGTTGCAGCATCTTCCTGCTCATGGATTTTCAGGCTCTGGGCTAACATCAGAGCCGCATCCGTGCCCATATCGGCAATGAAGGAAGGCCAATGCCATCTACAAACGGGGCCGCAGAAGCGGGAAAAGCTTTGAGGCTAACCCAAGCTGGTCTGAGGAATGCGAGGGTACAGAGATGAGGATGACTCGACGGATGCCTAAGGCAAGGAAGGGAAGACTGAAGAAGCTCCCGTACAAAGTGAGATCCCAAAAGGGGGGGAGGCAGGTTTAAATAAGCAATGAGAGTCGGTGCAATAATGACTGCAAGACTCCTCAGACCAGTCCGCGACCGTCGCGTGGCCCACTCACCATGGCAAGCGGCTAGAGGTGGCCGACAATTAGTAAAACCATTACGGCACCATACCTGGGACTGCGTTCCAGCTGGAATTCCAAAAAGGAGAAGCCTTTTCCAAAAAGGCTCCAGTACCAGCGTACCGAGTGTCAAAAATATCTGGCAATCGCTGAGTACAGAAATCAAGGAGAGCAGCTTCGATCGTGAGAAATTCTTTGTACTTCTTTCGCTCGAAACCCAAACTCGAAAGTAGGGGGACCGATGTTGGTTATAAAGTGCCCCCGACCGAAGTCTGCAGAGGACTGATCCTTCGAGGCTCCTCCAGCTCCCGACCTTGTACATGACTCCTCTCCGAACTCCCTCGGCCATCCGGACTTCTTCGACGATGGGCCTCAGTGTTCGCCCATCGGGCTGCCCCAAAGGCCCTCTGAGCTTCGCTGTTAACCGTCCTTCTACAGCAATCGACTCCCCCGAACTTCTTCCAGGCTTCGTCAGCATCCGAGCATCCCCGACAATGAGATTTCTACAGTAACCAGGCTCCTTCCACATTTCTACGACGGTCGACCACCTTCAGAATTCCAGTCGAGCTCCTGCGATAGTCGAACTTCTACCACGAGCAGCCTACTCCGAACTTCCACTACGAGTGGTCTGCCCCGAACTCCTGTTGCGAGCAGTCTACTCCGAACTCTTACAGCGAACGGCCTACCTCTGATCCCTATTGTAAGCAAATCCCATCTGAGCCTCTACTGTAAACATATTCCTTTCAAACTTCCATTACAGGTAGACTTCAGCCGAGCTTCTTCGTAGTCAGGTCCCACGATAATCGATCTTCGATCGAGGTTCTACAAAGGGACAGGACTCATCGGCCAGGTCGCTACTCCGAGCTCCCACGACAACTGACCTTCAACCGAGCTTCTACAATAAGTGGTCTCCTTTCAGCCTTCTACAAGAACCAGACTTCGACCGAACCTCCATAGTAGTTGGATATTGGATGAGCTTCTACGATGATCGGGCTCCAACGACTGGATTCCTACAATGATCGATCACCTCCGATGTCTGCCGAACCTCCCCAATGCCATCTGAAGTCCATCACCGACCGACCCTCCACCAGATCCTTCATAAAATCAAACTTCCCCAACGGATCATCTTCAGGCGAGTTTCCACATCGGGCGAATCCCAGACGGACTTCTCTAGCAATCGGATTCCTATCGGGCTTTGCCAATGGAAAGTCTCTATCCGAGCTTCTACAGCAGGTGACTCCCACCTGTAGTATCAGCGCCTAAGCCACCCAACAATAGTAGACTTGTCAGCAGGTTCGGGGACATCCGAGCTTCTCCCAGACCAACGATAGAGAGCCATTCTGCTCCACCAGATTTCCCAGCCGAGCTCCAGCCGGCGGATCCGAGCTCTCTGACAAGTCACAACAAGAGCCGCCCTCCTGCTTCGCTCCCAGCAATGGATTCCATGGAGCTCCACCACTCTCTGACGAGTCGCGACAAGAGCCGCCCTCCTGCTCCACTCCCTGTAATGGATTCCATGCAGCTCCACCACTCTTTGACGAGTCGCAACAAGAGCCGCCCTCCTGCTCCACTCCCTGCAACAGATTTCATGCAGCTCCACCACTCTCTGGCAAGTCCCGACAATGGATACCAATCCACTCTCCACAACAAGCTCCATGTGGCCCTGAACGACCCCTGACGCCACTACTCTCTGTAACAAACTCTATGCAGCTCTGAGCGGTCCACGACCAGACGATTACAGACGTCGTGGTCGGTCAGTTATACGCTCCGTCTATAAATAAGAAACCCCTAGACACGTTCTTCTCTAAGTTGGCAACTCTATCTCGAAACTTTATCAAAAATTTTCACTCGAGCACTCCATTTCTGTTGAAGCAGAGTACTGACTTGAGTGTCGGAGGGTCTTGTCGGAGTACCCCCAACTCCAGTTTAGACTTTCTTTGCAGGTCTCGACGGCGATCGCGGTCATCCCAGCTCCAGCTTCTCCGACTTCGATGAAATTCTGCACCAACAAGTGGTTTTATAATTAGATATGTATACTGGCCTGGCCAACTTTGTTGGTATCTAGAAAAGCTACGGGGAGCCTCCCACCTACTTATCTGGCCAATTTGATTTTATTGATTTTGAACTTAGATTGATTAAGTGATGTAGACATTATAAGGGCCTTCCTTCAAACTTGGTCGATAGAGTATGTCAAGATCTTAGTGAGCTTGTTGTGCTATTTACAAGGCTTATTATAGAAATTAATATGATGTTGATCAAGTGCATATTGATGCTTATGGCATCTTTGAGTAGTATTACTTTGTTGTGCCATCCACAGGGGCAGCATTGTTTAAGTATGACCATATGGATTGAAAGGTCAACTTAACTAGAACACTATAGTTTGTTGTGCTATCCACAAGACTATATATGATCTAGAGGTCAGAAAGAAAGATGTTGAGAATTGTAAAGATATAATTGGTAAAGAGTTATCTACTCTTGAACTCATGAATGCTTGTTGTGCTATCCATAAGATATTTGTAAGGAATAGAGATCTCAACTTCATTAAAAAATATTAGAATATTTCTCGATTTTCATATTTAAGGGCTATAAAGTTCGATAAAATAGTGAGAGATACAATTAGATAAAAATTTTAGTCTAGTTGTGCATGTCATCATGAGTTATCTACTTATATTATATTCTTATTATTGTAGATTAACTTCACTCATGGCATCCTCACTTTTACTTAGAGGTATCCTAGATGCAAACAAGTTGACTGGACCCAACTATATCGCCTGGTTAAGAAACTTGATAACTGTTCTCACTCGGAGAAAGTCTTCTATATTTTGGATACACCTACTCCAGATTCTCTTGGAGAAGATGCTTTCAAGGAGGAAAGGGCCACATATAAGATGTGGAAAGATGACAGTATGACTGTCAAATGCATCATGCTTGCTTCTATGAGCAATGAGCTCCAGAGGCAGCATGAGGACATGGATGTTCCCTCTATTCTCCCTAACCTTAAGGTGTTATATGGTAAACAAAGTCGAACTGCTCGATATGAGATATCAAAGCAGTTGTTCCATGTCCGCATGACTGAAGGAACCTCCGTGCAAACTCATGTTCTAAAGATGATTGATTTGATCACTCATCTAGGACAGCTAGATTTTGCCATGGATGGTGAACTGAGCCAGGATTTGATTCTGCAGTCTCTCTCTGACTCTTTTCTCAGTTTGTTATTAATTATCATATGAACAAACTGAACATTAACTTTTCTGAGCTACTGAACATGCTGAAAACAGCAGAGAGCATTTCAAGGGTGAAAAGGCTCAAGTCCTTCATGTTGATAAGATTAGCAAGAAGGCAAAGAAGGGTTCTAAGAAAAAGATGAACCCTTAGGCTAGCATCTTCAAGAAGAAGGTGAAGAAGATCTCCATCAAAGGTACTTGTTATCATTGTGGCAAGGAGAGCCATTGGAAGAGAAATTGCAAGGAGTACCTTGCAACCATAAAATCAGTAAATCTTGCTAAAAGTCTGTATATGATATAAACTAATTTATCATTAAGTATTTTATTTCAGATTCTTAGGTATTGGATACCGCCTGTAGTTCACACCTTTGTAAATCATTGCAGGGTCTATAGGAAATAAGAAATCTGAATAAAGGTGACTTCGAGCTGTTCGGTGCTAGTGGAGAGTCCATTCAGGCTGAAGTCATTAGAACTAGGATTTTGAAGTTGCCTTTGGGCAAGATTTTGGAATTGAAAATCTGTTATTACATTCCTAATATTGTTATAAATATTATTTTTGTACCATTATTATTGGAATAAGATTTTAAAATTAATGTAAAGAACAATGATTGTTCTATTTACTTTTCTAATGAATATTATGGAAGTGCCTTTATTGATAATAGTCTTTTATTTCTTTCACTTAATGATAATGTGCTTCATGTTAATAATATGAAGAAAAGAAAGAGAAAGGATATGAATAGCACATACCTCTAGCACTACCGACTTGGCCATATAAATGAGTCAAGAATTAACAAGTTATTCAAAGATAATTTCTTTGATCTTTATGATTATGAATCATATAAAATTTGTGAATCTTGCCTCATGAGAAAAATGACCAAAACTCCATTTATTAAACATGAAGAAAGGGCAAGTGACATTTTGGACCTTGTACATACTGGTGTATGTGGTCTGATGTCGACTCAAGCCAGAGGTGGATGCTCTTACTTCATCACATTTACTGATGATAGGTTTAGGTTAGGATATGTATATTTGATGAAATACAAATCCGAAGTCTTTGACAAATTTAAAGAGTATCAAAGAATGGTCGAAAAATAAACTGATAAAAGTATTAAAACTCTTCGATCGGATCGAGGAGTAGAATACTTATCCAGTAAATTCTTCGATTATTTGAAACAAAATGAAATACTCTCTCAATGGACACCTCCTTATACTCTACAATTAAATAGAATTACGAGAAGGAGAAATCACACCTTATTAGATATGGAGCAGTCCATGATGTGTTTCACAGATTTTTCGATATCTTTTTGGGGATATGCCCTCGAGGCTGTAGTGTATATTTTAAATAAAGTACCTTCTAAGTCTATTTCTAGCACTCCATATGAAATATGAAAAGAAAAAAGATCCAATCTTAAGCATCTTAAGATTTGAGGTTGCCCAGCTTATGTGAAAAATGTTAATAGACATAAGCTGAATGCTATATCAGAAAGATGTAGGTTTGTAGGTTATCCCAAGGAGAGTATAGAATACTACTTCTATAATCCTACTCAACAAAAAGTGTTTGTTGGTAGGCATGCTGTTTTCTTGAAAAAAGAGTTTGTCCAAGAAAAAGGCAGTCAGAGATCTGTTAAACTTGAGAAAGTTTAAAACCTGCAATCCATCCAGGACTCACCAAATGGTTTGCAACCAGATGTGCCCATTATTGAGGCACAACCACTACATACACCTCCTCTTCGAAGGTTGAGTAGAGTGTGTAATGTACCACTTAGATATAGGTTTGTTATTGAGAATGACAATACAACCCACATCATTGAGAATGATGATCCTACAACCTATTCGAAAGCTATCATAAGTAGTGACTCTGACAAGTGGCTCAATGTCATAAAATCCACAATGGACTCCATGTATGTCAACCAAGTATGGACTTTGGTTGATGTGCCTAAGGGTGTGACCCCAATAGGCTGCAAATGGGTCTTCAAAAGGAAGATTGGAGCAGATGGCCAGGTAGAGACCTATAAGATCAGACTTGTGGCTAAAGATTTCAGACAAAAATAAGGTATTGATTATGAAAAAATTTTTTCATCGGTAGCCATGCTTAAGTCTATTCGAATAATGCTTGCTATTGCAGCATACCATGACTATGAGATCTGACAGATGGATGTCAAGACTATCTTTTTGAATGAAAATCTTGAGAAATCTATATGACTCAGTCAGAGAGATTTATCTCAAATGGAGAGTAAACTAGGTATGCAAGCTGAATAGATCCATATATAGATTGAAACAAGCATCAAGGAGCTAAAACATTCATTTTGATGAGATAATCAAATCATTTGGCTTTATCAAAACTATGGATGAACCTTGTGTATATTAAAAAATATATCCCAAAAGCCAATCGTCAAGCTGTTGATGGTTGAACAACCAAGTATTGTAATTGATTTGTTAATAAATAAAATATATTTTTGGTATTTTTATCATAAGCTTTCATCTTCTAATGAACTCTGTTGTTATGATGAAGTCCTTAAGACTATTTAAGTTCGATAAAGAGAGAATTTATCGATTAGTCCTTAAAACTGTTCACGATCAAATGATAGGCTGTTAATAAGGACGACAGCTTCTATCGAGCATAGGTCGCTGTAGGCTATATGGGTTGGTTGTCCTCTTAACCAAGGAGTGTGGAGACACTGGTATGGCATACAAGTGAGATGTAAGGGTACATCATCATGGAACATGACCAACTCAGAGCATTCTGCAGTCGAGAATGACTCTGATGGTATATAGGTATAAGTGTCCCTTGGATCTGAGATCACCTCAGTGACTTGCAAACAACTCACTGTGCTTTGGTACTGGACTAACTAAATTTTTAATTCAGTGATGGAAGGCTTCTGGGCATAGTCAAGTACTTGCAAAGTTAGAGTGTGATCGAGATGGGATTGACCACTCTAAGAGTTGGAGAAGAATGAGTCACTGTATTTCAATTTAGCAAAATCTTGGCCAAGATAATCCATCAGATGGATTTGATATTTTGAAATACAATGTGGACAACCTGATCAGAGTTGACAGTTGAACTCTGAGGTGTCCTATGATCATTTTGATCAAGGGGATGAATTATATGGAAACTATATCCGCATGGGTTCTAAGGATGTTGTTCTACATATTCGACCTATCCGATCGTCGGATACCATTGCTAGATGGTCACTTCAATTGGTACAAAAATTTATTTCTATGCTATCAGCTTAGGTTCGATCTATGAGGTCATACACATTAGAGTTCATGATCCGATCGGATGGTTGATCAATGATTAAAAATCATTCTAGGGTTAAATGATTAATACGATTGATATTTAACCTAGTGCAAGTGTTGCAGGAGGATCGATTAACAATTTGATTACTAATTGGCTTAATTTGATTAAGCCAATGGGCTGAGATTAAGTTTAATTGAATATGATTTAATTAGATTTAATTTGAGCTTGATTGGATCAAGTCCAATTGGTTTATTGGATAAGCCAAGTGCAAGAAAAAAACTAGTCCTAGTTCAATTAGGACTTGGGTCAACCTAATTTCTAATTTGATTAAAAAATTAAATCAAATTTAAATTTAATTAAATTTGATTAAATTAAGTTTTTATTTAGGTTAAGACCTATTTTAATTAGATTGATCTAATTTTGATTTGATTTGATTTGAGAAATCAAATTAAAACAAGTCATAAGATAAAATCCTAGTAAGACTAAGATTCCACCTTGCGCCACATAAGCCCCCCCACGCCTTCTCTCTTATTCCACGCCAATCTCCTCTTATTTTGTGCAGCAAAAGCCCTCTCCCAGGTCTTTCCCACATCCAAAAGGCTTCCTCTCTTCTTTCATACATGGAAAGTGGTTGTGGATCAAATCAAAGTAGGAATAAATTTAGATTTCAAATTCTATGAGATAGAGTTTTAGAAATCTAAAACTCTTTCCTTTTTGCACCGACTTTATCCAGATTTTTTTTGAGATTTTTATGAAATTTAGGGCATACATTGTGCACCTTTTGCTAGTGGTCCATGTGCAAAAATAAGGAGGAGGAATCTAAGAGTTGGATGACCCTTATCTTGCCATGTTTGGATAAGCCTTGACTAGGTATTTGACCTAGACAAGGACTCTATCATATCTCTCTCTATAAAATGAGTTTTTTCATTAATTTTTTAAAAAATATAGAGATTTGAGAGACCTTTGGATAATCCAAAAATTAAAGAGAAAGACCTTTGGGTCATGGAGATATAATAGACACAAGACAGGGTGTCTAGGAGAGAGTAAAGAGAAGAAGAAGAGGGTCATCTTCTAGGGTTGTTAGTTTCATCTCTTCCCTTCCTCCATCTTGAGTTTTCTGAGAGCGTCTCAGATCTGAAACTCCTCCTCCTACTTCTCATCTTTGGAAAAGTCCAAATTAAGAAGAAGGAGGCATCTGATCAACCATCGAAGAAGGATCAGCGCAGTACTAGCATACTGTGGTGATTTTCTGAAGCAGGACTTCTGATCGAGATTCGTGGGCTTGTGTGGATGACTCCTAGAGACTGGACATGTGTGTGGTTTGCAATATCATCCTCAACCCCGGATCAATAAGGTTAGAATGTCTAAGTTGCAAGGTAATAGATCTGATCTATTGTTTAATACATACATTAGATGTAGTATAGAAACATGTTGATATGATCAACATATAGTTCATGCTCTATATATTTTAATTTTTAATTTAGTGCTATGTAATAATCATGTAATAAAATCTTAGATCTATGGATTCTTTAGTTTTAAAAAATAAATTTTAATTTATTTTAGTCTTTCGCTGCCTGATCTTGAAAAAGTTTCAAGATCTAACCCTGAAATCCTAGATATGGTTCCTTCAATTGGTATCAGAGCCTGAGGTTGTTTATTACATAATTATTTATACATTCTTATATTATCTCTTATATTAAATTTAATTTATAATTTAATTATTAAATCTAAAATTAAAATTTTAGATCAATCACGAACTGCAAGGTTCTCCTGCTGTAAGGTTTACCCCTTACAGTGCAAAGGTTGTCCTAGTTCATGTAGATCTATCTTTAATCATAAATTTGTTAGATATGATCTAAATTAAATTTATAATTTATTAGATTTAAAAAATATTTAAATCTAAAATAAAATTTTTTATTAATAATTTTTGTGTAAAAAAAAATTATTTAAAGTTGAAATTGTTTTAATTACATGAACCTGTTTAGATTAGATCTAAAGTAGTTTCATATTTATTTCATTTGCATCTTGATTATGAATCAAACATGCAATATGATTTGTAGAACCATATTATAAAATTATTTTACAAATATGAAAATTATTTTTGAAAAGCCGAACCCAACCCTCAGCCCAAAACTTAATTAAGAATTAAAAAGTTGTTTGATTAGGTTCTAGGATTGTGAATTGAAGAACCTAAGGCACAAACCATAACACATTGGGTTAATGGGTTAGTGAAAATTAGGTCCATTAATTAGGTTCGACCTATGGTTAGATTAAAGATGGACTTAATTAGAGAATTGACTAAATCTAATCAATTGTTGTCTTAGATTATGTCAAAGATTTCTCTAGATCAATTACAATAGTTATAGTTGGTCAAGTCTATGTCTTTAACGAGAACCAAATGGACTTGATTCTTGGCTAAGCGATCTAGCACGAACTGTTAGGTTGATCTAATTGAAACTAATTAAATCAGTTGGTGTCTAAGATAAACCAGATCGGTGGTTTTTAATTGGAAGCCCGCTTACCTGACCATTTTTTATGGTGTCTAAGGCAAGCTTTGGTCGACCCTCCCACTGATCGAACTTACCTGACCTCTTGGTAAAACTATATTTTGATCAGATCACTTGACTATTCGAGCTAACCCATGTCAGCTAGGTAAATCAGTGTGACTGATTTAGGTGCTCCTAGACTAGCCCTATTAATGGTCCCCCTTAAGCTGACTTGGTGAAGCCAGTGGGAGAATCATGATAAGCTGGTTCATCTGACCTCATCCTTTAAATTATTTAAATCTTCTAAAATTATTAGGTCCTTAAAATAACAAAGTTATGGAGATAACTGAGTCATAGCCTCTCATTAAGGTGTTTGATAATGAGTCCATTAACTCAATAATCATTGCAGACCCAAAGGTCTGGTGCTTGTTGACTAATGGAATTATCACTCATCATATGACGACTTGAAAGTATCTCTCTAATGGTGGTTAGGTGAGCCAACCAAAGTTGGACTTAATCATTCATTGATTGATGCACCAAGTATGGTCATGTTAATGGTTGGACCTAACCGGATCCTTATAGTGGAGGCCAAAGCCTACTGATTAGATTTCTGGGGCAAAATTAAAATTACTAAAAATTATTTAGAGAAATAATTGGTTATGAACCTACCCTTAGATGTACATGGGTTCGCCAACCAAAGTTGGGCTTGTGTGCAGTCTAAGTGGATTCTAGTACCCACTAAGGAATTAAGGTAATTCCTCGAATTAGAGGTAGAGGCTATCAATTCGAATAAAATAGTGAGAGAAACCTTTTGATTAAAGTCCAAATCTTTAGATTTAATGAATGAATTACTAATTAGATTATGATTTTTCTTTGAGCAGATATGGCTACTTTGCTATCGCTCCGATCATTGTTGGACAATGATAAGTTGGTGGGACCTAACTTCGGTAGCTGGTACCGAAAGTTGAAGATAGTCCTGGAGCATGAACGGATCCTATATGTGATAATGGATCCTGCACCTAAGGAGCCAGCTGCCAATACACGTGGAACAGTCAGAGATACTTATCAGAAGTGGCTCAGTGATCGAACCACAGTGCGCTGTATCATGCTGGCTGCCATGAGCAACGAGTTCAGTCGCAGATTCGAGATGGCTCAGCCAAAGGACATGCTTCAAGTGTTGGAGGATGCCTTTGGCACACTCGATGACATGGAGAGGCACAAAACTAGTTGTGCTATCTTCAACGCTAAAATACGGGATTGTGCCTCTGTCATTGATCATGTATTGTACATGATCGAGCTGATGGAATGATTGAGCAAGCTTGGCTTTCCCTTGCATGAGCAGCTTGGGAAAGATGCAATACTGAACTTGCTACCCAATTCTTATCTGCCATTCATTATAGAATGACAAAGCCTGAAGTAAACTACCACGGGTTACTAGAGTTGCTTCAGAACTTTGAGAAGGATCACCAACTCCACAAGGAGTCAGTGAACTTAGTGGGAGGTTCGTCTTCTGGTTCTCGACCCTTTAAGAAAGAAAAGAAGAACAAGAAGAAGAAAGTGAAGAAGGTGCAAGTTCAGGCTGGGACATTAGTGTAGGGCCAGACCAGAAAGATCAAGCCCGATAAGAGTATATTCTACTAGCAAGCACCCTAGATTAGATAGTGTGTCAGATATCTACTTATGGCACTGTAGGCTAGGTCATATAATAAGAATAGAATAAACAGGTTGACTCAAGAGGGAATCCTCAAAGTCAGTGATTGTGAATCATTTCCAACCTGTGAGTCTTGTCTTCTTGGTAAAATGACCAAGTCACCTTTTACTAGAAAAGGTGAGAGAGCTACTGAGCTCTTAGGCCTAGTACATACTGATGTATGCGGGCCCATGAGCACAAGTGCTAGAGGTGGATATTTCTACTTCATAACTTTCATGGATGATTTATCCAAATATGGATATGTCTATCTGATGAAACATAAGTCAGATTCTTTTGAAATGTTCAAACGATTCTGAAGTGAAGTAAAAAAACAAACTGGAAAGAGTATTAAAACTCTTCGACCTAACCAAAGAAGGGAATATCCTTCTAGTGAGTTTCTCACATATCTAGAAGAGAACGGGATTCTCTCCCAATGGACTCCTCCAAGAACACCACAGCATAATGGTGTGTCTGAAAGGAGAAATCAGACTCTGTTAGACATGGTCCGATCCATGATGGGTTTTGCCAGCTTGCCGATATCCTTCTGGGATATGCACTCGAATCAGACTGTTATCTGTTAAATAAGATTTTAAGTAAGTCTATAATTAAGACTCCATATGAGATATGGACAGGATGTAAGCCAGCACTTTCACACCTTAGGGTCTGGGGGTGCCCGGCCTATGTCAAACAATTAGTCACAGACAAACTTGGACCTAGGTCTGACAAATGTACATTCATCGAGTACCCCAAAGAGATCAAAGGATATTTTTTCTACCATGCTGATGAACAAAAGGTGTTCGTTAGCCTTAAGGCAATCTTTTTAGAAAAAGAGTTTCTTGGTGAAGGAACCATTGCCTCTAAGGTTAAACTTGATGAAGTTCAACAGATAGAAGGATTGACACCAATAGCTGAACCTGAGTCGAATTTGATTAGATCAGATCCGGAGTCTAATGTACCTGCACCATTAAGATGATCTGGTAGAGTACCGCGTCAGCCGGTTAGATACTACAATTTTTTGGTCTAGGACGGTGATCCCATCGAACTCGATGAGAACGATGAGGATCTGATCGCCTATATGGATGCAATGCAGAGACCTGATTCTGAGAAATAGCTTGAAGCCATAAAATTTGAAATAGAGTCCATAAACATCAATGATGTATGGACATTGGTTGACCCACCTAAAGGGGTTAAACCCATTGGGTGTAAATGGGTGTTCAAAAGGAAAAGGGGCACAGACGGAAAGGTGGAGACCTATAAAGCTGTCTGGTTGCCAAGGGGTATCGTCAACATTATGGTATTGACTATGATGAGATATTTTCTCCTATGGCAATGCTCAAATCTATTCGAATAATGCTTACAATAGCTGTCCATCTGGATTATGAGATCTGGCAAATGGATATAAAGACAGCTTTCCTAAATGGAGAGCTGACTGAAGAGGTGTATATGATACAACCTGAGGGGTTTACATCTACAGATGAGTCCAAGGTGTGCAAGCTTCAGAGATCTATTTATGGATTGAAGCAAGCTTCTCAGAGTTAGAACATGCATTTTGATAAGGTGATTAAAACATATGGCTTCGTCAAGAATGGAGAAGAGCCCTGCATCTATAAATGGGCAAATGGTTTAGTTGTGGTATTCCTTGTTTTGTACGTGGATGATATTCTCTTAATTGAAAATGACATCCCCGCGCTACAAGGAATAAAAGTTTGGTTGTCATCACAGTTCTCCATGAAAGACTTGGGTGAAGCATCCTACATCCTAGGGATGAAGATCTATAGGGATAGATCTAAAAAGATGCTTGGGTTATCCTAGTCTACGTACATAGACACTGTGCTGAAGAGGTTCAGCATGGAGAATTTCAAGAAGGGCTATCTACTGATAGGCCATGAAATTTCTCTCTCTAAGAAGGATTGTCCGATAACTCCTAAAGAGAGAGAGCATATGAGTAGAGTCCCATATACTTCGACCGTGGGATCTATCATGTACGTCATGACATGTACAAAACCAGATTTGGCATATTGACTAGGAGTAGTGAGTAGATACCAATCTGATCCTGAAGAAAACCACTAAAAAATGGTTAAAGCCATCCTTAAGTATTTGAGAAATACTAAGGACCAATGGTTGGTTTATGGCGAGTCAGATCTGAAACTTGTGGGGTTCACAGACTCTAGCTTTCAATCTGACCATGATGACAGCAGAAGCATGTCGGGTTATATCTTTACTCTGAATGGTGGAGCTATCTACTGGAAGAGTTCCAAGCAGCATACTGTGGCAGACTCTGTTTGTAAAGTAGAGTACATCGCAGCATCGGATGTCATGAAGGAAGCTATGTGGCTGAGAAAATTCATCACCGAGCTAGGAGTAGCACCCTCCCTCGATGGTCCGGTCCTATCCTACTGCGACAGCACTGGTGCCATAGCTCAGGCGAAGAAACCCAAAGCACACCAGCGGACGAAGCACATTTTGTGTCACTTCCACCTGGTTTGGGAGATCGTGGATCAAGGTGACGTCGACCTTCAGAAGATCGATGGAAAATAGAATCTGGTTGACCCATTCATTAAAGCCCTAGCAATAAAGGAGTTCGACAACCACAAGTCGAAGATGGGTATTAGATACTATGCTGAGTGACTTTAGGACAAGTGGGAGTTGTTGGAAAATATATCCCAAAAGCCAATCATCAAGCTGTTGACGGTTGAGCAATCAATTATTGTAATTGATTTGTTAATAAATAAAATATATTTTTGGCATTTTCATTATAAACTTTCATCTTCTAATCAACTCTGTTGTTATGATGAAGTCCTTAGGACTATTTAAGTTCGATAAAGAGAGGATTTATCGATTAGTCCTTAAAACTGTTCACGATCAAATGATAGGCTGTTTATAAGGATGACAGCTTTTATCGAGCATAGGTCGCTGTAGGCCATATGGGTTGGTTATCCTCTTAACCAAGAAGTATAGAGAAACTGGTATGGCATACAGGTGAGATGTAAGTGTACATCATCATTGAACGTGACCAACTCTAGAGCATTCTACTGTCGAGAATGACTCTGATGGGATATAGGTATAAGTGTCCCTTAGATCTGAGATCACCTCAGTGACTTGCAAGCAACTCACTGTGCTTTGGTACTAGACTAACTGAATTTCTAATTCAGTGACGGAAGGCTTCTGGGCATAGTCAAGTACTTACGAAGTCAGAGTGTGATCGAGATAGGATTGACCACTCCAAGAGTTAGAGAAGAATGAGTCACTGTATTTCAATTTAGTAAAATCTTGGCCAGGGTAATCCATCAGATGGATTTGATATTTTGAAATACAATGTGGACAACCTGATCAGAGTTGACAGTTGAACTCTGAGGTGTCCTATGATCATTTTGATCAAGGGGATGAATTATATGGAAACTATATCCGCATGGATTCTAAGGATGTTGTTCTACACATTCGACCTATCTGATCGTCGGATACTATTGCTAGATGGTCACTTCGATTGTTACAGAAATTTATTTCTGTGCTACCAACTTAGGTTCGGACCTATGAGATCACACATATTAGAGTTCATAATCCGATCGGATGGTGGATCAACGATTAAGAATCATTCTAGGGTTAAATGATCAATACGATTGACATTTAACCTAGTGCAAGTGTTGCAGGAGGATCGATTAGTAATTCAATTGCTAATTGACATAATTTGAATAAGCCAATGGGCTAAGATTAAGTCTAATTGAATATGATTTAATTAGATTTAGTTTAGAATTGATTGGATCAAGTCTAATTGATTTGTTGGATAAGCCAAGTGCAAAAAAAAAAACTAGTCCTAGTTCAATTAGGACTTGGGTCAACCAAATTTCTAATTTGATTAAAAAATTAAATCTAATTTAAATCTAATTTAATTTGATTAAATTAGGTTCTTAATTGAGTTAAGACCTATTTTAATTAGATTAATCTAATTTTGGTTTGATTTGGTTTGAGAAACCAAATTAAGACAAGTCATAAGATAGAATCCTAGTAAGACTAGGATTCCACCTTGTGCCACATAAGGCCCCCCACGCCTTCTCTCTTATTCCACACCAATCCCCTCTTATTTTGTGTAACAAAAGCCCTCTCCTAGGTCTTTCCCATGTTCAAAAGGCTTTTTCTCTTCTTTCATACATGGAAAGTGGTTGTGGATCAAATCAAAGTAGGAATAAGTTTGGATTTTAAATTCTATGAGATAGAATTTTAGAAATCCAAAACTCTTTCCTTTTTGCACCAAATTTATCCAGATTTTTTTTGAAATTTTTATAGTATTTAGGGCATACATTGTGCATCCTTTGCTGGTGGTCCATGTATAAAAATAAGGAGGAGGAGCCCAAGAGTTGGGCGCCCCTTATCTTGCCATGTTTGGATAAGCCTTGACTAGGTATTTGACCTAGACAAGTACTCTATCATATCTCTCTCTATAAAATGAGTTTTTTTATGAAAGTTTTGAAAAATATAGAGATTTGAGAGACCTTTGGGGCATCCAAAAATTAGAGAGAAAGACCTTTGGGTCGTGGAGATATAATAGACATAAGATAGGGTGTCTAGAAGAGAGTAAAGAGAAGAAGAAGAGGGTCTTCTTCTAGGATTGTTAGTTTCATCTCTTCCCTTCCTTCATATTGAGTTTTCTAAGAGTATCTCAGATCTAAAACTCCTCCTCCTACTTCTCATCTTTGGAAGAGTCCAAATCAAGAAGAAGGAGGCATCTGATCAACCATCGAAGAAGGATCAGCGCAGTACTAGCATACTGTGCTGATTTTCTGAAGCAGGACTTCTAGTCGAGATTCATGGGCTCGTGTGGATGACTCCTAGAGATTGGATGTATGTGCAGTTTGCAACATCATTCTCAAGCCCGGATTAGCAAGGTTAGAACATCTAACTTGCTAGGTAATAGATTTGATCTGTTGTTTAATACATACATTAGATGTAGTATAGAAACATGTTGATATGATCAACATGTAGTTTATGCTCTATATATTTTAATTTTTGATTTATTGCTATGTAATAATCATGTAATAGAATCTTAGATCTAGGGATTCTTTGGTTTTAAAAAATAAATTTTGATTTATTTTAGTCTTTCGCTGCCTGATCTTGAAAAAGTTTCAAGATCTAACCCTAAAATCTTAGATCTGGTTCCTATAGTGTATACAAGAAGACTAGTGGGAGTGCTATTATTTTCTTGGTCTTGTATATGGATGACATACTGGTAATTGAAAATGATATCTCGATGTTACAATCGATTAAAATTTGGCTATCACAAAAATTTTTCATGAAAGACTTGAGTGAGACGTCCAATATACATGGTATTAAGATCTATAGGGATAGATTGAATAGGATGCTAGGCTTGTCCCAGTCTAGATACATTGACCTTGTATTGAAGAGGTTCAATATGGAGGAAAGTAAAAGAGGTTACTTGCCCATAGGTCATGGCATACAACTCTCTAAGAAGATGTCTCCTAAGACACCTGAAGAGAGAAATAGAATGAGTTCTATTCCTTATGCTTTGGCTGTATGATTGATAATATATTTTATATTATGTACCATGCCTGATGCGGCTTATGCCTTATGCATTGTAAGTAGATTTTAGGCTGATCCTGGGGAGGATCATTGGAAAGCTGTGAAAGCCATACTCAAGTACTTGAGAAGGACTAGAGATATTTTTCTGATATATGGTGGATCTGATTTAAAACTGAAAGGTTATACTGATTCTAATTTTCAATCTGATCTGGATGATAGCAAATTTATATTTGGATATGTGTTCACTCTGTATGGTGGTGCAATAAGTTGGAAAAATTTCAAACAACAATGGTTCCTGACTCGGTCACGAGGCTGAGTATATTACTGCAAGTGAGGCTGCTAAGGAGGTCGTCTGGATGAAAAAATTCATCATAGAGTTGGGTGTGGTTTCGAAGATTGAACATCAAGTGCCCCTTTATTGTGATAATACTGGGATAGTTGCTCAAGTCAAAAAACCAAGGTCTCATCAGAAATTCAAGCACATCCTAAGATGGTTCCACCTTATTCGAGAAATTATCGAAAGATGTGATATGATTATGGAACGAGTTGACACCAAGAACAATATAAAAGATCCATTTACTAAGGCCTTATCAATGCAGTAGTTTGACTGCCATCTTGATAGCATGGGTATCAAGTATAGGGGTGATTGACTTTAAGTGCAAGTGGAAGATTGAAAGAATAATACCTTACAAGCCAATCGCATATGGGATGCGATAGGATGTTTATTGTAATTTATCTTTCTGACTCATATAATTGATATTTATTATTAATAAAATAAGATATTTTTGATTCATTATATGTTGCATCTTATTTATTTTAAGATTGTAATGAATCCCATAGGTCTGGGCAATGATTTAGGGTCGTGATGAGATCATGCCAGTGAGACCTAATTCCTTGATAGCCTTAACCTAAAATATTTTTAGTCATTAATACATTGAGTCGTGGATCAATGATATCGGTAAGACTGGCATGTCCTATGTATGCTCAAAAATGAGGATGGTTGATCTCACAATCACTTGTATGGGGACACTAATACAAGGATATGGATGCTCATTAGAGAATGAGTTCATTGAATTGACCTATGAGAGAATATCAGATGAAGTCTTATTTACCTATCAACTAATAATTCTCTAGTGGGAGTTGTGTATGTGATCTTTAGACCTGAGGTCACCATGGTACCTTACGCACTTGGATTCATATTTTGGTTCACTACCTAACTTAGTTCTCTGATCCTTATGTGGGGTGTTCTGGATATGGTAAAGAGCGTATGAAAGTTGTGAGTGATCAATAAGGGATCAGTCACTCCTAATAAGGAGAGCAAACATCCTACATGATCTCATAGGTCATTCATTCATAAGTCTTTGGCCAAAGCAGGATGATAATTAGAAAAGAATTTCTAATGTATCATCAACTAAATCATCACCTTTTGATCGACATACATAATGATAAGTGATTGGATTTGACATATTTTTATATCCACAGCTCATCTAGGATGTTGTTTGATTGAAAGATTGAATTACATAAAAACTTGCCACTGAAGGATATTTTGATAATTTTTTATCAAAATTTTAAATCTTTTGGATAGTCATGACACATTGATAAATATCAATCTTGACTTATGGGCTCATCAAAATTGAAAGAATTTAATTTTAAAGTCAATTTGGAAGAGTTCAAATTGATTGGGACTCTTCGAGTGACCTAATCTCATCGGATTAGGGTTACGTCGAAAGTCCTAGTCCACTACCGGCTAGATTTGGAACCCAATGGGTCACACACATTGAGATTTAGCCTTGATCTAATCTAATTAGAGTTTAATATAAATTTTATGGGTTAATTTGATATGCTAGCATATTGTATTAACCCAAGTTTCCAAATTGGTTTAGATCAAATTGTTTGAGCTAACCTAGACTAATTGGCTTTGACCTAATGGGATTGAGTTAATGTAAATTAGATCCTTAACCAACTTGGACCAATTTCAAGTGGAGAAGGAATCCTCTATGCCCACTAGAACCCACACATAAAAATAAATGCCAACCCCCTTATTTTGGCATGTGAAGTTAAGAGTCCTTCTTAAAGAAGGCTCTTAACTAACACATGTTGCCTTAAATTTCCAATCAGAAATCCTATGTTTTGTCACCAAAATTTATTAAATTTTTTATGTCATATAGAAGACTAAGAGTCCTTCTATTTTAAGTAACTAGATCACCAAAAAATTCATCAGTGAATTTATTTGGCACGTGGAATGTTGGAGCACCAAAGGTTGGCACCCCTTCATCCCATGTGACATCCCCTGGTCCCCTATTTATATGGGATGCCCCATATGACTTCTGGTAGTGATTTTTAACTAAAACTAAGAAGAGGGACTTGCTAAACATAGAAAAAAGTTTGAAAAAATTTTGAGAAAAAAATAGAGAATTTTGAGTGGCAAAAGTTGCTACAAGGGTGGTGAGATTTTCAGTAAGTATTGCTCGAGTGCCCTAGGATTTGATTTTTCTAAGTGTTGGAGCCAAAAATTAAACTCTAAGTTATATGACATCTGAAGAGTATCTTCTTGGTGTTGTTCTGGTAGTGAGATCAAAAGCAACTAGGCTTTGGGGCGATCGTGACACAAATTTGAAGCCGGTAGTATATTTAAGAAGACAAGGCTGCGGTAGCGCACCAGTTGGGAAGGACTTTGGCCAACTTTCGTGTGGATCACCGTTGAAAGATTTTTACCTTGAGGTCTTATAGAAAACACTAACATACCACTTTTTTATATTAGTTAAAGTATAATTTTCTATCTCTTTGCATGCTTGAATTTACTTTGATCGTGATCAACAAAGTAATTCTAGGGTTTTGGATTCTGCTCGATAGTTTTATGTGATAAAGCTCTTGATTTGTATGATTTTAAAATTTTAAAAATTACTTTTCACTATATGACCAGAACCCAATAGAATCATGCCCCAAAGCTTCTCAATGTGAAGGCCTCTTTTTTTGGTCTCTTACATGTTAGATGTATGCCCTAAAAGCCAATATGGCTAACACATTGTAACAAATCTAAGATACAATTTTATACTTAATACATTGATATGATCAATAAGGATAAGTTTATTTTTTATTCAAGTATGATGTATCCTTGAATCATCTATGAAATTAGCTTTCGATATATATTCTCAAAGAGTTGAGAATTAGAGACATGTATTTAATTCTTAAGTGCTTCCAATCATAGAATCATCATGAGGATGGTGATCGATCTGAAAAGATCGATGTACAGATCACTTCTTTTGAATATTTTATTTGATAAGATAAATTAAACTTAATTATCTGCTAATAATCTAAATGAATTAGATTCATTAGACATCAATTATTAGGTGTCTAAGATTTTGGATCAATTGAATTAGGATGCAAGTCCCTAATTAATATTCCTTGATAGTTATTATGGGGTGCCAACTTGATTGGATTAAATTGGACGTGTCCCATGATTAGAGGGCCTTTTGATTTCATATGGGGTGTCCCTTGGGTGCAAAAGAAGGTGTGAAATAATGGGTGAAAGGGGTCCAGGAGTTGGCACCTAATAAGATTCCTAATGTAAGTTAAATAACTTAAGTTATTAGGAAATCTAATACAAGTAGGACTTGTATTATGAGATTGAATAGGATTCTATCCTTATGCCTATTTAAAGGAACCTCTCCTAAGGTCCCTAGTGCATCCAACCACCAGCCCACATGCCCCATAGGAAGTGCCCACACCTGAAGAAATCAGATCTAGGGTTTCAGGGTTAGATCTTGAAATTTTTTCAAGATCAGACAGCGAAAGACTAAAATAAATCAAAATTTATCTTATAAAATTAAAAAATCCCTAGATCTAAGATCCTATTACATGATTATTACATGGCATTAAATCAAAAATTAAAATATAAAGAGCAAGAACTACATGTTGATTATATCAACATATTTCTATACTACATCTAATGTATGTAAAATATAATAGATCAGATCTATTACCTTACAAGTTAGACCTGTAGGGTTTCAGTGTGGGCATGCACAGTGGAAACATAATAGATTTCAAAATTTTAATAAAAAAATCATAAATATTAAACCCTTAAACCAGTATCTCCTTGATGATTAACAATTATATATAACATAAATTCAAGATTAAATTTAAGTTATAGAAGAATACCTGCAACGCTTAATCCAAATTTCGGCAGAACCTCCACCAGGCGCCCAACTGTTCGCCCTCCAACAGTGATCCACACAGGGCTATGATCAGGACACCAACTCTTTAAGATAATTCCTCCTCCAAAATTGTCACTCTGAGAATTTTCTTGAACACCAGGACCTCAAAACGCTCTTCCTCTTCTCCTAGCCTTCCTATCCCTACCTTTCTTCTCTCCTTGTCTTCCTTAATTCTCTTCCTAGACTCTTGTCCTAAAATCAGACTTATCCTTTCTATTTTTGGACTTGTCCTAACAAGAGAAAGAAGAGACTAATTGGACAATAGGGAGAGGATGTTAGAAAGAAAGGAGGAATTGGAAATCTGAATCCATCCAATCCCCCGGCGCACCCCCCTTTAAATACTTAGCGATGGGTTGCCTTCGGGAATTTTTTGCGCCCCTTCCACGTGCCATCTCGCATCCATCAGAAAATCTCACACCTCCTGATGAATTCTTATACCTATCTAAAAGTTTTTGACACATGACAATCATCGGGAAAAAATCCAAGAGACGCTTCATGCAGAAGGACTCTTCGGAACATTTTTCTCGATGATTCTCCGATGAGTCACGCAGCTTCACATGGCATAATTTTTTTCCACCACCCATCAATGTAATTTTGTCCATCCAATGGCCAAAAATTAAGGCACTAATATGAGAATGTTGTGGAAAAAAATTCAAATTAAAAAGTGGCGTGACAAATGGGTTAGAGTCCTTCACAAGTTGGACTCTTGGTCAGGCGCATGGATCAGGCTGACAGGATTTCCAACTTCAATGAATTTCCACGATTAAACTAGAAAGAATTTTAACTTTAAAAAAAATTCTGACACTCAAAATAAAGTTAGAAATTTATTTCATCATGGAACATAGGATAATCTTGAGGATGAGGCATCCCATCTCATGGGATGCAAAAACTGTTTCTGCACACATAAACTGCACCCACGCACAAGAAAAATTCTTGACTCATGGAGAATTGGTTTCCTGGCTCCAAATTTTTGGTACATGTAGAAAAGGGCTGAACCAACTCAAATCCAAAATTGATTTGAATTAATTTGGCTTTAATTAGCCCAATCTGGAATCAATTTTAAACCCGATTTGAAATAAGGAGCTAGTTTTTTTGCAACATGTGTTAGCATGTCAATTTTGCAAACATGATCTAATCCAATTAGACCCCTGATCAATACCCTTTGTGTGTGACCCATTGGGTTCTACATCTAGCCAGCAATAGGTCTGAGTTCAAGTCAATTTGATTTGATTAAAATTTAATCTAATCGATCTAGATCCAATTGAGCTAATCTAATTTCAGCAATTAGAACTCTTTCTAATTGGTGATTGAATTAAACTCTTTAATTCGATCAAACTCATAAGACAAGATTGACATCTAGCAATGTATCATGTCTACCTGGAAGATATAAAATTTTTGATGGAAATACCAAAAATATCCTTCAGTGGAAAGTTATCGTGCAATTTGATCCTGCGATCTCCCTGCACCCCGAATATGACTCTGGATATGGAATGATGTCAAATCTAATATCATACTCATATTTCTCTCAATCATATATGATGATTCAATTAATAAAATATTAGAAAATCTTTCTAATTTTTATTTTACTTTGATCAAAGGCTTCCTGAATCATCAATCGATCAGAACAAGTAGGATGTGATTTTCTCTTACTAGGAGTGATCGATTCCATGTTGACCTACTCACAACCTCCATACACATTCTACCATATTTAGAACACCCCGTACATGACTAAGTCATGAATGAGTATGAACCAAAAAATATGGATTCATGTATACAAGGTTCTATGGTAGTCTCAGGTCAAAGGATTGTTGGGAATAGTGTCCCAAAGCCAATCGTCAGCCTGTTGACAGTTGTGCTCCTTTTGTAATAGTACATGAATTATAAATAAATAAAAGTTATTTTGATATTTTTTTATCACAAATGTTTCATCTTCTAATGAACTCCTGTGTTGTGGTGATGTCCTTACGACTATTTAGACTCGACAAAGGAGGATTTGTCGCTTAGTCCTTAAACCTGTTCGCGACTAAATGATACGTTGTTACCAAGGATGACAACGTTTATCGAGCATAGGTCGTTGTGTACCATATGGGTTGGTTGTCCTCATAACCAAAGAGTGTGGAGACACTGGTATGGCATACATGTGAGATGTAATGGTACATCTACACTGAACGTGACCGACTCCGGAGCTATTTCTACTGTCAAGATTTGCTCCGATGGGATATGGATATAAATGTCCCTCCGACCTGAGACCGCCACGGTGACTTGCAAGCAACTCACTACACTTAGGCACTGGACTACCTGAATTTCTAATTCAGTGTCGGAAGGCTGCTGGGTGTAGTCAAGTACTTGACTTGTCGGTGCGTGTGTCAAGATGGGATTGACCACTCCAGTTTAGGAGCTGTGTACAGTCGTGTTTCAATTTAGCAAAACCTTAGCCAGGGTAGTCCTAGTGAGAAGTCACAGGACTAATTGAGTTGAGCACAATTCGGATGATCTAATCAGGGTTGACAGTTTAACCCTGAGTCATCCTAAACACAGGGGTCAAAAGGGATGAATTATACAGTAACCATATTCACGTAGGTTCTGAGTGTTGCGATTGTAACTATTTGACTTATCTGAATGTCGGATACCATTGCTAGATGGTCACTTCGATTAGTACAGAAATTGGTTCCTATGCTACTGGCTTAGGTTCGAACCTATGGGGTCACACACATTAGAGGTTCCTTTTTGATCTGATGGCTGATTATGAGTCTTATGTGTTTGGGACTCTATGATTGAGAATTAAAATTCTCTGATCATGAGTTTCACACATTTTGGGTATCGGGGTCAAAATTTTGAATTTTAAATTTTGAATTTGAAATTTGAACTCTTCAATCAAGGTTTCGTATTGATGGACTTTGATACCCGATTGCCTATCGGATTTGGACTCAATAATTATGAGAGATTTTAATTAGTGATTTGATCACTAATTAACTCAATTTGATTGAGTAATTATTTTTGGATCAAGTCCAATTGAATTGGATTCAGTTGGGTTTGACCCGATTAGGTTAAGAGTTGACCTAATCGTCAAGATGGTTTGGTCCCTGATTTGATCAGGGGTTGGGCTTAGTCAATTTTTAATTTGATTAGAATTTTATTGAGCCTAATTAAGCCTAATTAAGTTGGGTTTAATTTAGTCTAATTGTGCTTAACCTATTTTGATTAGGTTAGTTCAATTAAGATCAAACCACCATTTGAATTTGAATCCCTGCACCATCTTAAATCTCTGCGCCCATTTGAATTCACGAGAAGAAACTTCTCATGAATTTTTTCTCGTGCAAAGCCCTTCTCACGCCCACTTTTGTGCACCATATGGATGGATAAAGCTGATTAGTTAACCATTCAAATTCAAAGCATGTTTGAATTTGAATGGATAACTTATCTCTTTTGCCTTCAAGCTTATCCATCTTGTGCGCCACATAATTCACACGAGAAAAAGTTTCTCGTGAAACTTTTCCATGCACAAAGAGTCCACGCCCTCCTCTTCTTATGCCACAAGTGGATAGGGATGAGTTGGTTTTAGTTTGAATTCAAATTTGATTTTAATTCAAATGTGTAACCACTTGTCTTTATCCTCTCACGCGGATAAGACACGTTTTGAACTGTTTTAAAAGAGATAGGGAGCTGGGGCATGCGTAGAAAAATTTTGAGAAAGAAAGTGGGGCGTGAGGAAGCCTTGTGCGTGAGGTGAAGGTCCAAAACCTTTCAAGAGAAAAAGAAAGAAAAGAAAGAAAATTGGGCATAGGGTTTTTGGTGTGTATCCTAGGGTTTCTACCTAGGGTTCGGGAAGTGAGATTGGTGTGCCACGAGTGTCGTGAGTCCACCAAATTTTAAGGAGAGATCCATCAGCCTTTGAAAAGTGAGATTGGTGTGCCACGAGTGTCGTGAGTCCATCAAATTTTAAGGAGAGATCCATCAGTCTCTCAACCAATTATGCAGATGATCCAGAGCATCCGAGGAGTCGACACACATCGATCGAAGGAGTTCGATCAACATCAGCCATCAAAAGGGTCAAATCACGAACTAGCATTCATGAGGAGCCGATCAGACGGGAGCTTCATGTGGATGATCCGTAGAGGTCAGACACTAGTGTGGCTGTGACGAGATGATCAGAGCCCCCCGACGGTGATCAGATTATGGTGATCGATTACGCGCAAAAGGTGATGTGTTCTGAACACAATACAGTAAAAAGTTTACTGTTTCAAATTTGAATTTTAAATTTAAATGCATGATTTTGTATCATATTTAGATCCTAGTGTAGGATTAATTAGTATTAATTAATGAGATTAATTAATAATTTCACTGTAAAATAGTAATTTTGAAAAAGTTTTAAAATTACCATTTTACCCCTGCACTGAATATTCACTGCGAATGGTATCAGAGCATGGTTCTAGAATATGATATACATATGCATGCGTAGATTAAGGTGTAATCTATAAGTTCAAATTTTAAATTTAAAATTTGAAATTTGAATTTTGAAATTTGAATTTTAAATTTTGAAATTTGAAATTTGAAATTTGTTTGAAATTTCAAATTTAAAATTTAAAATTCAAAATTTAAAATTTGAAATTCAAAATTCAAAATTTAAAATTCAAAGATTGGAAATTCAAAATTTGAAATTTGGTTGAAATCTCAAATTTGAAATTTGAAATTCAAAATTTAAAATTTAAAATTCAAAATTCAAACTTTAAAATTCAAAGATTGAAAATTCAAAATTTGAAATTTGGTTGAAATCTCAAATTTGAAATTTAAAATTTGAAATTTAAAATTTGAAATTCAAAATTTAAATTTTAAAATTGGTATATTTAGATATACTTGATCCAAGTAGTAAGTAATCTAATTGGGTTGGTTTCCATGACCGTCCGGTCATAGAAGAAAAGTAGGGTTTAAAGGCCCTCTCTTCCCATTCGATGGGGTCTCCTATGGCGGTAGGGGTGCCGATGCAATTATATCCCATGCCGATGAAGCAGCGAAAGGACTTAATTATAAAATTTATCATGAATATGTTATATTAGATCTAAAAAAAAATTCATGATTTATTTTGAGTTATTTTCTATTATGAAATGAGCAATAGGATTGCTGTTTATGAATTGTGCTGACCCATTTGTGAAATGAGTCAACACATTTGGTGAACAGAAAATAAAATCTTTCAAAATTTGAAAATTATTTTCAAAATGTCAAACCCTGACCCATCAGCCCAAGTACTTAATTAAAAGAATTAAGTGTTGTCTAGTAGGTCTAGAATTGTGAATTAAGACCTAAGACAATTGCATAAACTTGTGGGTCAATGGGTTAGATGAATTAGGTCCATAATTGGGTTAGACCTAAGGTTAGCTTAAAAAATGGACTAAATGGAGTAATTGGTCAAATCTAATCAAAAGTTGAATTAGATTAGGTCAATGATACTCTAGACTCAACTTCAATAGTTATAGTTGAATGGGTCCATATCTTTAACTAGACCAAGATAGACTTAATTCATGGCTACGCGGTGGAGCCCTATTTACTAAGTTGATCAAAATTAAAACTAATGAACCGGTTGGTGTCTAAGGTAAGTTCGGTAGTTTTGACCAGTGGTTCTTAAGTGGGAGCTACTCGCATTGATTTGATCATTGACGAGTTAATGGCAAATCCCCACCATTGATCTCACTTACCTGGCCAATCTGGTAAGTTAGATTTTGTTTAGATCACTTGGTGATTAGAGCTCACCCATGTCATTAGGTAAATCAGTGTGACTGATTTAGGTGCTCCTAATGCCAGCTTTAATTAAATCCTTTTTAATCTGACTTGGTGAAGTCAGTGGGAGGATTGAAATTGGCTGGATGATTTCTTCTCTACTATCCTTTAATAAAATCCTCAAAATTTATTAGGTCCCTAAAATGATTAAGTTATAATGATAACTAAGTCAATACCTCCCATTAAGTGAGTGATAATGAGTCCATTAGTTCAATGATCATTGGAGGCCCAAAGGCCTGGTGCTCATTGGCTAATGGAATTATCATTCATAATATGATAATTTGGTTGAGTCTTTCTGATGGTGCTTAGGTTGGCCGGCCAAAGTCGGGCCTGATCATTTATTGGTCTGATTTATCAAATTAAGTCATGTTAATGGTTGGACCTAACCAGATCTTTTCAGTGGAGGCCAAAGCCTACTGATTAAGTTCTGGGGCAAAATCAATTACTAGAAGTTGTTTAGAGAAACAACTGGTTAAGAACATATCCATAGATGCACATGGGTTGACCAACAAAAGTTGGGCTCATGTGTAGTCTGTGTGGATTCTAGTACCCATTAAGCAATTAAAGTAATTCCTCGAATTGGAGGTTGAGACTACCAGTTCGTAAAAATATTGGAAAAAATTTTAGACTAAAGTCCAAGTCTTTAGTATTAATTTATGTACTAATAGAGGTCTGGTTTTTCTTTATACAGCTATGGCCACTACCCTGTCGCTCCGGTCATTATTAGATAATGACAAACTAATGGGACCTAATTTCGATAGCTGGTATCGAAAATTGAAAATCATCCTTGAGCATGAGCGGATCCTTTATGTAGTAACGGATCCAGCACCTGAGGAGCCAGCTCCGAACGCTAGTAAGGCGATCCGAGATACTTATCAGAAGTGGCTCAATGACCGCACCACCGTCCGATGTATTATGCTGGCAGCAATGAATGATGAGTTCAACCGCGGGTTTGAGAATGCCCAACCACAGGAGATGCTTCAAATGTTGAACGATTCCTTTGGCACGCCTGACGATGTTGAAAGGCACAAACTAGTTGTGTCATTTTCAATGCTCGGATGAGGGATGGGGCCTCAGTCACTGATCATGTACTATACATGATCGAGATGATTGAGCACCTAAGCAAATTGGATTTTCTTCTGCACGAGCAGCTCGGTAAGGATGCGATCCTTAATTCCTTGCCCAAGTCCTTCCTCCCATTCTTTACTTATTTTCGAATGACAAAGCCTGCAGTAAACTACCACGGATTGTTGGGGTTGCTGCAGAACTTTGAGAAGGATCACCAGCTCCATAAGGAGTCGGTGAATGTAGTGAGAGGGTCTTCTTCTCGTCGTCGACCCTTTGGGAAGGGAAAGAAGAACAAGAAGAAGAAGAACAAGAAGGTGCAGCCTCATGCTGGGATGGTTGCACAGGGTCAGACCAAGAAGCGCAAGTCCGACCAGAGCCAGGTGGAGTGCTTCTTTTGCAAGAAGCAGAGGCATTGGAAGAGGAACTGTCCTCAATACATTGCCTCCCTGGACCTGAACAGGCCGAAGAAGAAGCAAGGTAATTATATGATAACTCCTTGCAACTTTTCCATATGTGATACTACTGCCTGGGTATTGGATACCGGAAGCCCTTATCATATTTGTAATTCGATGCAGGGTCTGCAGGTCAGTAGGAGATTTGATGAAGGCGAGAGGTTCCTGAACATTAGAGATGGAAGCAAAGTTCCAGTTCTAGCTTTAGGAATCATGAGTCTTGTAATCAATTCTCGTAATGTAATTCTGAGTGAATGTCACTATTGTCCAAGCTTTTTATTAAATATTATTTCTGTAGGCCTTTTGGCCATGTACGGTTATGATTTTTTAATAAAAGGAAATATTTGCAATATCATTTTGAATGGTGTTACAATGTTTGTTGGATAATTAAATAATAAAATTTACTTACTATCACAGCCTGTTAATGTGGTTCAAAATTTCGATAAACATCCTAGAATAGATAATGTGTCAGAAGTCTACCTTTGGCACTGTAGGCTAGGTCATATCAATAAGAACAGGATAAACAGGTTGGCTCAAGAAGGAATTCTTGAACTTGGTGATTGTGAATCACTTCCAATCTATGAGTCTTGTCTTCTTGGAAAGATGACCAAGTCACCTTTTACTGGAAAAGGTGAGCGAGCCAGTGAACTCTTGGGTCTAGTACATTTTGATGTATGTGGACCTATGAGCTCAAGTGCATGAGGTGGATATTTCTACTTCATAACCTTCACAGATGATCTATCGAGGTATGGGTATGTCTACTTAATGAAGTATAAGTCGGAGTCATTTGAAATGTTCAAACTATTCCGAAATGAGGTAGAAAAACAAACTGAGAAGTGTATTAAAATTCTTTGATCTGATCGAGGAGGTGAATACCTTTCCAATGAGTTACTGACATATCTAGGAGAGAATGGGATTCTCTCTCAGTGGACTCCTCCTGGAACACCACAGCATAATGGTATGTTTGAAAGGAGGAATCGGACCTTATTGGACATGGTTTGATCCATGATGGGGTTTGCTGGTCTGCCGATCTCCCTCTGGGGATATGCGCTCGAATCAGCTTGTTACCTTCTAAATAGAGTTCTGAGTAAGTCTGTAGCCAAAACGCCATATGAGATATGGATAAAACGTAAGCCAGTACTCTCTCACCTTAGGGTTTGGGGGTGTCCGGCTTATGTTAAATGTTTAATTACAGACAAGCTTGGACCTAGGTCTGACAAGTGTAATTTTATAGGGTACCCAAAAGAGACCAAAGGATATTATTTCTACCTTGCTGATGAGCAAAAGGTGTTTGTCAGCCTTAAGGCAATCCTTTTAGAAAAGGAGTTCCTTAGTGAAGGAACTGTTGCCTCTAAGGTCGAACTTCACAAAGTTCAACAGGTGGAAAATTTGACACATGTTACTGAACCTGAACCGGATTTGATTAGATCAGATCTGGAGCCCATTGATTATGCACCCTTAAGGCGGTCTGGTAGAGTACCACATCAACTGGACAGATACTATGGTTTCTTGGTCCGGGATGGCGATCTTATCGAACTTGATGAAAATGATGAGGATCCGATCACCTACATGGATGCAATGCAGAGACCTGACTCTAAGAAATGGCTAGAGGTCATGAAATCCGAAATGGAGTCCATGAAGGTCAACGATGTGTGGACATTGGTTGACTCACCCGAAGGAGTGAAACCCATAGGGTGTAAGTGGGTCTTCAAGAGGAAGAGGGGGGTAGACGGAAAGGTGAAGACCTTTAAAGCCCATCTGGTTGCCAAGGGATATCGTCAACGTTATGGTATAGACTATGACGAGATGTTTTCTCCTGTGGCAATACTCAAATCCATTCGGATTGTGCTTGCGATAGCTGCCCATCTAGACTATGAAATCTGGCAGATGGATGTGAAGACAGCCTTCCTAAACGGAGAGCTGGACGAAGAGGTGTATATGATACAACCTGAAGGGTTCACATCCACATATGAGTCTAAGGTATGCAAGCTACAAAGGTCCATTTATGGACTTAAGCAGGCATCTCGGAGTTGGAACATACGTTTTGATAGGACAATCAAAATGTATGGCTTCATTAAGAACAGAGAAGAGCCCTGTATTTATAAGTGGGCTAATGGTCCAGTAGTAGTATTTCTTGTATTGTATGTGGATGACATTCTCTTAATTGGGAATGATGTCCCTGCATTACAGGGAATAAAGATTTGGCTGTCGTCACAGTTCTCCATGAAGGATCTGGGAGAAGCGTCCTACATCCTAGGGATAAGGATCTATAGGGATAGATCCAAAAGGTTGCTTGGCTTATCCCAATCCACGTACATTGATACTATACTGAAAAGGTTCAGCATGGAGAATTTCAAGAAAGGCTATCTATCGATAGGCCATGGAATTTCTCTCTCGAAAAGGGATTGTCCGACAACACCTCAAGAGAGAGAGCGTATGGGTAGGATTCTATATACTTCGACAGTGGGATCTATCATGTACGCCATGACATGTACATGACCAGATGTGGCATACTCACTAGGGTAGTGAGTAGATACCAATCTGATCCAGGGGAGAATCACTGGAAGGTTGTTAAAACCATCCTGAAGTATTTAAGAAATACTAAGGACCAGTGGCTTGTATATGGTGAATCGGACTTGAGACTTATAGGGTTTACAGACTCTAGTTTCCAGTCTGATCGTGATGACAGTAAGAGTGTGTCAGGATTTATTTTTACCCTTAATGGTGGGGCTGTCTACTGGAAGAGTTCCAAGCAACACACTGTGGCTGATTCAGTATGCGAGGCGGAGTATATTGCTGCATCAGATGCTGCCAAAGAAGCGGTGTGGCTGAGAAAATTCATCATCGAGCTTGAAGTAGCACCCTCCCTTGTTGGTCCAGTTTTGCTCTACTGTGACAGCTCTGGAGCCATTGCTCAGGTGAAGGAACCGAAGGCACACCAGCGGATGAAGCATATTCTGCACTGCTACGATCTCATCCGAAAGATCGTGGATCGAGGTGACATCGACCTTCAAAAGATCGATGGGAAGGAGAACCTGGCCGACCCATTCACTAAAGCCATTGCAGTGAAGGAGTTCAACGACTACAAGTCGAAGATGGGTATTAGATACTGCACCGATTGGCTTTAGGCCAAGTGGGAGATTGTTAGGAATAGTGTCCCAAAGCCAATCGTCAGTCTGTTGACAGTTGTGCTCCTTTTGTATTAGTACATGAATTATAAATAAATAAAAATTATTTTGATATTTTTTCATCACAAATGTTTCATCTTCTAATGAACTCCTGTTTTGTGGTGAAGTCCTTAGGACTATTTAGACTCGACAAAGGAGGATTTGTTGCTTAGTCCTTAAACCTGTTCGTGATCAAATGATACGTTGTTATCAAGGACGACAACGTTTATTGAGCATAGGTCATTGTGTGCCATATGGGTTGGTTGTCCTCATAACCAAAGAGTGTGGAGACACTGGTATGGCATACAGGTGAGATGTAATGGTACATCTGTACTGAATGTGACCGACTCTGGAGCTATTTTTACCGTCAAGATTTGCTCCGATGGGATATGGGTATAAATGTCCCTCCGACCTGAGACTGCCATGGTGACTTGCAAGAAACTCACTGCACTTAGGCACTGGACTACCTGAATTTCTAATTCAGTGACGGAAGGCTGCTGGGTGTAGTCAAGTACTTAACTTGTCGGTGCGTGTGTCAAGATGGGATTGACCACTCCAGTTTAGGAGCTGTGTACAGTCATGTTTTAATTTAGCAAAATCTTGGCCAGGGTAGTTTTAGTGAGGAGTCACAGGACTAATTAAGTTGAGCACGATTCGGATGATCTAATCAGGGTTGATAGTTTAATCCTGAGTCATCCTAAACACAGGGGTCAAAAGGGATGAATTATACAGTAACCATATTCACGTAGGTTCTGAGTGTTGCGATTGTAACTATTCGACTTATCCGGACGTCGGGTACTATTGCTAGATGGTCACTTCGATTAGTACAGGAATTGGTTCCTGTGCTACCGGCTTAGGTTCGAACCTGTGGGGTCACACACATTAGAGGTTCCTTTCTGATCTGATGGCTGATTATGAGTCTTATGTGTTTGGGACTCTATGATTGAGAATTAGGATTCTCTGATCATGAGTTCTACACATTTTGAGTACCAGGGTCAAAATTTGGAATTTCAAATTTTGAATTTGAAATTTGAACTCTTCGATCAAGGTTTCATATTGATGGATTTTGATACCCGATTGCCCATCGAATTTGGACTCAATAATTATGAGAGATTTTAATTAGTGATTTGATCGCTAATTAACTCAATTTGATTGAGTAATTATTTTTGGATCAAGTCCAATTGAATTGCATTCAGTTGGGTTTGACCAGATTAGGTTAAGAGTTGACCTAATCGTCGAGATGGTTTGGTCTCTGATTTGATCTGGGTTGGGCTTAGTCAATTTCTGATTTGATTAGAATTTTATTGAGCCTAATTAAGCCTAATTAAGTTGGGTTTAATTTAGTCTAATTGTTCTTAACCTATTTTGATTAGGTTGTGTTGGGTATAAAATACCCACAGCCGAAGTCCTCAGCAGAATCGGCTCCAGGAGGTCCGCCCGGACTCCTACGAGAGCCGAGCTTCCTCGCCAACGTCAAACACCGGCAAACTTCATCCGGACTCCTACGGGAGCCGAACTCTGCCGACAACTTCGATCGCAAGTAGACTCCGCCCGGACTCCTACGGAAGCCGGGCTCCGTCCTCAACGTCAACTGCTGGTAAGCCCCATCCAGACTCCTACGGGAGCCAGACTTCTCCTTTAACTTTAACTGCAGGAAGACACCGCCCGGACTCCTACGGGAGTCAGGCTTCGCCCTCGACTCCAACGGCTGCAGACAGACTTCGTCCGGACTCCTACGGGAGCCGAACTCAGCCGACAACTTCGACCGTGAGTAAACTACGCCCGGACTCCTATGGGAGTCGGGCTCCATCCTCAACGTCAACTACTGGTAAGCCCCGTCCGGACTCCTACGGGAGCCGGACTTCGCCTTTAACTTTAATTGCAGGAAGACTCCGCCCGGACTCCTACGGGAGCCGGGCTTCGCCCTCGACTCCAATGGCTGCAGATAGACTTCGTTCGGACTCCTACGGGAGCCGAACTCCGTCGACAACTTTGAACGCAAGTAAACTCCTCCCGAACTCCTACGGGAGCCAGGCTCCGTCCTCAACGTCAACTGCTGGTAAGCCCCGTCCAGACTCCTACGGGAGCCGGACTTCGCCTTTAACTTTAATTGCAGGAAGACTCCGCCCGGACTCCTACGGGAGCTGGGCTTCGCCCTCGACACCAATGGCTGCAGACAGACTTCGTCCGGACTCCTACGGGAGCCGAACTCCGCCGACAACTTCGACCGCAAGTAAACTCCGCCCGGACTCCTACGGGAGTCGGGCTCCGTCCTCAACATCAACTGCTGGTAAGCCCCGTCCGGACTCCTACGAGAGCCGGACTTCGCCTTTAACTTTAATTGCAGGAAGACTCCGCCCGGACTCCTACGGGAGCCGGGCTTCGCCCTCGACTCCAACGACTGCAGACAGACTTCGTCCGGACTCCTACGGGAGCCGAACTCCATCGACAACTTCGACCGCAAGTAAACTCCGCCCGGACTCCTATGAGAGCCGGGCTCCGTCCTCAATGTCAACTGCTGGTAAGCCCCGTCCGGACTCCTACGGGAGCCGGACTTCGCCTTTAACTTTAATTGCAGGAAGAATCCACCCAGACTCCTACGGGAGTCGGGCTTCACCCTCGACTCCAACGGCTGCAGACAGACTTCGTCCAGACTCCTACGGGAGCCAAACTCCACCGACAACTTCGACCGCAAGTAAACTCCGCCCGCACTCCTACGGGAGCCGGGCTCCGTCCTCAACGTCAACTGCTGGTAAGCCCCGTCCGGACTCCTACGGGAGCCGGACTTCGCCTTTAACTTTAATTACAGGAAGACTCTGCCCGGACTCCTACGGGAGCCGGGCTTCGCCCTCGACTCCAACGGCTGCAGACAGACTTCGTCCGGACTCCTATGGGAGCCGAACTCCACCGACAACTTCGACCGCAAGTAAACTCCGCCCGGACTCCTACGGGAGCCGGGCTCCATCCTCAACGTCAACTGCTGGTAAGCCCCGTCCGGACTCCTACGGGAGCCAGACTTCGCCTTTAACTTTAATTGCAGGAAGACTCCGCCCGGACTCCTACGGGAGCCGGGCTTCGCCCTCGACTCCAACGGCTGCAGACAGACTTCGTCCGGACTCCTACGGGAGCCGGACTCCGCCGACAACTTCGACCTCAAGTAGACTCCGCCCGGACTCCTACGGGAGCCGGGCTCCATCCTCAATGTCAATTGCTGGTAAGCCCCATCCGGATTCCTATGGGAGCCGGACTTCGCCTTTAACTTTAATTGCAGGAAGACTCCGCCCGGACTCCTACGGGAGCCGGGCTTCACCCTCGACTCCAACGGCTGCAGACAGACTTCGTCCGGACTCCTACGGGAGCCGAACTCTGCATCTGATTTTGATTGCAGGGGATTCCGCCCGGACTCCTACGGGAGTCGGGTTCCGCCCGCAACTTCTGCTCCGAGAGCGCTCCGCCCGGACTCCCACGGAAGTCGGGCTCCATCCACGATCCCAACTGCAAGGAGGACTCCGTCCGGACTCCTACGGGAGCCGGACTCCGCCCGCCACTTCAGCTCCGAGAGGGCTCCGCTCGGACTCCCATGGAAGCCAGACTCCATCCACGACCCCAACCGCAAGGAGGACTCCGCCCAGACCCCTACAGAGGTCGGACTCCGATCGCTGCCGAACTTCAGCCGATGGATCTGCGTCCCCTGGCAGGCCACAATAACAACCATGATCCTGCTCCACTTCCTGCGGCAAGTTCTGTGCAGCTCCATCACCCCTGACAGGCCGCAGTAACGGTCGCAGCCCTGCTCCACTCCCTGTGGTGGATCCTGCGCGACCCCATTACTCTCTGACAGGCTGTATCAACAGCCATGATTCTGCTCCGCTCCCTGCGGCAGGTGCTGCGCGACCCCATTACTCTCTGACAGGCTGTATCAACAGCCATGATTCTGCTCCGCTCCCTACGGCAGGTGCTGCGTGACTCCACTACTCCCTGGCAACTAGAGGTAACGGACGCCGCTCCACTACCTGCAACAGGCTCCACGTGGCAGGCCATAGCAATAGCCACGGGTCTACTCCACTACTCTTCGCAGCAAATTCCGCCTGACTCTGGGCAGCCGTCTGCCAGACGGTTACAGGCGTCGCTGTCAATTTGCTGCCCCCTCCGTCTATAAAAGGGAAACCCCAGATACGTTATTCCATAAGCTCTCATTTTTCATCTCAAAACTCTGCTAATTTCTCCGTTCGAGCACTCTATTCTTGTTGAGGCAGAGAACTGACTTGAGCATCGGAGGGTCTTGCCGGAGCAACCCCACCTCCGGTTTAGACTTCCTTTGCAGGTCCCGACGGTGACCGCGACTTCCCCGACTCCAGCTTCTCTGGCACAAGCAGATTTTTGCACCAACAGGATTGGCGCTAGAGGAAAGGGGTGTCTTCGCAATACCCTTATTCTTAAAGGAGCGCTTAACGGATCCACTTCCGGCCATCTTTTCCGGCACCCACTCCTCCTTCCCTCATCTGATGCCTTCTCACGAGGCCTTTGCACAACTACCTCCGACTATGGTCGCCGATGAGGAGTGGCCGGATGATCGGCCTTTGCCGGATTCCGTCAATGCCATCTCGGGGGAATCCCGACGGGAGGCAACCAACATACCAGCTGCATCCCCCAAGCGGCAAAAAGTTGAAGAACCCATAACCTTTACCGAAGAAGACACCCAGGGAGTCCAATTCCCTCATAATGACGCGGTCGTAGTTTTCTTGAATATAGCAAATTACGACGTCCGTCGCATTCTCATCGACAACGAAAGTTCGGCCGACATCTTGTTCTACGATGCCTTTTCAAGGATGTCCGCTCTTGGCGATCATCTGAGGCCGATTTGCTCTCCCTTGATAGGGTTTACCGGTGATGCCGTTTCGACGGAGGGAATGATAGCTTTGACTGTGGCCGCGGGTCAGTATCCAAAGCAGTCCATGGCTCTGGTGAATTTCTTGGTGGTAAAGGCGCCATCCGCCTACAATGCAATCCTTGGCCGACCTGGCCTCAATGCTCTCAGAGCTGTCGTTTCAACCTACCATTTGAAATTGAAGTTCCCCACCAACCAGGGGATTGGAGAGGTCCGGGGAGACCAAGCCCTGGCCAGACATTGCTACAACATCGTCTTGCAAAGAAGCGACCGGGCTGACCCCTATCCCGTCGATGGATTGGATGCTCGCGACGACCTCACCGAAGAAAGGGGCGGCCCAATCGAAGATCTGGTACCAGTTCCCCTAAATGATGGGAACGCAGAGCATGTGGTGTTAATTGGCTCCAACCTGGGGGAGGAGGTGCGGACGCGTCTTATTGATTTCCTCCGAAGGAATGCGGACGTTCTCGCTTGGGTTCTGGTGGATATGTCGGAGATTGACACGGAAGTCATGGAGCATCATCTGGCAGTCGATCCGAAGCATCGACCGACAAAAGAAAAAATCCGGAGTCATGCCCCGGAGAGGCAGAAGGCGATAGTCGAAGAAGTGGATAAGCTTCTCAAGGCCGGATTCATTAAGGAAGTTAATTATCCTGATTGGATTTCCAATGTTGTTTTGGTCAAGAAAGCAAACGGCAAGTGGAGGATGTGTATAGACTTTAAAAAGCTGAATAAGGCTTGTCCAAAGGACAGCTACCCCCTTCCCAGAATCGATCAATTGGTGGACGCTACCTCAGGCCATGAGCTCCTCACTTTTATGGATGCGTTCTCCGGCTATAATCAAATTAGAATGGCATCGGAAGATGAAGAAAAGACAGCTTTCATGACTAATCGCGGCCTTTACTGCTACAGGGTCATGCCATTCGGCCTCAAAAATGCGGGCGCAACCTACCAACGGCTGGTGAACAAAATCTTCAAAGAGCAGATCGGCCGAAACATGGAAGTCTACGTGGACGATATGCTTGTAAAAAGTAAGTCTTCCAGAAATCATGTCGCCGACCTCGAGGAAACCTTTGGCGCTCTTCAAAAGTACAGAATGAAGCTGAACCCAACTAAATGCGCTTTTGGGGTAACCTCAAGAAAGTTCCTAGGCTTCATGGTATCAGGGTGCAGGATTGAGGCCAATCCAGAGAAAATTTGCGCTATCCAAGAGATGACCGCCCCAAAGTCGATCAAGGAGGTTCAGCGCCTCACAGGGAGGATAGCGGCTCTTAATCGCTTCATCGCGAGGTCGGCCGAATGATGTTTGCCCTTCTTTCAAACCCTCAAGCAGTCGAAGAACTTCTGTTGGACCTCTGAATGCCAACAGGCGTTCGAAGAATTAAAAAACTACCTTAGCTCACCCCCGCTGCTGGCAAAGCCTGAACCTGGGGAGGAACTATTTTTATACCTGGCGGTCTCTCCCATGGCCCTTGCGGCCATCCTTGTCAAAGAAGAAACGAAAGTCCAGCGACCAGTCTACTACATTAGCCGCGTGCTGAGGGACGCCGAGACCAGGTACACCAAATTAGAAAAACTGACCTACGCCTTTTTGGTTGCAGCTCGGAGGCTCCGACCCTACTTTCAAGGGCACACCGTGATGCTACTCACCGATCAGCCGATCAAGGCAGTTTTGCACCGGGCTGACGCCTCCGGAAGAATGGCAAAATGGGCGATCGAGCTCATGGAATTCGACATCAACTACAGACCTAGACCAGCAGTAAAGGCCCAAATATTGGCAGATTTCATAGTAGAGTGCACCATCCCAAAGGAGGCCGAACCTGAGCAAAGCAAAGGTGACGACCTGAAGTCTCAACCGAACTCCCCGAACGAAGAAGCCAATCCCTTCGATTGCTTTTGGACCCTCTATTTGGATGGATCTTCCAACATGGCAGGCGCGGGTGCAGGCCTGATCTTGGTCAGCCCGGAGGGAGTCATCGCGGAATACGCTCTACGTTTCAAGTTTTTCGCAACAAACAATGAAGCGGAATATGAAGCTCTGATCGCAGGATTAAGGATCGCCAAAGAGCTGGGAATAGGTCAACTCCGGGTACACAGCGACTCCTAACTAGTGGTGGGACAAGTCAGCGGGAGTTATGAAGCGCGGGAGGACAGTATGGCCAAATATCTTGAGAAGGTAAAGGAACTTACCCCCGCCTTTAGCAGTTTCGATATTAGGCAGATTCCAAGACTGGAGAATACCAGAGCTGATCTTCTCTCCAAGCTGGCGACATCGGCTCCGGCCGAATTGCCCAAAGGCATCCTCTTTGAAGTTCTAAAACATCCGAGTACAGAAGAATCGTGGCCCGTAATGGAGATCGACCACGAGCCCAGCTGGGTCCACCCGCTGATGACCTATCTTAGAGATGGAGTTCTCCCCCAGGATGCGAAGGAGGCTCGGAAGCTCCGAAATCAAGCCTCCCGGTACATCCTTTATGAGGGCAAATTGTACAAAAGATCATACTCCTTGCCCCTCTTAAGATGCCTCCGGCCCTCGGAAGCTGACTACGCCTTATGGGAAGTACATGAGGGAGCTTGCAGAAACCATTTGGGAGCTAGATCTTTATCCCACAAGTTACTCCGCCAAGGATATTACTGGCCAACAATGCATCATGATTCGATTGAATATGTCAAAAAGTGTGATCGATGCCAGAGATACGCCAATGTCCAGAGACAGCCCGCCACCGAGCTCACACCTTTGAGTGCCCCATGGCCTTTTGCACAATGGGGGATGGACATCCTTGGCCCCTTTCCCATGGCGTCTGGACAAAGGAAGTTTCTCCTTGTAGCGATCGACTACTTCACCAAATGGGTCGAAGCCGAACCACTAGCAAAAATCACAGAAGCGAAAGTACAAGATTTCATCTGAAAGTTAATTGTGTGCAGGTTCGATCTGCCTAGAACCCTAATCACTGATAATGGACGGCAATTCGCGGGAGCAAGATTCGCCGAATTCTTTGAAGATCTAAACATCTCCCACAACTTCACATCAGTAGCCCATCCTCAGGCGAACGGCGAAGCTGAGGTGACTAACAGAACCCTTTTGCAGGGGATTAAGACAAGGCTTGAAAAAGCAAGAGGAACTTGAGCAGACGAGCTTTATCATGTGCTATGGGCGTATCGAACTACCCAAAGGTTACCTACCGGGGAGACCCCCTTTGCTTTAGCCTTCGGAACGGAAGCCGTCATTCCGATCGAGCTTAAACTCCCGTCGGCATGAGTCGTGGCATTCGACGAGCACCGAAATTCACAAAGTCTTAGAGCCAACCTCGACCTACTGGAAGAAAGATGGGAGATCGCTCAGGTTCGAATGGCAGCCTACAGACAGAAAGTTGCTCGATATTACAATGCCCGGGTCAAGAACAAAGCCTTTAAAGCAGGAGATCTAGTGCTTCGACGAGCTGCTGTCTCGCAACCTCAGGACCGGGGGAAACTCGTCCCAAACTGGGAGGGACCTTATGAGGTCAAAGAAGTAGTCCGGCCCAAAACTTATTATCTTAAGGAGCTCGGAGGAGCCAACCTCCCGCGACCATGGAGCTCAGAAAACTTACGGATGTACTACCAGTAACTTCGTTTTAATCAAAAGTCACATACCCATATGTCTTTGGATAATTCAAACAAACTGTATCAAAAACAAAAGGGCAACCTCATAAAGTCGAAGATCCGGTTCCATTTAGACCGGATGGGGGGAGAGGCCTTACAACGCCCATATGTACCCCCACAGCCCTGTTAGGGACAGGAGGAGAACCTCGCCCTAACTTGAGCAAAGTCGAAGGCCCGGTTCCATTTAGACCAGATGGAGGGAGAGGCCTTACAACGCCCATATGTGCCCCCACAGCCCTGTTAGGGACAGGAGGAGAACCTCGCCCTAACTTGAGCAAAGTCGAAGGCCCGGTTCCATTTAGACCGGATGGGGGGAGAGGCCTTACAACGCCCATATGTGCCCCCACAGCCCTGTTAGGGACATGAAGAGAACCTCGCCCTAACTTGAGCAAAGTCGAAGGCCCGGTTCCATTTAGACCGGATGGGGGGAGAGGCCTTACAACGCCCATATGGGCCCCCACAGCCCTGTTAGGGACAGGAGGAAAACCTCGCCCTAACTTGAGCAAAGTCGAAGGCCCGGTTCCATTTAGACCGGATGGGGGGAGAGGCCTTACAACGCCCATATGCGCCCCCACAGCCATGCCAGGAACAGGAGAAGGACCTCGTCCTGACATGAACAAAGTCAAAGCCCCGGCTCTTTTAGACCGGATGGGGGGAGAGGCCCTGCAACGCCCATATGCGCCCCCCCAAGAGAAAAACCTTGCCCTACCTTAAGCAACTTCGACCGGTGGTAAGCCCAGCCCGGACTCCTACGGGAGCCGGGCTCCGTCACCGACTTTGACTACATGACAGCTCCGCCCGGACTCCTACGGGAGCCGGGCTCCATCACCGACAGCTCCGCCCGGACTCCTATGGGAGCCGGGCTCCATCACCGACATCGACTACAGGACAACTCCGCCCGGGCTCCTACGGGAGCCGGACTCCGCCGACAACACAACTGCCGGTAAGCCTTGTCCGGACTCCTACGGGAGCCGGACTTCGCCTATGACTTTGATTGCAGGAAGACTTCACCCTGACTCCTACGGGAGCCGGACTCTGTCCACGACACCAAGGAAGGCTCCGCCCGGACTCCCACGGGAGCCGAACTTCACCTCGGCTTCAGCAGAGAAAAACTCCAAGCGAAAAAGGAAGGCAATGGATTACAACAGTGACGATTGGAAAACCAACAGCGCCCGAGAGGCTCAGATCCCCGAATTCAAACCCTAGGAGGGACCCCGGGCCCGAATGGCCCCAAGCGAACCTGCAGCCATTGGCGGAATGACAACCGGGTATCTTCGAACGGCGTAAAAGCCGAAAAGGAGCTCGGCAAATAACAACCCTACACGAATAAAAGAGGTCGTCGATGACCTTAGGATGATGTGAAAAAGAAAAGAAGAAAAGGAGGAAGAAAGAGGAAAGAAAAATGAAGATGTTCGACAGACAACTATTTGATGCAAGATGCAGACAAGGTAACAAAATCTCCTTTTCATTTAATAAGATATACGTTACAAGACCTGGTGGGTCAAGAAAAAAAGATATACATCATTGCAAGCCCCGCGAACATGGCTTGGAAAGGATATACCGGAGGCCGCTCCAAGCTGCAAACTCCTCTTCCCGTCTCTGTCCTTCTCAGTCGTGTTCTCCAGTGCGTGTAACGGACCTATCGGCTCTCATCCCATCTCGCTTCGCTCCATCTCCGAAGTCCCAACCCTAGGGGGAAAAGGGTGGGATAGATTCTCGGGGGTGGTAAGGGCAACGACAGCAATGACGAAGACCTGTTTCAAGAAGAGCCGGAGTCACCTTGGAGGTAGCGGTGATGCCAAAGATATGCTCCATCTCCGAATGCTCCGCGACAGCCGCCACCCAAAATACTCCGGCAAGGTCGGCATGCGCTACTTCCACTGTCCCCGCAACAAATTCCACTGCCCCACCGTCGACGCCGACCACTTCTGGTCCCTCGGCCCCGACGGCATCAAGGATCTCGCCACAGCTTGTGATGACAGCTCTGCCCCCTTTACCGGTATCACCCCGCCTTGCTACTCCGAAATTCTCGGGTAGAATAACTTTACCGGCGGCCCCCGTTATTAAACCCCTATTGTTGAAGGAATTCTTCCTTGAGCCCCCTTTGAAACGACGGGGATCCTCACCGGCCGCTGTTCTCCTCCTCGCCTTCCTCCAAGCCCTAGACATCCCTTCAAGGATGGCCTCCGGGGTAGAGGACATGGCGTGGGAACCCCTTAGAGAAAAATTGGGGGGTTGAAGACGGCAAGGACCGGTGCGGGGGAAGTAGCTGAGTAGCTAGGCTCTCAGATGAAAGAAGGGTGCCGTCTTCTCGGCAGAATGAAACCCTGAAGGGAGAGTAGGGGGTTTAAATAGCCAGCAGATCTTAGCGCAGTTATGGCAGCAGATGTACCTCGACCAACTGATACATGCCACGTGTCCGGCATGTCCCCCTCATCACTATCGAGGATTGACCGTTCGGAGATTTCCGAAGCTCGGCGCTTGGGATCGCGTTTCGGCGGGAGTTCCGAAAAGACTCTTCAGGTCACCTTAACCAGAAAAAGAGCTCCGATATGCACACATTTAATGCCAAAATATCTGGGAGCGACGGTGCGCAGGATTCGAGGAGACGGTTTCGGCTGTGCCCATCTCTCTGTACTTTTTTCATTCGAAATTCGAACTCGAAAGTAGGGGTACTGGTGTTGGGTATAAAATACCCACAGCCGAAGTCCTCAGCAGAATCAGCTCCAGGAGGTCCGCCCGGACTCCTACGAGAGCCGAGCTTCCTCGCCAATGTCAAACACCGGCAAACTTCGTCCGGACTCCTACGGGAGCCGAACTCCGCCGACAACTTCGACCGCAAGTAGACTCCGCCCGGACTCCTACGGAAGCCGGGCTCCGTCCTCAACGTCAACTGCTGGTAAGCCCCGTCCGGACTACTACGGGAGCCGAACTTCGCCTTTAACTTTAATTGCAGGAAGACTCCGCCCGGACTCCTACGGGAGCCGGGCTTCTCCCTCGACTCCAACGGCTGCAGACAGACTTCGTCCGGACTCCTACGGGAGCCGAACTCCACCGACAACTTCGACCGCAAGTAAACTCCGCCCGGACTCCTACGGGAGCCGGGCTCCGTCCTCAACGTCAACTGCTGGTAAGCCCCGTCCGGACTCCTACGGGAGCCGGACTTCGCCTTTAACTTTAATTGCAGGAAGACTCCGCCCGGACTCCTACGGGAGCCGGGCTTCGCCCTCGACTCCAACGGCTGCAGACAGACTTCGTCCGGACTCCTACGGGAGCCGAACTTCGCCGACAACTTCGACCGCAAGTAAACTCCGCCCGGACTCCTACGGGAGCCGGCTCCGTCCTCAATGTCAACTGCTGGTAAGCCCCGTTCGGACTCCTACGGGAGCCGGACTTCACCTTTAACTTTAATTGCAGGAAGACTCCGCCCGGACTCCTACGGGAGCCGGGCTTCGCCGTCGACTCCAACGGCTGCAGACAGACTTCGTCTGGACTCCTACGGGAGCCGAACTCCACCGACAACTTCGACCGCAAGTAAACTCCATCCGGACTCCTACGGGAGCCGGGCTCCATCCTCAACGTCAACTGCTGGTAAGCCCCGTCCGGACTCCTACGGGAGCCAGACTTCGCCTTTAACTTTAATTGCAGGAAGACTCCGCCCGGACTCCTACGGGAGCCGGGCTTCACCCTCGACTCCAACGGCTGCAGACAGACTTCGTCCGGACTCCTACGGGAGTCGAACTCCGCCGACAACTTCGACCGCAAGTAAACTCCGCCCGGACTCCTACGGGAGCCGGGCTCCGTCCTCAACGTCAACTACTGGCAAGCCCCGTCCGGACTCCTACGGGAGCCAAACTTCTCCTTTAACTTTAATTACAGGAAGACTCCGCCCGGACTCCTACGGGAGCCGGGCTTCGCCCTCGACTCCAACGGCTGCAGACAGACTTCGTTCGGACTCCTACGGGAGCCGAACTCCGCCGACAACTTCGATCGCAAGTAAACTCCGCCCGAACTCCTACGAGAGCCGGGCTCCGTCCTCAACGTCAACTGCTGGTAAGCCCCGTCCGGACTCCTACGGGAGCCGGACTTCGCCTTTAACTTTAATTGCAGGAAGACTCCGCCCGGACTCCGACGGGAGCCGGGCTTCGCCCTCGACTCCAACGGCTGCAGACAGACTTCATCCGAACTCCTACGGGAGCCAAACTCCGCCGACAACTTCGACCGCAAGTAAACTCCGCCCGGACTCCTACGGGAGCCGGGCTCCGTCCTCAACGTCAACTGCTGGTAAGCCCCGTCTGGACTCCTACGGGAGCCGGACTTCGCCTTTAACTTTAATTGTAGGAAGACTCCGCCCGAACTCCTACGGGAGCCGGGCTTCGCCCTCGACTCCAACGGCTGCAGACAGACTTCGTCCGAACTTCTACGGGAGCCAGACTCCACCGACAACTTCGACCTCAAGTAGACTCCGCCCGGACTCCTATAGGAGCCGGGCTCCGTCCTCAACGTCAACTGCTGGTAAGCCCCGTCCGGACTCCTACGGGAGCCAGACTTCGCCTTTAACTTTAATTGCAGGAAGACTCCGCCCGGACTCCTATGGGAGCCAGGCTTCGCCCTCGACTCCAACGGCTGCAGACAGACTTCGTCCTGACTCCTATGGGAGCCAGACTCTGCATCTGATTTTGATTGCAGGGGATTCCGCCCGGACTCCTACGGGAGTCGGGTTCCGCCCACAACTTCGGCTCCGAGAGGGCTCCGCCCGGACTCCCACGGAAGCCGGGCTCCATCCACGACCCCAACCGCAAGGAGGACTCCGTCCGGACTCCTACGGGAGCCAGACTCCGCCCGCCACTTCAGCTCTGAGAGGGCTCCATCCGGACTCCCACGAAAGTCGGACTCCATCCATGACCCCAACCGCAAGGAGGACTCCGCCCGGACCCCTACAGAGGCCGAACTCCGACCGCTGCCAAACTTCAGCCGATGGATCTGCGCCCCCTGGCAGGCCACAATAACAACCATGATCTTGCTCCACTTATTACGGTGGATTCCGCGTAGCTCCATCACCCCTGACAGGCCGCAGTAATGGTCGCAGCCCTGCTCCACTCCCTGTGGCGGATCCTGCATGACCCCATTACTCTCTGACAGGCTGTATCAACAGCCATGATTCTGCTCCACTCCCTGCGGCAGGTGCTGCGCGACCCCATTACTCTCTGACAGGCTGTATCAACAGCCATGATTCTGCTCCGCTCCCTGCGGCAGGTGCTGCGTGACTCCACTACTCCCTGGCAACTAGCGGCAACGGACGCCGCTCCACTACCTGCAACAGGCTCCACGTGGCAGGCCATAGCAATAGCCACGGGTCTACTCCACTACTCTTCGCAGCAAATTCCACCTGACTCTGGGCAGCCATCTGCCAGTTGGTTACAGGCGTCGCTGTCAATCTGCTGCCCCCTCCGTCTATAAAAGGGAAACCCTAGATACGTTATTCCATAAGCTCTCATTTTTCATCTCAAAACTCTGCTAAATTCTCCGTTCGAGCACTCCATTCTTGTTGAGGAAGAGAACTGACTTGAGCATCGGAGGGTCTTGCCGGAGCAACCCCACCTCCAGTTTAGACTTCCTTTGCAGGTCCCGACAGCGACCGCGACTTCCCCGACTCCAGCTTCTTCGGCGCAAGCAGATTTTTGCACCAACAGGTTGGTTCAATTAAGATCAAACCACCATTTGAATTTGAATCCCTGCACCACCTTAAATCTCTGCGCCCATTTGAATTCATGAGAAGAAACTTCTCGTTAATTTTTTCACACGCAAAGCCCTTCTCACACCCACTTTTATGCACCATATGGATGGATAAATTGATTAGTTAACCATTCAAATTCAAAGCGTGTTTGAATTTGAATGGATAACTTATCTCTTTTGCCTTCAAGCTTATCCATCTTGTGCACCACATAATTCACACGAGAAAAAGTTTCTCATGAAACTTTTCCACGCATAAAGAGTCCATGCCCTCCTCTTCTCATGCCACAAGTGGATAGGGATGAGTTGGTTTTAGTTTGAATTCAAATTTGATTTGAATTCAAATGTGTAACCACTTGTCTTTATCCTCTCACGTGGATAAGACACGTTTTGAATTGTTTTAAAAGAGATAGGGAGCTGGGGCGTGTGTAAGAAAATTTTGAGAAAGAAAGTGGGGTGTGAGAAAGCCTTGTGCATGAGGTGAAGGTCCAAAACCTTCCGAGAGAAAAAGAAAGAAAAGAAAGAAAATTGGGCATAGGGTTTTTGCTGTGTACCCTAAGGTTTCTACCTAGGGTTCGGGAAGTGAGATTGGTGTGCCACGAGTGTCGAGAGTCCACCAAATTTTAAGGAGAGATCCATCAGCCTCTCAACCAATCGTGCAGATGATCTAAAGTATCCGAGGAGTCGGCACACATCGATCGAAGGAGTTCGATCAACATCAGCCATCAAAAGGGTGAAATCACGAACTAGCATTCGTGAGGAGCCGATCAGATGGAAGCTTCGTGTGGATGATCCGCAGAGGCCAGACACTAGTATGGCTGTGACGTGATGATCAGATCCCCCCGACGGTGATCAGATTGCGATGATCGACTACCCGCAAAAGGTGATGTGTTCTGAACACAGTACAGTAAAAAGTTTACTATTTCAAATTTGAATTTCAAATTTAAATGCATGCTGTTGTATCATATTTAGATCCTAGTGTAGGGTTAATTAGTATTAATTAATGAGATTAATTAATAATTTCACTGTAAAATAGTAATTTTGAAAAAGTTTTAAAATTACCATTTTACCCCTGCACTGAATTTTCGCTGCAAGGATTACATGCACAACTCCCACTATAAGAAAACATCTCTTGACAGGTAAGTAAATTCCATAAGATGTTTCTTAAGTCAGATCAATTCAGTGAACTCATTTTCTAATGAGCATCCACTTCTTTGTATTAGTATCTCACATAAGTGGCATATGAGATCTGCTACCCTCTCCATCGAGCATACATAAAAAGTGCTAATCTATCTGGAACATTGATCTCCTACTCAATGCTCCTATGACTAGGAATATTCTAAATCAGGATTTTTAGGATTTTAGGTCTCATAGGTATGATCTCATCATAACCCTAAACCCATTTTTCTGATTTATGGAGTTCATCATAATCATTACTAAAGTAAGATGCAACATATGATGAAAATACCTTTTATTATTTAAAGAGTCAATACATAAGTCTGAAAGATTACAAGAAAAACCCATCAAAATATAAATTTCGATTGGCTTGTAGGGCATATTCCTTTCAATCTCCCACTTGCACTAAAGCCAATCGCCCTTATATTTTATCCCCATACAATTGAGATGGCGATCGAACTGCTGCTGTGGTAGAGCCTTAGTGAATGGGTCTGCTATATTATTCTTTGTTTCTACTCGTTCAATGACAACATCTTGTCTTTCGATTATTTCACAAATGAGATGGAAGCATCTTAGAATGTGCTTGGATTTATGATGAGACCTTGGTTCCTTTGCTTGAGCAACTGCTCCAGTATTATCACAGTAAAGTGATACTGGATTCTTAATCTCAGAAACGACACCCAACTCAGTGATGAACTTCTTCATCCAGACAGCTTCCTTGGCGGCTTCACTTGCAGCTATATATTTTGCCTCAGTGGTTGAGTCAGCTACAGTCTGCTGCTTGAAACTTTTCCAACTAACAGCTCCACCATTAAGAGTAAAGACATACCCTGAAGTGGATTTACTATCATCAGGACCTGATTGGAAACTAGAGTCAGAATAACTTTCTAATTTTAAATCAGATCCTCCAAATACTAAAAAAATATCTTTAGTCCTTCTTAGGTACTTAAGAATATTTTTCACTGCTTTCCAATGATCTTCTCCTGGATTAGCCTGAAATCTACTAACTATGCCTAAGGCATAGGCAACATCAGGCCTAGTACATAGCATAGCATACATGATCGACCCTACTGCCGAAGCATAGGGAATAGAACTCATTCTGTTTCTCTCTTCCGATGTTTTAGGAGACATCCTTTTAGAGAGATGTATGCCTTGACTCATAGGTAAATAACCTCTTTTACTTCCATCCATGCTAAACCTCTTTAGCACTAAGTCTATGTACCTGGATTGGGACAAGCCTAACATCCTCTTAGATCTATCCCTATAGATCTTTATACCTAGTATATAGGATGCTTCACCCAAATCCTTCATGGAAAACTTACTTGATAGCTATGTCTTGACTGATTGTAACATTGGGATATCATTCCCAATAAGAAGTATGTCATCCACGTATAAAACTAAGAAGATAATGGCACTCCCACTAGTCTTCTTGTATACACAAGGTTCATCCATATTTTTGATAAAGCCAAACTCTTTGACTGTAACATCAAATCGGATGTTCCAACTCCTCGAAGCCTGTTTTAATCCATAAATAGATTTCTTAAGCTTGCATACCTGATTTTCTTTCTCTTTTAAGACAAACCCTTCTTGCTGAGATATGTAAACCTCTTCCTCAAGATAACCATTAAGGAAGGCGGTCTTCACATCCATTTGCCAAATCTCATAATCATGGTATGCTACTATTACAAGCATAATCCGTATAGATTTGAGCATGGCAACAGGTGAAAATATTTCATCATAATCAATACCCTGTTTTTGCCTGAAACCTTTGGCTACTAATCTAGCTTTATAGGTTTCAACTTGGCCATCCACTCCAATCTTTTTCTTATAGACCCATTTGCATTCAATAGGGGTCACACCCTCTGGTGCATCAACCAAAGTCCACACTTGGTTGAAATACATGGAGTCCATTTCGGATTTCATAGCCTCTAGCCATTTGTCTGAGTCCCTTCTCATGATGGCTTCCGTATAGGTCAAAGGTTCATCATTCTCAATGATGTGGGCTTCATTATTCTCAATAACGAACCCATACCTCATAGGTGCATTCCGTACCCTATCCGACCTTCGAAGAGGAGGTGTACTTTATGTTTGTACTTTATTAATGGATATTTTTGGTTGAGGATCATCTTGTGCTTGTATTTGTAGGTCTTGAACTTCTCCAAGTTCAATTTTCTTCCCACTGCTTCTTTCTAGGATAAACTCTTTTTCCATAAAAGTGGTATATTGACTGACAAACACCTTATGTTCAGTAGGATGGTAAAAGAGGTATCCTATACTCTCTTTAGGATAACCTACAAACAAGCATTTATCTACGCTAGCACTCAGTTTATGTCCAAAATTTCTTTTAACATAAGCTGGACAGCCCCATATCTTCAGATACTTAAGATTAGGCTTTTTTTCTCTCTATATCTCATATGGAGTACTTGGTACAGATTTTGAAGGTACTCTATTCAAGATATAGACAGCAGTTTCTAGGGTATATCCCCAGAAAAAAATTGACAAATCTGTAAGGCACATCATGGACCACACCATATCTAATAAAGTACGATTCTTCCTTTCTGTTACACCATTTAGCTGTGGTGTATAGGGAGGGGTCCATTCTGAGAGAATTTCATTTTCTTTAAGATGATCTAAAAATTTATTGGATAAGTATTCTCCTCCTCGATCAGATCGAAGGATTTTAATACTTTTTTCAGTTTGTTTCTCGACCATACTTTGATACTCTTTAAATTTATCAAAGGCTTCGGACTTGTGTTTCATAAGATACACATATCCAAACCTAGATAAATCATCAGTGAACGTTATAAAATAAGAGTATCCTCCTCTAACTTCTATTGTCACAGGATCACATACATCAGTATGTACAAGTCCTAATAACTCACTTGTCCTTTCTCCATATCCACTAAATGGAGTCTTAGTCATTTTTCCCATAAGATAAGATTTACAAGTACCTAATGATTCATAATCATAAGGATCAAAAAACTCTTCTTTGTATAACTTGTTAATCTTTGTCCACTTATATGACCAAGTCGACAATACCAAAGTAAAGTATTATTCAACTCTTCTCTCTTTCGCTTTTTACTTTCATTAATATGGAAAATATTATCATTAGATAGAATTAGAAGATCATTATTAATAACGCCATGACAGATAATTTCATTAGAAAAAGAAATTGAGCAACTATTGCTCTTTCCATTTATTTTATAATCTCGTTGCAATAGTAATGATACAGAAATAATATTTCTAATGATCTTAGGCATATAATAATAATTTTCTAGCTCTAAGATCTTTTCAGAAGGTAACTTTAACATATATATCCCTACAACCTCTGCTTGGATTGACTCTCCTCTAGTGCCGTAGAGCTCGAAGTCACCCTTCTTCAGCACTCTAATGTTCTGTAGCCCCTGCAACGACTTACAGATATGAGAACCGCAGGCAGTATCTAATACCCAAGAGTCTGAATTAGAAGAACTTAATGACAAAATTGTATGTATCTCATACATACCTTTTGGTGCATCACTTGCACCTGCCTTTATAGTTGCAAGATATAATTTGTAATTTCTTTTCCAGTATCCTATCTTGCCGCAGTGAAAGCAGGTATCCTGTCCGGAGACTTTCTTCCCCTTCTTCTTCATCTTGCCACCCTTAGGATTCAGTACTTTCTTTGAACCCTTAAAACCTGACTTCTTCTTAGAGGTTTTACCCATAAGAAGAAGTGGAGCCTTTTCTTTCTTAATATGGCTCTCAGCTGTCTTAAGCATATTTAACAATTCAGGTAAGGAGGTATTCAGTTTGTTCATATGATAGTTCACAACAAACTGAGCGAATGACTCGGGAAGAGATTGTAGGATCAAATCCTGACTTAATTCTCCATCCATCACAAAACCAAGTTGACCCAATCTAGTGATCAGATCAATGACCTTCAGGACATGATCTTGTACGGATGATCCCTCAGTCATTCTAGCATGGAATAACTGCTTAGATATCTCATATCTAGCAGTTCTACTCTGTTCTTCATACAATTCTTTAAGATTGAGGAGTATGGATTGAGTATCCATGCTCTCATGCTGCCTCTGCAACTCATTGCTCATAGAGGCCAGTATGATGCACTTGACAGTCAAACTGTCATTCTTCCACATCCTGTATATGGATACCTCCTCTTCTGTGGCATCATCCCCAACCTCTTGTGGTTCAGAGATGTCAAGAATATAGGAGAGTTTCTCCTGAGTGAGTATGATCTTTAAATTCCTCATCCAGTCCACATAATTGGGACCGATCAACTTGTTGGAATCTAAAATTCCTCGCAATGATAGTGAAGATACCATTTATAGAATTTAATCTACAATAATTAAAGAATATTACATAAGCAAACAACTCATATTAACTCATACAATTAAATAAGGTCTTTAGATTTAATTGTACCTCCCACTATTTTATCGAACATCATAACCCTCTACCATGATGAACGAGACATATGTTATATTTATCTTAGTGGGATTGAGACCGTAATTCCTCATAATGATCTTGTGTTAACACAACAAACCCTTATGAGTTCATAGGTAGGAAACTCTTTCCAATTGCATCTCATGCAATTTTCAATATTATATCTTGGCCTCTAAAATATTATTAGCCTTGTGTTAACACAACAAGCTATAATATTTTAGTTAAGTTAGACCCTTCATTTCAATACAGTTAAATTCTAATAAACTGCCCTTGTGTTAACACAACAAAGCAGTATATTCAAAATTGTCGTAAGCATCTTCTATGCACCAGGATTATGTTATATCAATCCTTATGACAAGCCTCCTGTTAACACAACAAACTAGCCATAGTTCATGATGCAACATTAACCTAGTATGAAGGAAGGCCCTTAATAGTGTTTTCAACATTAGGATTTTTCAATATCAAGATCGCTTAATCAAATTGGCCAGGTAAGTAAGGTGGGGGTCCCCCCATTCTTTTCCTTAGACACCAATAAATTGGCCAGGTCAGACAATGGAACCAATTAAAAAACCACCTATAGCACTTTCCTAGACACCAATTGATCAATTGATCAAGAACTGGTTAACCTATAGTTGCATATCACTACCACTTAATATAATTTTCTAATGAGGGCTTTTATTTGGTCTCATGCACACTCTAACTATATAATACCCATTTATGTATCAACATTAAAATTTTCTACATGTGCAAGTGTAACATATGGACATTCATCATCCTAGGACAACCTTGCAGCATAATCCCGTTATGCTAGGACAACCTTATGTCAAGATGATGAAGTGGTGAATGATATATGTATTATTTCATATCATCATATGAAAGCATAAATTATTTTATAGAATAAATCATACTATGGATCACATAAATATTATGTATATATGATTGAACCAAACAAGGCCAGCTCTGATACCACTGTAGGGTTTCAGAGTGGGCATGCACAGTGGAAACATAATAAATTTCAAAATTTTAATAAAGAAATTCTAAATATTAAACCCTTAAACCAGTATCTCCTTGATGATTAACAATCATATATAACATAAATTAAAGATTAAATTTAAGTTATAAAAGAATACCTGCAGTGCTTAATCCAAATTTCGGTAGAACCTCCACCAGGTGCCCAAGTGTTCGCCCTCCAACGATGATCCACACAGGGTTATGATCAGGACACCAACTCTTTAAGATGATTCCTCCTCCAAAATTCTCACTCTGAGAATTTTCTTGAACATCAGGACCTCAAGACGCTCTTCCTCTTCTCCTAGCCTTCCTATCCCTACCTTTCTTCTCTCCTTGTCTTCCTTAATTCTCTTCCTAGACTCTTGTCCTAAAATTGGACTTGTCCTTTCTATTTTTGGACTTGTCCTAATAAGAGAAGGAAGAGACTAATTGGGCAATAGGGAGAGGATGTTAGAAAGAAAGGAGGAATTGGAAATCTGAAGCCATCCAATCCCCTGGCGCACCCCCCTTTAAATACTTAGCGACGGGTTGGCTTCGAGAATTTTTCGCACCCCTTCCACGCACCATCTCGCATCCATCAGAAAATCTCACATCTCCTGATGAATTCTCATGCCTATCTGAAAGTTTTTGACACATGGCAATCATCGAAAAAAAATCCAAGAGACGATTCATGCAGAAGGACTCTTCGGAATATTTTTCTCGATGATTCTCCGATGAGTCACGCAGCTTCACATGGCATAATTTTTTTCTACCACCCATCAATATAATTTTGTCCATCCAATAACCAAAAATTAAGGTTCTAACATGAGAATGTCATGGAAAAAAATTTAGATTAAAAAGTGGCATGACAAATGGGTTAGAGTCCTTCACAAGTTGGACTCTTGGTCAGGCGCATGGATCAGGCTGACAGGATTTCCAACTTCAACGAATTTCCATGATTAAACCAGAAGGAATTTTAACTTTAAAAAAATTCATGATGCTCAAAATAAATTTAGGAATCATTCAAAAATTTATTTCATCATGTAACATAGGATAAGCTTGAGGATGAGGCATCCCATCTCATGGGATGCGAAAACTGTTTCTGCACACATAAATTGCACCCACGCACAAGAAAAATTCTTGACTCATGGAGAATTAGTTTCCTGGCTCTAAATTTTTGGTACATTCAGCAAAGGGCTGGACCAACTCAAATCCAAAATTGATTTGAATTAATGTGGCTTTAATTAGCCTAATCTGGAATCAATTTTAAACCTGATTTGAAATAAGGAGCTAGTTTTTTTGCAACATGTGCTAGCATGTCAATTTTGCAAACATGATCTAATCCAATTAGACCCCTGATCAATACCTTTTGTGTGTGACCCATTGGGCTCCACATCTAGCCAGCAATAGGTCTGAGTTCAAGTCAATTTGATTTGATTAGAATTTAATCTAACCGATCTAGATCCAATCGAGCTAACCCGATTTCAGTAATTAGAACTCTTTCTAATTGGTGATTGAATTAAACTCTTTAATTTGATCAAACCCATAAGACAAGATTGATGTCAAGCAACGTATCATGTCTACCTAGAAGATATAAAATTTTTGATGGAAATACCAAAAATACCCTTCAGTAGAAAGTTATCGTGCAATTTGATTCTACGATCTCCCTGCACCCCGAATATGACTCTGGATATGGAATGATGTCAAATCCAATATTATACTCATATTTCTCTCAATCTTATATGATGATTCAATCAATAAAATATTAGAAACTCTTTCGAATTTTTTTTTTGCTTTGATCAAAGGCTTCCTGAATCATCAATCGATCAGAATAAGTAGGATGCAATTTTCTCTTACCAAGAGTGATCGATTCCATGTTGACCTACTTACAACCTCCATACACATTCTACCATATCTAGAACACCCCGTACATGACTAAGTCATGAATGAGTATGAACCAGAAAATATGAATTCATGTATACAAGGTTCTATGGTAGTCTCAGGTCAAAGGATTACATGTACAACTCCCACTATAAGAAAACATCTCTTGACAGGTAAGTAAATTCCATAAGATGTTTCTTAAGTCAGATCAATTCAGTGAACTCATTCTCTAATGAGCACCCACTTCCTTGTATTAGTGTCTCACACAAGTGGCATATGAGATCTGCCACCCTCTCCATCGAGCATACATAGAAAGTGCTAATCTATCCGGAACATTGATCTCCTACTCAATGCTCCTATGACTAGGAATATTCTAAATCAGGATTTTTAGGATTTTAGGTCTCATAGGTATGATCTCATCATAATCCTAAACCCATTTTTCTGATTTATAGAGTTCATCATAATCATTGCTAAAGTAAGATGCAACATGTGATGGAATACTTTTTATTATTTAAAGAGTCAATACATAAGTCTGAAAGATTACAAGGAAAACCCATCAAAATATAAATTTCGATTGGCTTGTAGGGCATATTCCTTTCAAGATGTTCTAACTTTGCTGATGTGGACTTGAGGACGATGTTGAGAGTCACACATACGTCTGGCCTCTAGGAGTCATCCACATGAGCCCACGATCACGATCAGAAGTCCTGATCCAGAAAATCAGCACAGTATGCTAGTACTGTACTGATCCTTCTTCGATGGTCGATCAGATGCCTCCTTCTTCTTGATTTGGACTCTTCCAAAGATAAAAAGTAGGAGAAGGAGTTTTAAATATAAGACACTCTTAGAAAATTCATAGATGGAGGAAGGGAAGAGGTGAACACAGCATCCCTAGAAGAAGACCCTCTTCTTCTTCTCTTTGCTCTAACCCAGACATATAGTTTTGTCTATTATATCTCCATGCCCCTATACTCTTTCTTTCTAATTTTCACACACCCCAAAGAACTCTCAATGTTCTATAATTCATGAAAATTTTAAGAAGAAATTCATCTTAAATAAAGAGATATGAAGAATCTTTGTCTAGGTCAAATACTTAGTCAAGGAAAATCCAAACAGGTCAAGACAAGGGGTGCCCAACTCTTGGGTGCCCCCTCCTTCTTTTTTGCCATGGACCATCAAAAAAGGGTGCACAATATGTGCCATAAAAGCCACAAAAATTTTAGAAAAAATTTGGATAAAATCAGTGCCATAAGGAAAGAGTTTTGGTTTCCTAAAATTCTATCTCATAGAATTTGAAATCCAAACAAATTCTTACTTTGACTTGGTCCACAACCACATTCCATGTAAGAGAGAAAGAGTGGAAAGCTTTGGGCATGCGTGAAGGCCTGGGAGAGAAGGTTTTGTCATACAAAATAAGAGAGAGTCAGCGTGGGGGGCTAAGGTGGCGCAAGGTGGAATCCTAGTCTTACTAGGATTCAATCTATGACTTGTTCAAATATAGTTTCTCAAACCAAATCAAACCAATATTGGAGCATGATCCTGGCTCTTCCCATGGACCTTGGGTGCAGTGAAACCAGCAATGAACAAATCTAGAGACTTCTGGACTCGATCGAAGGCCCTTGATGAAATTAGTCTGGTTGCTATCTTCTTCGTCAGCCTTTCGTTCCAGATGAAGAATGCCTCTAAGATCACCTCTAAAAAATTCAAGATCTGGTACCCAACTAGATCAGGCCTGGATCAAGGTCTTCCAATTTGTAGATATTAAATCAGGATATTCTAGATAGGAAAAAAGGTAGATAGAACCAGACCTTGTAGATCTATTTTGCTGTAGCCTTTCCTGTAGATTTGTTGATGGAGATCTCACCCGCGCCTCAAACGACCTCAGATCAACTCCAGATCTGAGAGAAACTTGTACCAACCTCATAGCAATAGATTCTAAGTCCTGGACCTGATATTTGGTTGGCTGCAAGAGAGGGAGAGGCAATATGGTTGGCAGCACAAAGGGGGAGGGGCTCAAAACCCTAGCGCCTCCCCTGCTTTTCCTGCCTTCTATGGACCTGGTGGCAAGAAACCTTAGGGTTTCTTTCTCCTGGATCATGGAGAATAGCTGAAGAGAGAGGGAGAAGAGAGAGAGAGACTTGGAAGAAAGAGTTTTCATATTTCTTGGCTTAATCAAACCTATACAGTGCATGTATATATAAACACAGGGTCAAGTGATCCAAATCCAAAACTCCTTTGACCAACTCTGTGGGAGATTACGTTAACCTAAGCCCATGTACACCCAGGACTCGACCTAATCTCACCTATCCTGGGCCCAGACCTGACCCATAAAGAGTTGGTCCCTTGAGGCCCACATAACCTAGACCTCAAGAACCCGAAAGGCCCACAACCTTTTAACCTAGGGCCCAACTAGCCCTAGAGCCTCCATGAAGCCCTCATGAATGATGGACCTTGGCTTTAGCCTTGGTCCCCTGGGCCTTGGGCACACCACCTGGATCACAACAATCTCTACCTTGGTGTCCCAAGGCCTCAACCAGCTCCACTCTATCCATCAGCCGAATCAGCTCAACATATCTCTGAAAGCTATCCCATGGAAGTACCTTCATAAGTGCATCAGCTAGGTTCTCTTTGGTGTGTTCCTTTACCAACTCCACCTCACCATCCTCCACAAGCTCCCTGATCCGATGATACTGAATGTCGATGTGCTTTGTCCTTGCATGATAGACTGAGTTCTGTGCTAATAGAAGTGCACTCTGGCTGTCATAGTGCACTCTAATGGCCTCCTGAGTAAGGCTCATCTCTGTCAACAAACTCTTCAGCCAAATTGCCTCCTTAGCTACTTCTGTTAGCCCGATGTACTCCACCTCTGTAGTGGATAGGGCCGTGATAGGCTGCAGACTCAATCTCCAAGAAATAGGACCTCCATACAGGCTAAAGATGAAGCCCGTCGTAGACCTCCGGGTATCCACATCTCCATCGAAGTCTGCATCTACATAACTGCCAATCAGCCCTTGAGCCTCCCTGGACATGTCAGAGTATCCCACTGCACCTCCTCACTGTTCATAGCATATGCCAACTCCAACTGAACCCGTCAGGTATCTGAATATCCACTTCAGAGCTCTCCAGTGTGTTGGGAAATGTGTCCCAAAAAGCCAATCGTCAAGCTGTTGACGGTTGAGCAACCAAGTATTGTAATTGATTTGTTAATAAATAAAATATATTTGGCATTTTCATCATAAGCTTTCATCTTCTAATGAACTCCATTGTTATGATGAAGTCCTTAGGACTATTTAAGTTCGATAAAGAGAGGATTTATCGATTAGTCCTTAAAACTGTTCACGACCAAATGATAGGCTGGTAATAAGGACGACAGCTTCTATCGAGCATAGGTCGCTGTAGGCCATACGGGTTGGTTGTCCTCTTAACCAAGGAGTGTGGAGATACTGGTATGGCATACAGGTGAGATGTAAGGGTACATCATCATTGAACGTGACCAACTCCACAGTATTCTACTGTCGAAAATATCTCTGATGGGATATAGGTATAAGTGTCCCTTAGACCTGAGATCGCCTCAGTGACTTGCAAGCAACTCACTGTGCTTTGGTACTGGACTAACTGAATTTTTAATTCAGGGATGGAAGACTTCTGGGCACAGTCAAGTACTTGTGAAGTCAGAGTGTGATCGAGATGGGATTGACCACTCCAAGAGTTGGAGAAGAATGAGTCGCTGTATTTCAATTTAGCAAAACCTTGGCCAGGGTAATCCATCAGATCGATTTGATATTTTGAAATACAATGTGGACAACCTGATCAGAGTTGACAGTTAAACTCTGAGGTATCCTATGATCATTTTGGTCAAGGGGATGAATTATATGAAAACTATATCCGCATGGGTTCTAAGGATGTTGTTCTACACATTCGACCTATCCGATCGTCGGGTACCATTGCTAGATGGTCACTTCGATTAGTATAAGAATTTATTCCTATGCTACCGGCTTAGGTTCGGACCTATGAGGTCACACATATTAGAGTTCATGATCCGATCAGATGGTTGATCAACGATTAAGAATCATTCTAGGGTTAAATGATCAATACGATTGACATTTAACCCAGTGCAAGTGTTGCAGGAGGATCGATTAGCAATTCGATTGCTAATTGGCTTAATTTGATTAAGCCAATGGGCTGAGATTAAGTCTAATTAAATATGATTTAATTAGATTTATTTTGGACTTGATTGGATCAAGTTCAATTGGTTTATTGGATAAGCCAAGTGCAAGGAAAAACTAGTCCTAGTTCAACTAGGACTTGGGTCAATCTAATTTTTAATTTGATTAGAAAATTAAATCAGATTTAAATCTAATTTAATCTGATTAAATTAGGTTTTTAATTGGGTTAAAATCTATTTTTATTGGGTTGATCTAATTTTGATTTGATTTGGTTTGGGAAACCAAATTAAAACAAGTCATAAGACAGAATCCTAGTAAGACTAGGATTCCACCTTGCGCCACATAAGCCTTCTCCATGCCCTCTCTCTTATTCAACGCCAATCTCCACTTATTTTGTGCGATAAAAGCCCTCTCTCAGATCTCTTCCTCATTCACAAAAGATCTCCTCTCTTCTTTCTTACATGGAAGGTGGTTTGGATCAAATCTAAAAAGAATAAGTTTGGATTTCGAATTCTATGAGATAGAGTTTTAGAAATCTAAAACTCTTTCAATTTTGCACCGAATTTATCCAATTTTTTTTTAGAATTTTTGTGGCTTTTAGGGTATACATTGTGCATCCTTTTCTATTGATCTATACATGAAAATATGAAGGAGGTGCTCAAGAGTTGGGCGTCCCTTAACTTGCCATGTTTGGATAAGCCTTGACTAGGTGTTTGACCTAGACAAGGACTCTATCATATCTCTTTATATAAGATGAGTTTCTTCATGAAATTTTAGGAGAGGTCAGGAATTTGAGAGACCTTTGTGCCATCCAAAAATTAGAGAGAAATACCTTTGGGTCATGGTGATATAAAAGATGCAAGTTTGGGTGTCTAGAGAGAAAAACGTGAAGAAGAAGAGGGTCTTCTTCTAGGGTTTTTATTTTCATATCTTTCCTCCCTCCATCTTGAGTTTTCTGAGAGTGTCTCAGATCTGAAACTCCTCCTTCTACTTTTCATCTTTGGAAGAGTCCAAATCAAGAAGAAGGAGGCACCTGATCAACCATCAAAGAAGGATCAGTGCAGTACTAGCATACTGTGCTGATTTCCTGAAGCAGGACTTCTGATCGAGATTTGTGGGCTCGTGTGGACGACTCCTAGAGGCCGGACATGTGTGTGGCTTGCAACATCATCCTCAAGCCCAGATCAGCAAGGTTAGAATGTCTAACTTGCAAGGTAATAGATCTGATCTATTGTTTAATACATACATTAGATGTAGTATAGAAACATGTTGATATGATCAACATGTAGTTCATGCTATATTTATATATTTTAATTTCTGATTTAATGCCATGTAATAATCATGTAATAGGATCTTAGATCTAAGGATTTTCTAATCTTAGAAAATAAATTTTGATTTATTTTAGTCTTCCGCTGTATGATCTTGAAAAAGTTTTAAGATCTAACCCTCTTTTTCAAGATCTAACCCTGAAACCCTAGATCTGGTTCCTTCAATTGGTATCAGAGCAAGGTTCTTTATTACATGATTATTTATACATGCTTAGATTATTTTTTAGATTAGATCTAATTTATAATCTGATTATTAAATCTGAAATTAAAATTTTAGATCAATCGCAAACTGCAAGGTTGTCCTGCTGTAAGGTTTACCCCTTACAGTGCAAAGGTTGTCCTAATTTGTGTAGATCTATCTTTAATCATAAATTTATTAGATATGATCTAGATAAATTTATGATTTATTAGATTTAAAAGATATTTAAATCTGAAATAAAATCTCTTTGTTAATAATTTTTGTGCAAAAAAAATTTTTAAAGTTGAAATTGTTTCAATTACATGAACCTGTTTAGATTAGATCTAAAGTAGTTTCATGTTTATTTCACTTGCATCTTGATTATGAATCAAACATGCAATATGGTTGGTAGAATCATATTGTAAAATTATTTTACAAATATGAAAATTATTTTTTGAAAAGCCGAACCCAACCCTCAGCCCAAAACTTAATTAAGAATTAAGAAGTTATTTGATTAGGTTCTAGGATTGTGAATTGAAGAACCTAAGACACAAATCATAACACATTGGGTTAATGGGTTAGTGGGAATTAGGTCCATTAATTGGGTTAGACCTATGGTTAGACTAAAGATGGACTTAATTAGAGAATTGACTAAATCTAATCAATTGTTGTCTTAGATTAGGTCAAGGATTCTCTAGATCAATTACAGTAGTTGTAGTTGGTCAAGTCCATGTCTTTAACGAGAACCAAATGGATTTGATTCTTGGCTAAGCGGTCTAGCACGAACTGTTAGATTGATCTAATCGAAACTAATTAAACCAGTTGGTGTCTAAGGTAAACCAGACCGGTGGTTTTTAATTGGGAGCCCGCTTACCTGGCCATTTCTGATGGTGTCTAAGGCAAGCTTGGGCAGACCCTCCTACTGATCGAACTTACCTGACCTCTTGGTGAAATTATGTTTTGATCGGATTACTTGACTATTCGAGCTGACCCATGTCAGCTAGGTAAATCAGTGTGACTGATTTAGGTGCTCCTAGACCAGCCCTGGTCTCCCTTAAGCTGACTTGGGGAAGCCAGTGGGAGGATCATGATAAGCTGGTTCATCTGACCTCATCCTCTAAATTATTTAAATCTTCTAAAATTATTAGGTCCTTAAAATGACAAAGTTATGGAGATAACTGAGTCATAGCCTCCCATTAAGGTGTTTGATAATGAGTCCATTAACTCAATAATCATTGCAGACCCAAAGGCCTGGTGCTTGTTGACTAATGAAATTATCACTCATCATATTATGACTTGGAAGTGTCTCTCTAATGGTGGTTAGGTGAGCCAACCAAAGTTGTGCTTAATCATTCGTTGGTTAGATACACCAAGTATGATCATGTTAATGGTTGGACCTTACTGGATCCTTACAGTGGAGGCCAAAGCCTACTGATTAGGTTTCTGGGGCAAAATTAAAATTACTAGAAATTGTTTAGAGAAATAATTGGTTATGAACCTACCCTTAGATGTACATGGGTTGACCAACCAAAGTTGGGCTTGTGTGCAGTCTAAGTGGATTCTAGTACCCGCTAAGGAATTAGGGTAATTCCTCGAGTTGGAGGTAGAGGCTACCAATTCAAATAAAATAGTGGGAGAAACCTTTTGATTAAAGTCCAAATCTTTAGGTTTAATGAATTAATTACTAATTAGGTTATGGTTCTCCTTTGTGCAAATATGGCCACTTCCCTATCGCTCCGATCATTGTTGGACAATGATAAGTTGGTGGGACCCAACTTCGATAGCTGGTACCGAAAGTTAAAGATAGTCCTGGAGCATGAACGGATCCTATATGTGATAATAGATCCTGCACCTGAGGAGCCAGCTGTCAATGCACGTGGAACAATCAGAGACACTTACCAGAAGTGGCTCAGTGATCGGACCACGGTGCGCTGTTCCATGCTGGCTATCATGAGCGACGAGTTCAGTCGCAGATTCGAGATGGCTCAGCTAAAGGACAAGCTTCAAGTGTTGGAGGATGTCTTTGGCACACCCGATGACGTGGAGAGGCACAAGACTAGTTGTGCCATCTTCAACGTCAAAATGCGAGATGGTGCCTCTGTCACTGATCATGTATTGTACATGATCGAGCTGATGAAATGATTGAGCAAGCTTGACTTTTTTTTGCATGAGCAGCTTGGGAATGATGCAATACTGAACTCACTGCCCAAGTCTTATCTCCCATTCCTCACTCATTATAGAATGACAAAGCCTGAAGAGAACTACCACAGGTTACTGGGGTTGCTTCAGAACTTTGAGAAGGATCACCAACTTCACAAGGAGTCGGTGAATTTAGTGGGAGGTTCATCTTCTGGTTCTCGACCTTTTAAGAAAGGAAAGAAGAACAAGAAGAAGAAAGTAAAAAAGGTACAAGTTCAGGCTAGGACATCAGTGCAGAGCCAGACCAAAAAGGTCAAGCCTGATAAGAGTCTATTCTACTGGCAAGCACCCTAGATTAGATAGTGTGTCAGATATCTACTTATGGAACTGTAGGCTAGGTCATATAAATAAGAACAGAATAAACAGGTTGACTCAAGAGAGAATCTTCGAAGTTAGTGATTGTGAATCACTTCCAACCTGTGAGTCCTGTCTTCTTGGTAAAATGACCAAGTCACCTTTTACTGGAAAAGGTGAGAGATCTCTTGAGCCTAGTACATACTGATGTATGTGGGCCCATGAGCACCAGTGCTGGAGGTAGATATTTCTACTTCATAACTTTCACGGATGACCTATCCCGATATGGATATGTCTATCTGATGAAACATAAGTCGGATTCATTTGAAATGTTCAAATGATTCTGAAGTGAAGTAGAAAAATAAACTGGGAAGAGTATTAAAACTCTTCGATCTGATCGAGGAGGAGAATACCTTTCTAGTGAGTTTCTCACATATCTAGGAGAGAATGGAATTCTCTCCCAATGGACTCCTCCAGGAACACCACAGCATAATGGTGTGTTTGAAAGGAGAAATCGGACTTTGTTAGACATGGTCCGATCCATGATGGGTTTTTGCTAGCTTGCTGATATCCTTCTGGGGATATGCACTCGAATCAGCCTGTTATCTATTAAATAGGATTCCAAGTAAGTCTGTAATTAAGACTCCATATGAGATATGGACAGGGCGTAAGCCGGTACTTTCACACCTTAGGGTCTGGGGGTGCCCGACCTATGTCAAACGATTAGTCACAGACAAACTTGGACCTAGGTCTGACAAATGCTCATTCATAGGGTACCCCAAAGAGACAAAAGGATATTTTTTCTACCATGCTGATGAACAAAAGGTGTTCGTCAGCCTTAAGGCAATCTTTTTAGAAAAGGAGTTCCTTGGTGAAGGAACCGTTGCCTCTAAGGTTGAACTTGATGAAGTTCAACAGGTAGACGGACCGACACCAATAGCTGAACCTGAGTCGGATATGATTAGATCACATTCGGAGCCCAATATACCTGCACCATTAAGGCGATCCGGTAGAGTACCGCGTCAGCCGGACAGATACTACGATTTCTTGGTCCGGGACGGTGATCCCATCGAACTTGATGAGATTAATGAGGATCCGATCACCTATATGGATGCTATGCAGAGACCTGATTCCGAGAAATAGCTTGAAGCCATGAAATCCGAAATGGAGTCCATGAAGGTCAACGATGTATGGACATTGGTTGACCCACCTGAAGGGGTTAAACCCATTGGGTGTAAATGGGTCTTCAAAAGGAAGAGGGGCGCAGACGGAAAGGTGAAGACCTATAAAGCCCATCTGGTTGCCAAGGGGTATCGTCAACGTTATGGTATTGACTATGACGAGACATTTTTCCCTGTGGCAATGCTCAAATCTATTCGGATAATGCTTGCAATAGCTGCCCATCTGGATTATGAGATCTGGCAGATGGATGTAAAGATAGCTTTCCTGAATGGAGAGCTGACTGAAGAGGTGTATATGATACAACCTGAAGGGTTTACATCCACAGATGAGTCCAAGGTGTGCAAGCTTCAGAGATCCATTTATGGACTGAAGCAAGCTTCTCGGAGTTGGAACATGCGTTTTGATAAGGTGATCAAAACGTATGGCTTCATTAAGAATGGAGAAGAGCCCTGCATCTATAAATGGGCAAATGGTCCAGTTGTGGTATTCCTTGTCTTGTACGTGGATGACATTTTCTTAATCGGGAATGACATCCCCACACTACAGGGATAAAAGTTTGGTTGTCATCACAGTTCTCCATGAAGGACTTGGGTGAAGCATCCTACATCCTAGGGATGAAGATCTATAGGGATAGATCTAAAAGAATGCTTGGGTTATCCCAGTCCATGTACATAGACACTGTGCTGAAGAGGTTCAGCATGGAAAATTCCAAGAAGGGCTATCTACCGATAGGCCATGGAATTTCTCTCTCTAAGAAGGATTGTCCGACAACTCCTGAAGAGAGAGAGCATATGAGTAGAGTCCCATATGCTTCAGCCGTGGGATCTATCATGTATGCCATGACATGTACAAGACCAGATGTGGCATACTCACTAGGAGTAGTGAATAGATACCAATCTGATCCTGGAGAAGATCACTGGAAAGTGGTTAAAGCCATCCTTAAGTATTTGAGAAATACTAAGGACCAATGGTTGGTTTATGGCGAATCAGATCTGAAACTTGTGGGGTTCACAGACTCCAGCTTCCAATCTGACCATGATGACAGCAGGAGCGTGTCGGGTTATATCTTTACTCTGAATGGTGGAGCCATCTGCTGGAAGAGTTCCAAGCAGCATACTGTGGCAGACTCTGTTTGTGAAGCGGAGTATATCGCAGCACAGATGCCGCGAAAGAAGCTGTGTGGCTGAGGAAATTCATCAACGAGCTCGGAGTAGCACCCTCCCTCGATGGTCCAGTCCTGCTCTACTACGACAGCACTGGTGCCATAGCTTAGGTGAAGGAACCCAAAGCACATTAGCGGACGAAGCACATCTTGCGCCGCTTCCACCTGATCTGAGAGATCGTGGATCGAGGTGACGTCGACCTTCAGAAGATCGACGGAAAGGAGAACCTAGCCGACCCCTTCACTAAAGCCCTGGCAATAAAGGAGTTCGACAATCACAAGTCGAAGATGGGTATTAGATACTGTGCCGAGTGGCTTTAGGACAAGTGGGAGTTGTTGGGAAATGTGTCCCAAAAAGCCAATCGTCAAGCTGTTGACGGTTGAGCAACCAAGTATTATAATTGATTTGTTAATAAATAAAATATATTTGGCATTTTCATCATAAGCTTTCATCTTCTAATGAACTCCATTGTTATGATGAAGTCCTTAGGACTATTTAAGTTCGATAAAGAGAGGATTTATCGATTAGTCCTTAAAACTGTTCACGACCAAATGATAGGCTGGTAATAAGGACGACAGCTTCTATCGAGCATAGGTCGCTGTAGGCCATATGGGTTGGTTGTCCTCTTAACCAAGGAGTGTGGAGACACTGGTATGGCATACAGGTGAGATATAAGGGTACATCATCATTGAACGTGACCAACTCCAGGGTATTCTACTGTCGAGAATATCTCTGATGGGATATAGGTATAAGTATCCCTTAGACCTGAGATCGCCTCAGTGACTTGCAAGCAACTCACTGTGCTTTGGTACTGGACTAACTGAATTTTTAATTCAGGGATGGAAGGCTTCTGGGCACAGTCAAGTACTTGTGAAGTCGGAGTGTGATCGAGATGGGATTGACCACTCCAAGAGTTGGAGAAGAATGAGTCGCTGTATTTCAATTTAGCAAAACCTTGGCCAGGGTAATCCATCAGATGGATTTGATATTTTGAAATACAATGTGGACAACCTGATAAGAGTTGACAGTTAAACTCTGGGGTGTCCTATGATTATTTTGGTCAAGGGGATGAATTATATGAAAACTATATCCGCATGGGTTCTAAGGATGTTGTTCTACACATTCGACCTATCCGATCATCGGGTACCATTGCTAGATGGTCACTTCGATTGGTATAGAAATTTGTTCCTATGCTACCGGCTTAGGTTCGAACCTATGAGGTCACACACATTAGAGTTCATGATCCGATCAGATGGTTGATCAATGATTAAGAATCGTTCTAGGGTTAAATGATCAATATGATTGACATTTAACCTAGTGCAAGTGTTGCAGGAGGATCGATTAGCAATTCGATTGCTAATTGGCTTAATTTGATTAAGCCAATGGGCTGAGATTAAGTCTAATTAAATATGATTTAATTAGATTTATTTTGGGCTTGATTGGATCAAGTCCAATTGGTTTATTGGATAAGCCAAGTGCAAGGAAAAACTAGTCCTAGTTCAACTAGGACTTGGGTCAATCTAATTTCTAATTTGATTAGAAAATTAAATCAGATTTAAATCTAATTTAATCTGATTAAATTAGGTTCTTAATTGGGTTAAGACCTATTTTAATTGGGTTGATCTAATTTTGATTTGATTTAGTTTGGGAAACCAAATTAAAACAAGTCATAAGACAGAATCCTTGTAAGACTAGGATTCCACCTTGTGCCACATAAGCTTTCTCCACGCCCTCTCTCTTATTCAACGCCAATCTCTACTTATTTTGTGCGACAAAAGTCCTCTCTAAGATCTCTCCCACGTTCACAAAAGGTCTCCTCTCTTCTTTCTTACATGGAAGGTGGTTTGGATCAAATCTAAAAGGAATAAGTTTGGATTTCGAATTCTATGAGATAGAGTTTTAGAAATTCAAAACTCTTTCAATTTTGCACCGAATTTATCCAAATTTTTTTTAGAATTTTTGTAGATTTTAGGATATACATTGTGCACCCTTTTCTGTTGATCCATACATGAAAATATGAAGGAGGTGCTCAAGAGTTGGGCGTCCCTTAACTTAACATGTTTGGATAAGCCTTGACTAGGTGTTTGACCTAGACAAGGACTCCATCATATCTCTCTATATGAGATGAGTTTCTTTGTGAAATTTTAGGTGAGGTCAGAAATTTGAGAGACCTTTGTGTCATCTAAAAATCAGAGAGAAATACCTTTGGGTCGTGGAGATATAAAAGATGCAAATTTGGGTGTCTAGAGAGAAAAACGTGAAGAAGAAGAGGGTCTTCTTCTAGGGTTTTTATTTTCATATCTTTCCTCCCTCCATCTTGAGTTTCCTGAGAGTGCCTCAGATCTGAAACTCCTCCTTCTACTTTCCATCTTTGGAAGAGTCCAAATCAAGAAGAAGGAGGCACCTGATCAACCATCAAAGAAGGATCAGCGCAGTACTAGCATACTGTGCTGATTTCCTGAAGCAGGACTTCTGATCAAGATTCGTGGGCTCGTGTGGACAACTCCTAGAGGCCGGACGTATGTGCGGCTTGCAACATCATCCTCAAGCCCATATCAGCAAGGTTAGAACATCTAACTTGCAAGGTAATAGATCTGATCTATTGTTTAATACATACATTAGATGTAGTATAGAAACATGTTGATATGATCAACATGTAGTTCATGCTATATTTATATATTTTAATTTTTGATTTAATGCCATGTAATAATCATGTAATAGGATCTTAGATCTAGGGATTTTCTGATCTTAAAAAATAAATTTCGATTTATTTTAGTCTTCCGCTGTATGATCTTGAAAAAGTTTCAAGATCTAACCCTCTTTTTCAAGATCTAACCCTGAAACCCTAGATCTGGTTCCTTCACAGTGCTCCCTGCCAGGCTGTGCCATGAACCTGCTAACCTGACTCACTACATGAGCGATGTCTGGCCTACAACAGACCATCACATACATCAAGCTCCCAACTCCTGAAGCATAAGGAACCGTCTCCATCTCCTGAGCCTCCACCTCAGTCTGTGGCGCCATGTTCTTCGAGAGTCTGAAGTGACCGGCAAGTGGCAGCTCCGTCGGCTTTGCTCCCTTCATCCCAAACCTCTCTAAGACCTTCTGTATGTAGCCCCCTTGAGATAGATGCAGCACCCTTCGGGTTCGGTCTCTGAAAATCTCCATGCCTAGGATCTTCCTTGCAGGGCCCAAATCCTTCATCTCAAACTCTCGAGATAAGGATGGCTTCAGATCCTGCACAACCTTCCTACTCTTGCATGCTGTAAGTATGTCATCCACATACAAGAGTAGGAACACCCTAGAACCATCCTCAAGAGATTGAACATAAACACAGGGATCAAACTCGCACCTGGAAAGTCCAATGCTGCGCACATAGGAGTCGAACCGCTTGTACCATTGCCTTGGTGACTGCTTCAGCCCGTACAGCAACTTCTGCAACAAACAAACCTTTTCCTCTGATCCTGGATCCCTGAAATCAGGTGCCTACTCCATATAAATCCTCTCCGCCAAATGCCCATGGAGGAACACCATCTTGACATCCATTTGCTCCAGCTCTAAATCCTGAGCTGCTACAATGCTCAGCAACACTCTGATAGAAGTATGTCTGAAGATGGGAGAGAAGACCTCGCTGAAGTCGATGCCTTTCTTCTGAGAGTATCCCTTGGCCACTAACCTCATCTTGAATCTGATACCTCCCTACTCTGAAGGCCCTTCCTTACGACTGTAGACCCATTGGCAGCCAATGGGCCTCTTCCCCTGTGGCAACTGCACCAATCGCCACGTCTGGTTCTGGTGGAGAGACTACATCTCCTCTGACATCGCCTGGACCCACCGCTCTCTGTCCTAGCTCTCAATAGCCTCCTGATATGTATATGGGTCTCCATTCGCTGTCACTAAGACATATCCGGTTGCCTGATGGTCCTCTTGGGCTTTTGTAGGGCAACATCGATATCAATCCTCGATCCAGCTCGCTCCTGCTGGACCTCTTCACCTTGATCATCTATCCGAGTCCTCTCTACCTGTGGAGACACCTTAGGTAGGTTCTCCACCTGAATGTCATGTCCTCCAGTAGTACCTGCAAGAGGCAAAATCAAAGAGGTAAGCTATCCAGCAGCACCCTGCTGGACCTCCTCCTGCTCCTGCTGCTCCTCCATGCCTGCTCGCCTCCGTAGGACTGACTCCTCATCAAAAGTCACATCCTGACTAATGATGACCTTCTTTTCCAAGGGATCCCATAGTCTGTACCCCTTAACTTCTCATGGATAGCCTAGAAACACCGTCTTGCATGATCTGGCGTCTAGCTTGCTTCGCTCACCAGCTCCAATGTGCACATAGGCCATGCACCCAAATACCCGTAGATGGCCCAGCCCAACTGTCCTCCCAAACCACACCTCCTTTGGAAGCCTGCCATCCAACCTGGTGTGAGGTGACCGATTGACCAAGTAACCCGCGGCGTCAACTGTGTCAACCCATAACGCCTTTGGAAGCCCTGCCTGCAGCCTCATGCATCGTGCCTTTTTTAAAAGTGTTCTGTTCATCATCTCGGCCACCCCATTCTGCTGTGGAGTCCCCTTAACTGAGAAGTGTCTCCTGATCCCATACTCTTCACAGTAGTTCTGGAACTCTCTGCTGGTGTACTCCCTGCCATTGTCTGACCTCAAACACTTCACACTCCTCCCCTGCTCCTTCTCCATCTCAGCTCTCCAGATCTTGAACTTGGTGAAGACCTCAGATTTCTCTCTCATGAAGTAAATCCAGAGTTTCCTTGAGAAATCATCAATCAGGGTCATGAAGTATCTGGCCCTATTCCTAGCTGAAACTGAGGCTGGTCCCCACACATCCGTGTGTACTAACTCTAGAGGGGCTGCACTACGGGTTGTACTGATGTTGAACTGAACTCTCCTCTGCTTTCCCATCTGGCAAGGCTCACAGATCTCCCCTGTAGCACCATCCTCCAGATCAGAGATGAGTCCTCTCCTGCTCAACTCCCTCAGCCCCTTGTCACCCATGTGGCCTAGGTGGTAGTGCCACATCCTGTAAGCCCCCTGCTGGTCCTGTACTGCAGCTGCTGCATCAGACTCTCCGATCACCACAGATCCCTCCATGCGATAGAGATTATTGTCCAACCTCCTACCTCTTATCACCACCATAGCTCCATTGGAGATATTTAATACTCTGCTTCTAGCCCTACTGCTGAAGCTGTATCCACTGCTGTTGCTCCTAGATTGATTTTGATGATTACAAAGCAGATTGAAGGGATACAAATAATTTTAAAATGAAAAAGTCCTTATGCTCTTCAAGGGCAAAATTATAATTTCACTAAAATCCAGATTTGATAGTATCATTTGATAGAACAAATGATTTGTAAACTATTGGTGAAAATTTCATTATATTTGGACTTATATTTTTGAAGTTATGAAGGTTTGAAGTGTATGAGTCGACTCATGAGTCAACTCATGGCACTGAGAGCTGATTGGCACGCAAAAAAATTCCCATGGCACGCTGGATTTTTGACTTGGCACGACCTGTGAGTCGACTCATGAGTTGACCCACAAGGCATGAGTCGACTCATGAGTCGACCTCTGCTGATTTGAGCTGAAAAATCCAGAAATCAGACCTTCTGGTCTGTCCAACAGAAGTCGACTCATGAGTCGACTCCTGATGCATGAGTCGACTCATGAGTCGACCCCTGCGACGGAAAATATCAGCAACGGCTATTTTTTTGCCTATTTTAATTGCCATTTATGCTTCCTAAAATTGCTCTAACGGCTCTTTATCTACCTAAATTATTTTCTCTTGCTTCTAATGCTACAAAATGCTTAAAATGGTGAAAGAAATTACAGATTAAATAGCGGATCAAACATGAAATCAAAAACGAGAAGAATAGAAGAGAGGATCCGAAATCTGCACGAAAAAGCCTGAGATCAACGAAAAATCCAAAAAAAAAAAGAGAGAGGATCCACAATATACCAGAGAGAGTGTGAAAGAGAAAAGCAAGAGCTTTCAAGGAGAGAATTCTTCACGCCTATTGTTTCAACCTTGATCTAGAGATCGTTCAAAGCTTTCAAGAGATCTTCAATCAACAATCAACCTCTTCTCAAGCATTCAAGCGTTCATCCACTTTGAGAAAATCCGAAAAAGGGGTTCTTCATTTGAGTAAAGCTTTTATTGTTATATTCACTCATTTAAGGAGCTGTTATTGTATTAATCTGTGCTCAAAATTTTCCAACTCTTTGTGAGTTTTTGTTCTTATTTTTGGAGGATTTCCAAAACAAGGAAAGGTTGATCCGAACCTGAAATCGGAGTGTTTTGGGTTTACTTGTACCCGGAAAACAAGTGATCTAGCTTGGGATAGCTAGTGTCGGAGTTTCTGACATTTTGTATTCGGGTTGAATACAAAGTATAGTGGATTGAAATTCTCAAGTAGGATCTTGGGGAGTGGATGTAGGTGCAAGGTTAGCACCGAACCACTATAAATCCTTATGTTTGTGGTGTGCTTTATCGCTTCACTTTATTTCTTTATTATATTCTTGCATTCCTGCTTTAGGTAATTAATATTGAATTAAAGTCTTTGTTTTGTTCTTCATAAGTAATCTGTTGGGCTTAAAATTTTTAGAAACCCAATTCACCCCTCCCTCTTGGGTTGCATAGCTGGGCAACAAGTGGCATCAGAGCCGGTGCTCTAGCCCTTCTTTGATCTAATAATCAAAGAGCCAAAGATCGATGGCAACCCATGTTGATACTTCTCTAGCCGAGGGGCAATCAACAAACCGACCTCCACTTTTCAATGGGTCTAATTACACCTATTAGAAAGCTCGGATGAAGATTTTCATACAAGCACTCGACTATGATATGTGGAGTATCATAGCAAATGGTCCTCACACACCCACCAAGATTATAGATGGTGAGGAATCAACCAAACCCGAGAAAGAATGGGATGAGGTTGACAAGAAATTGGCACAATTAAATGCCAAAGCCATGAATGTTCTTTATTGTGCACTAGATGCAAGTGAATTTAATCGCATTTCTACTTGTGCATCTGCTAAAGAAATATGGAATAGGTTAGAAGTAACCCATGAGGGAACAAATCAAGTAAAAGAGTCTAAAATAAACATGCTTGTACATAAATATGAATTGTTCAAAATAGAGCATGATGAGTCCATAACTGCTATGTTTACTCGTTTTACTGATATAATCAATGGTTTAAAGAGTCTTGGCAAATCTTATACTAACAGTGAACTTGTAAGGAAGATTCTCAGGTCACTGCCAAGAACTTGGGAAGCCAAGGTGACTGCCATCCAAGAAGCAAAGGACTTGAACACTCTACCTCTAGAAGAGCTTCTTGGATCCTTGATGACTCATGAACTTAGCATGAAGCAACATCAAGAGGATGAAGTCAAAAAGAAAAGAACCATTGCCCTCAAACCCACAACTTCGCCTGATTATGAAACGGATGACTCTGAAGATGAAGATCAGGATGAAGAGATGGCTCTCATCATCCAAAAATTTAAGAAGTTTCTAAGAAAAAGAAAACAGGAGATGAGAAAAAAATTCACAAAAGGGGATCAAAGCAAAGAAAAGGAGAAAGATCAACCCCCTATATGCTACGAGTGCAAGAAGCCAGGATATTTCAGATCCGAATGTCCACAATCGAAGAAAGGCCCAAAGAAGTTCAAAAAGAAGGCAATGATGGCGACCTGGAGTGCGAGTGATGACTCAAGCTCCGACGAGAAAACCTCAACAGAACAAGCCAACCTGTGCCTGATGGCACACAAAAATGAGGTAACTTCTGAATCCACTAGTGAATTTACTTTTGAAGAATTGCATGAAGCTCTCTATGATTCAATTAAGGAATTAAAGAAACTAGGGAAGAAAAACAAAGAGCTGAAATTGGAAAATCAGTCCTTAGTGAAACAAGCTGAAAATCTTTCAATTGAAAAATTCACCTTGATTCAAGAAAATCAAAACTTAAAGGATGAAATGAACAAGCTGAAATCTATAGTAGATAAGTTCACCTTAAGTTCAAACAAACTAAATATGATCCTTGAAAATCAGAAAGCTATATATGATAAGGCTGGACTTGGTTATAAACCCCTGAAGAAACAAAAATTTCTGAAGGATATTTATGTAAATTATTCAAGTAACAAGTCTACAAATATTACTTATTTTAAATGTGGAAGAATAGGACATAAATCATACACATGTCTTATTAACAAATATGCAAACACAAAGAAAATATGGGTTCCAAAAGGAACCATTCTGACTAACCTGAAAGGACCCAAGAAAGCTTGGGTACCTAAGACAGAAACTTGACCTTTGCTTGCAGGTGTGTTTAGCATCCCAAGAAGGAAACAGGAAATGGTATCTTGACAGCGGATGCTCGAGACACATGACTGGTGATGAATCACAATTCATCACGCTTGATGCTAAGGATGGAGGGATGGTCACCTTTGGAGATAATGGCAAAGGAAAGATCATCGGGATAGGTAACATTGGTATCACTCCCTCCAAATACATTGAGAATGTTTTATTAGTTAAAGGTTTAAAGCATAACTTACTTAGCATTAGTCAATTCTGTGATAAAGGGTATAAAGTAAGTTTTGAATCATCTGTTTGTATTGTGACGAGTCCTATTAACGATGGTATTAAATTTATAGGACATAGGCATGGCAATGTTTATATGGTAGACTTGAATGATTTAACTAAATTAGACATGCAATGCCTAGTTTCCTTAAATGCTAAAATAAATGAGACTAGTTGGCTGTGGCATCGTAGACTTGCACACATTAGCATGCATTCTCTCTCAAAATTAATTAAAAAGGATTTAGTTCTCCGTTTGCCAAAACTGAATTTTGAAAAGGATAGAATTTGTGATGCATGCCAATTAGGTAAACAAACTAGAGTATCATTTAAATCCAAAAATACTATTTCAACTTCTAGACCTTTAGAGCTCTTACATACGGATTTATTTGGACCAACTAGAACCACTAGTCTAGGAGGAAAACGATATGGATTTGTAATAATAGATGATTACTCTTGTTTTACTTGGGTTTTCTTTTTAGCTCACAAAAATGAAACTTTTCAAATTTTCACTAAATTTCATCGAAAAGTCACTAATGAAAAAGGGTTTTCAATTCAAAATATTAGAAGTGATCATGGAACAGAATTTGAAAATCATGACTTTGAAAACTTTTGTGATGAAAATGGAATTGGCCATAACTTCTCTGCTCCTAGGACACCCCAACAGAATGGGGTAGTTGAAAGAAAAAATAGAACCATAGAAGAAATGGCCCGTACCATGCTTTGTGAAAGCAACCTTCCAAGATATTTTTGGGCAGAAGCTATTAACACAGCATGTTACATTTTAAATCGTGCTTTAATTAGATAATTTTTAAAGAAAACCCCCTATGAACTTTGGAAAGGAAGAAAACTAAATATTGCATATTTTCATATTTTTGGTTGCCGATGTTTTGTATTAAATAATGGCAAAGAAAAACTTGGTAAATTTGATGCAAAATCAGATGAAGCAATCTTTCTAGGTTACTCCTCCACTAGTAAAATATTTAGAGTATTCAACAAAAGAACTTTAGTAGTTGAGGAGTCCATACATGTTGTTTTTGATGAATCTAATGATCTTCCTTCAAGGAAGAATGAGGGTGTTGATGATGCAGATCCACTAATAGAAGTTATGAAGGAGATCACTCTGAAAGACTCAGCAACTCCAGAAGACAAGGATCAAGAAGACAAACAAAATGAGAAAGGTGAAGAAATTCAAGAACAACCTCAAGGTACAAATGACTTACCCAAGGAATGGAGGTATGTTCACAACCACCCTAAGGAGTTAATAATTGGTGATCCTATGTATGGGGTAAAAATTCGTTCTTCACTTAGAGATGTACTTAATCATTGTGCATTTGTATCTCAACTTGAACCTAAAACTTTTGAAGAAGCTGAAAATGATCATAACTGGATTAATGCTATGCAAGAAGAACTTAATCAATTTGAAAGAAATAATGTTTGGACCTTAGTAACAAGACCTAAAGATTATTCAATAATTGGCACAAAATGGGTCTTTAGAAACAAATTAGATGAGCATGGAAATGTAATTAGAAATAAAGCAAGACTGGTTGCTAAGGGATATAATCAAGAAGAAGGAATTGATTTTGATGAAACCTTTGCACCTGTTGCTAGATTAGAAGCCATTAGACTTCTACTTGCTTATGCTTGCTTTATGAAATTCAAACTATTTCAAATGGATGTTAAAAGTATATTTTTAAATGGATATATTTTTGAAGAAGTATATGTAGAACAACCCCCTGGATTTGAAAATCATGCTTTTCCCAATCATGTCTTTAGATTAAATAAAGCTTTATATGGTCTAAAACAAGCACCTAGAGCATGGTATGAAAGGCTAAGTAAATTTCTACTAAATAATGGTTTCTCAAGAGGCAATGTAGATACAACCCTATTTATTAAAAGAAACGAAAATGATATGCTAATTATACAAATTTATGTTGATGACATAATTTTTGGGTCTACTAATGAATCCCTTTGTCAAGACTTTGCTAAGCTTATGCAGGGAGAGTTCGAGATGAGCATGATGGGAGAACTCACCTTCTTCCTCGGACTCTAAATCAAACAATCAAAAGAGGGAATCTCCATCACCCAAAGTAAGTACACCAAGGAACTACTCAAAAGATTTGGAATGGAGAACTGCAAACCAATTGGCACACCAATGAGTCCCTCAAGTAAGCTTGACAAGGATGATGAAGGTAAAAGCGTAGACTTAAAATACTATAGAGGTATGATTGGCTCATTATTATATCTAACTGCAAGTAGGCCTGATATCATGTTTAGTGTTTGCTTATGTGCTAGATATCAATCTAATCCTAAGGAATCTCATTTGAATGCTGTTAAAAGAATCCTTAGATACTTAAATGGTACACAAACTATAGGGTTATGGTACTCTAAGGACTCACAAATTAATTTGTTAGGATATTCAGATGCTGATTTTGCTGGATGTAAATTAGATAGAAAAAGCACAAGTGGAACTTGCCAATTTCTTGGAGTTAACCTAATCTCATGGTTTAACAAGAAACAAAATTCGGTGGCACTGTCTACGGCTGAGGCCGAATACATTGCAGCCGGAAGTTGTTGTGCTCAAATCTTGTGGATTAAGCAACAACTCGAAGATTTTGGAATCAAACTTAATGAAACACCAATAAGATGTGACAACACAAGTGCCATAAATCTATCTAAAAATCCAATTCAACACTCAAGATCTAAACATATTGAAATAAGACATCATTTTATAAGAGAACATGTTCAAAACAAAAATGTAATTCTTGAATATGTTTGCACTGAAAATCAATTAGCTGATATCTTTACAAAGGCCCTTAGTGAGGATAGATTCTGTGAAATTAGGAGAAATCTAGGAATTCTAGATCCATTTGCCTAAAATTTCTCAATTTCCAAAGAATTGATTAGAGAGCTCAATTTTCAACATCTATCCTGGTCCCAAAAGCTCAGATTTATCACTCTAAAAACTTATCATTGAGCAAAATTCCTTCTCCCAAAATTTTGAATTTTTCTGGAATTTATTTGTATTTTTCTTGAATTTCTGAACTTCATGAGTCGACCCCCATGAGTCGACTCAATGGCAAACTTGTAAATCCCACAAACTTCCCACGGGCTCATTGTTTTTAAACGGGAACCCTGTTTGTGAGACGACTCATCTTCTCATCGTCTTTCTTCCGAAAGCCGTTCTTTCCAACTCTTTTTTGCTCCAAAACCAAGGATTTATCTCGAGGCAATTCTCCCTCCTACTCTCCACCAAAAATCGCCTCCTTGGAAAAGAGATTTCTCATGCTTTCTCGCATTGCTTGGCGCGGTTGGAACGTGCCCTAGCACTTCACCGAACTTCCAAAATCCACTTCTTTTCTCCACTAAAATTCCTCTTTACTCTCTTGTGATCCCTCCTCCTCTCAATTCAAGTCTTCTTGTCTGCTACTTTATTGGATATGGCTCCAAAGATGAAACTTTTCCAAAGAAGGAAATCAATCCGTGAGCCTGAGGAAATTGTCCGAAAGAAAAGGCATGTTCAGTCTTCCAGTGTTCCCACTCCAGTTTCAGTACCTGCTCAAGGTCCCTCTCAATCCTCCATAAACCCCAGTGTAAATCCTCTTTCTGATAGAAAGTAGAAACCGGGAAAAATATAGATTTTGGTTCTTTGAGAAAGAAGGCTTTACTTTTGCTACCAAGATCAAAATTCAAGGATGGGAACTCTACTGCTCCCTTAAAGAAGTCACCTATGTTGATCTAGTTAGAGAGTTCTACCAGAACCTACATTATGGAAACGGGTCAGTGACTTCAACAGTCAAGGGGATTGACATATGCTTGGATTCTAGGATATTGGGAGAAATACTTCAGTTGCCTAATGAAGGATATTCATATATGGAACTCCCAATTAAAGAAGAGGGATCAGAATTATCTTAGGAGAAACTTTTTCAGGAAGTTTAAATAAATTGGAAGCAAAGCTATTATCCATTGAGATGAGGGTCCTGCATCAGATTGTAACAAAACTCTTCTTTCCTAGGAGTGGTAGGCATGATCTACTATCTGGCAGAGATGTATGTGTCATGTTTCATATCATCACTCAGACCCCCCTGAACCTCCCTGCACTTATGATAGAGGCCATGAGAGAAACTTTGAACAGATCCAAGGCACACTTGCCTTATGGTATGGCCCTTACTAGAGTATTTAGGAGGTTTGGAGTTAGCTGTGAGGGGGAGGCTGCTACTAAGCTCTCTCATGTGGACACTTTCAACCAACACAACCTGCACCGAATGGGATTTGCAAAGACTGTTGGTGGTTGGATCAAGGGATCTGAGGAGAGAGTTGAAGAGAGAACTGAAGAGAGAACTGAAAATAGAGCTGAAGTCAGAACTGAAGGCAGAGTAGAAGAAGAAGATCCATCATCTCCTGTCCATGACCTCAGGGCAGCATCACCAGATACCCAGTTCATTCCTGATACTGAGGCTGGCCCTTCAGAGTTTACTAGGATGCCCACACCAGTGTTTCAGCCAGAGAGCAGAGCACCTCATTTAGAGTTCAGACTGGCTGACGATCAGATCGAGCATATATCACAGTGTGTGGCTTCTTTGCTGTCTAGCCAGTGGGGTAGTACTTCTTTTGCACCTGGAGCCACCTCTTCTGATCAGACCATTACTCCCCACATCTCCACTGTGTTTCAGATGATTTCAGATCAGTCCATCAGGATCCAGCAGCTTGAGGATACAGTCTGGAGACTTACTGGTAGAGTTCTTGACTTGCAGGGGCAAGTCCTTGCATTGGCCCATCCCAAGCCACAGGAGTCTACCATTGAGGTCACAGACCTCACTGCAGAGGCTGGCAGGCTCAGAGGAGCTCTAGAAGGTGGATATGAATTGCTGAGGAAAGAGATCCGAGGATCGAGTGAGCATGCTACCACCCAGTTCACTGCTCTACTTCAATTTGTTTCCAGAGCACTGAACGTACTTGATTTTATCAGACTCATGGTATCAGCCCTAGCATCTCAGCATTCTCAGCCACCCAGTTCATCTCGTTCTCCTGCTCGTGCCAGAGGCAGACGGGGTAGAGGACGCACTTCTGATCCATCATCTCCTCACCCTATATTTGATGACTCCGATCATTGACTTATCTTGATCTTTACTAGATCCTAGGTGTTAGTGTCTTGTTCTAGGATCTATACCTTGGGGACATGTATTGACAATTAGCTGGTTGAATTTTATTTTTAAGAACTATATATTGAAACAATTATGATATTAATGGAATCATCTTTTACCTATATTTCTACCTTTTTGTAATGATATCGATCATATTTTGGTTATATATTTTCTTCTTGTTGAAATATTGTCTTCTCCTTGTTGTTGTTTGTTGTTGATAATTGCTATATTAAGGGGGAGCAAACATCTGTGAAAAACTCTAAAGGGGAAGAAATTAAAGAATGTTTCAGAAAAAGGAAGAGTTAACTATGTTTGATGATGTCAAAAAGGGGGAGAAATTAAACAAAAACAAAAATTGAAATTAAACAAAAAAAGCAAAATCTTAAATTATGAGAAAAAGGGGGAGAAATTAAACAAAAACAAAGATTGGAAGATTAAACCAAACTGGAGAAATTAAACAAAAACAAGAATTGAAAGATTAAACCAAACTTGAGAAATTAAACAAAAATTGGAAGATTAAAAAAAATATTGGAAAACAAATATTGGAGAAATTAAACAAAACTTTGAGAAATTTGGTATCGAAATTTGGTATCAGACAGAACTTAAACAAAAAGCCATCCATCAAAAGCAAAATCATAAGTACAATGCAAATAAGTTTTTTTTATATATGCTCTGATATATTTCAAAATTCAAACTTGCTCTGATACATCTTTTGAAATTTTATTTACCTTGATACAACTTAAGAAATTTGATTTACTATGATACACCCTAAAATTTCTTTTAACTTGCTCTGATACATGATAAAATTTGATCTGATACAGTGTGAAAGTTTCTCTGATATATTATAACATCTTCTCTGATACAGTGTTAAATTTTCTCTGATATATTATAACATTTACTCTGATACATTATAAAATCTTTTCTGATATCATTGTAAAAATTATTTTTCTTGCTCTGATACATTGCAAAATTTATTTATCTTCTCTTGCTCTGATATATCTTAAACTCAAAATGATCTAATACCCTTTTCAAATCTTTAAGAAAATGGACAAACTATTTTTGCATTTATATTACATGCTAAAAGAATCATACTCTTTTCAAGCATATACACCTATAATGGATTCTTTTGAAATTAATGCATTAACATAAATATTTTTGTTCAAATATTTTGTCATCATCAAAAAGGGGGAGATTGTTGCTCCTAGATTGATTTTGATGATTACAAAGCAGATTGAAGGGATACAAATAATTTTAAAATGAAAAAGTCCTTATGCTCTTCAAGGGCAAAATCATAATTTCACTAAAATCCTGATTTGATAGTATCATTTGATAGAACAAATGATTTGTAAACTATTGGTAAAAATTTCATTGTATTTGGACTTATATTTTTGAAGTTATGAAGGTTTGAAGTGCATGAGTCGACTCATGAGTCAACTCATGGCACTGAGAGCTGATTGGCACGCAAAAAAATTCCCATGGCACGCTGGATTTTTGACTTGGCACGACCTGTGAGTCGACTCATGAGTCGACCCACAAGGCATGAGTCGACTCATGAGTCGACCTCTGCTGATTTGAGCCGAAAAATCCAGAAATCAGACCTTCTGGTCTGTGCAACAGAAGTCGACTCATGAGTCGACTCCTGATGCATGAGTCGACTCATGAGTCGACCCCTGCGACGGAAAATATCAGCAACGGCTATTTTTTTGCCCGTTTTAATTGCCATTTATGCTTCCTAAAATTGCTCTAATGGCTCTTTATCTACCTAAATTGTTTTCTCTTGCTTCTAATGCTACAAAATGCTTAAAATGGTGAAAGAAATTGCAGATTAAATAGCGGATCAAATGTGAAATCAAAAATGAGAAGAACAGAAGAGAGGATCCAAAATCTGCACAAAAAAGCCTGAGATCAATGAAAAATCCAAAAAGAAAAAGAGAGAGGATCCACAATATACCAGAGAGAGTGTGAAAGAGAAAAGCAAGAGCTTTCAAGGAGAGAATTCTTCACGCCTATTGTTTCAACCTTGATCTAGAGATCGTTCAAAGCTTTCAAGAGATCTTCAATCAACAATCAACCTCTTCTCAAGCATTCAAGCGTTCATCCACTTTGAGAAAATCCGAAAAAGGGGTTCTTCATTTGAGTAAAGCTTTTATTGTTATATTCGCTCATTTAAGGAGCTGTTATTGTATTAATCTGTGCTCAAAATTTTCCAACTCTTTGTGAGTTTTTGTTCTTATTTTTGGAGGATTTCCAAAACAAGGAAAGGTTGATCCGAACCTGAAATCGGAGTGTTTTGGGTTTACTTGTACCCGGAAAACAAGTGATCTAGCTTGGGATAGCTAGTGTCGGAGTTTCTGACATTTTGTATTCGGGTTGAATACAAAGTATAGTGGATTGAAATTCCCAAGTAGGATCTTGGGGAGTGGATGTAGGTGCAAGGTTAGCACCGAACCACTATAAATCCTTGTGTTTGTGGTGTGCTTTATCGCTTCACTTTATTTCTTTATTATATTCTTGCATTCCTGCTTTAGGTAATTAATATTAATTAAAGTCTTTGTTTTGTTCTTCATAAGTAATCTGTTGGGCTTAAAATTTTTAGAAACCCAATTCACCCCCCCCCTCTTGGGTTGCATAGCTGGGCAACAAGCTGCGCTCCAAGTAGCCTAGTGACACCAGATTCTTTTCCAGCTCCAGGACGTGCTTTACATTTATCAATATCCTCACAATCCCATCAAACATCCTCACCCTGACTGTCCCTATCCCAGCCACCTTGCAAGGATAATTGTCACCTAGAGTCACTGATCCCTCATCTGTCTCGGTGTATGTCGCAAACCAAGACCTGTGTGGTGTGTAGTGATGTGAGCACGCAGAGTCTAGTGTCCACTCCTCTGTGTAATGCCTATGACCATCTGATACCGCAAGTAGATCATCCTCCACCTGCTGCCCAGCAACTACACTCACTGATTTTGAGCCACTTCTTTCTCCCTTCTTGCTCTTCCATAGTGGACATTCTCGCTTGAAGTGCCCGAACTCATTGCACTTGAAGCATTTCATATCTTTCTTTCCCTTCCTGGACTTGGACCACCCCCTGGACTTGCTTCTGCCTCTGCCTCTACCTGTCCTCTCCCCTACTGCCAAACCCTCCTGGGGAGCCCGATCTCTGGTCGACTTTTTTCTTTGCTCATTAGACCTCAGCACTGAGACAATGTCCTCATATTCTAGAGTCTCCTTGCCGTAGAGCAGTGTAGTCACCAAAGAGTCATATGATCCTAACAGCAAACACAAAAGCAACAGGGACTTGTCCTCCTCATCCAGCTTCACTCCGATATTCATCAACTTCGTGCACAACTGGTCGAACATCTGAATATGGCCAATCACATCAGATCCCTCCTGCATCCAAAAACTGTACAATTTCTTCTTCAGCATTAGCTTGTTGCACATATTCTTCCCCATATACATGGTGTGCAACTTCGACCAAAGGCCCTTCGGGGTCTTTTCTTCCAGCACTGAATACAATGCCGCATCCGCCAAACATCCTCTGATCACCGAGCATGCTTTCTTCTCAAACGATGCCCACTGTCTATCTGTCATTCCCTCAAGCTTCCCATCCAAAGTCTGATCCAGATCTGCTTGCACTAGAAGATCCTCCACCCAAATTTTTCACATGAAAAAATTTCCCTTGCCATCAAACTTCTCAAAATTGACCTTCATATTACTGCCCATGACTGATCCAAGCCAAACAAGCAATATAAAATCAAGAAGTGTAGAATATACCTTGATGGTACCTTGCTAAAAATTTTCAGTACTTGAGATCTTTAATTTCTCGTGCTTGGAATCAGACCTTGTAGATCTGTTTTGCTGCAGCCTTTCCTATAGATCTGTTGATGGAGATCTCACCCGCACCTCAAACGACCTCAGATCAACTCCAGATCTGAGAGAAACTTGTACCAACCTCATAGCAAGAGATTCTAAGTCCTGGACCTGATATTTGGGTGGCTGCAAGAGAGGGAGAGGCAATATGGTTGGCGGCACAAAGGGGGAGGGGCTCAAAACCCTAGCGCCTCCCCTGCTTTTCCTGCCTTCTATGGACCTGACGGCAAGAAACCCTAGGGTTTCTTGCTCCTGGAGCATGGAGAATAGCTGAAGAGAGAGGGAGAAGACAGAGAGAGACTTGGGAGAAAAAATTTTTGTATTTCTTGGCTTAATCAAACCTATACAGTGCATGTATATATAAACACAGGGTCAAGTGACCCAAACCCAAAACTCCCTTGACCAACTCTATGGAAGATTAGGTTAACCCAAGCCCATGTACACCCATGACTCGACTTAATCTCACCTATCCTGGGCCCAGACCTGGCCCATAAAGAGTTGATCCCTTGAGGCCCACATAACCTAGACCTCAAGAACCCGAAAGGCCCACAGCCTTTCAACCTAGGGCCCAACTAGCCCTAGAGCCTCCATGAAGCCCTCATGAATGATGGACCTTGGCCTTAGCCTTGGTCCCCTGGGCCTTGGGCACACCACCTGGATCACAACAACCAAAACCAAATCAACCCAATTAAAATAGGTCTTAACCCAATTAAAAGTCTAATTTAATCAAATTAAATTAGATTTAAATTTGATTTAATTTTTTAATCAAATTAGAAATTAGGTTGACCCAAGTCCTAATTGGACTAGGACTAGTTTTTTCTTACACTTGGCTTATCCAATAAATCAATTAGATTTGATCCAATCAAGTCCAAACAAAATCTAATTAAATTATATTCAATTAGACTTAATCTCAGCCCATTGGCTTAATCAAATTAAGTCAATTAGTAATCGAATTGCTAATCGATCCTCCTGCAACACTTGCACTAGATTAAATATCAATAGTATTGATCGTTTAATCCTAGAATGATTCTTAATCATTGATCAACCATCCGATCAGATCATGAACTCTAATTTATGTGACCTCATAGGTCCGAACCTAAGCCGGTAGCATGGAAATAATTTTTTTTACCAACCGAAGTGACCATCTAGCAATGGTACCTGACGATCGGATAGGTCGAATATGTAGAACAACATCCTTAGAACCCATGCAGATATAGTTTCCATATAATTCATCTCCTTGACCAAAATGCTCATAAGACACCTTAGAGTTCCACTGTCAACTATGATCACGTTGTCCACATTATATTTTAAAATATCAAATCCATATGATAGATTATCCTGACCAAGATTTTGCTAAATTGAAATACGGCAACTCATTCTTCTCCAACTCTTAGAGTGGTCAATCCCATCTTGATCACACTCCGACTTCGCAAGTACTTGACTATGTCTAGAAGCCTTCTGTCACTAAATTAAAAATTCAGTTAGTCCAGTACCAAAATATAGTGAGTTGCTTGCAAGTCACTGAGGCGATCTCAGGTCTAAGAGGCACTTATATTTATATCCCATCAGAGATATTCTCGACAGTAGAATGCTCTAGAGTTGGTCACGTTCAATGACGATGTACCCTTATATCTCACCTGTATGTCATACCGATGTCTCCACACTCCTTGGTTAAAAAGACAACCAACCCATATGACCTATAGCGACCTATGCTCGATAGAAGCTGTCGTCCTTATTAACAGCCTATCATTTGGTCGTGAATAGTTTTAAAGACTAATCGATAAATCCTCACTTTATCGAACATAAATAGTCCTAAGGACTTCATTACAACAATGAAGTTCATTAAAAGATGAAAACTTATGATGAAAATACTAAAAATATATTTTATTTATTAACAAATCAATTACAATATAAGGTTTCTCAACCGTCAACAGGTTGACGATTGGCTTTCGGAATATATTTCCCAACAACTCCCACTTGTCTTAAAGCCACTCGGCACAGTATCTAATATCCAACTTCGACTTGTGATTGTCGAACTCCTTTATCGCCAAGGCTTTAATGAAGGGGTCGGCCAAATTCTTCTTTTCATCGATCTTCTGAAGGTCGATGTCACCTCGATCCACGATCTCCCAAACCAAGTGGAAGCGACGCAAAATGTGCTTCGTCCGCTTGTATGCTTTGAGTTTGTTCGCTTGAGCAATGGCACCAGTGCTATCGCAATAGAGCAGGACCAGACCATCGAGGGAGGGTGCTACTCCGAGCTCGATGATGAATTTTCTCAGCCACATAGCTTCCTTCGTGGCATCTGATGCTGCGATGTACTCTTCCTCATAAATAGAGTCTGCCATAGTATGCTGTTTGAAACTCTTCCAGCAGATGGCTCCACCATTCAGAGTAAAGATACAACCCGACATGCTTCTGTTGTCATCATGGTCAGATTGAAAGCTGGAGTCTGTGAACCCCATAAGTTTCAGATCTGACTCGCCATAAACCAACCATTGGTCCTTAGTATTTCTCAAATACTTAAGGATGGCTTTAACCACTTTCTAGTGGTTTTCTCCAGGATCAGATTGGTATCTAGTCACTACTCCTAGTGAGTATGCCACATCTGGCCTTGTACATATCATGGCGTACATGATAGATCCCACGACCGAAGTATATGAGACTCTACTCATACACTCTCTCTCTTCAGGAGTTGTCGGACAATCTTTCTTAGAGAGAGAAATTTCATGGCCTATTGGTAGATAGCCCTTCTTGAAATTCTCCATACTGAACCTCTTCAGCATAGTATCTATGTATGTGGACTGGGATAACCCAAGTATCTTTTTTGATCTATCCCTATAGATCTTCATCCCTAAGATGTAGGATGCATCACCCAAATCCTTCATGGAGAACTGCGATAACAACCAAACTTTTATTCCCTGTAGTACGGGGATGTCATTTTTGATTAAGAGAATGTTATCCACATAGAAGACAAAGAATACCATAACTGGATCATTTGTCCATTTATAGATGCAGGACTCTTCTTCATTCTTAACGAAGCCATACATTTTGATCACCTTATCAAAATGCATGTTTCAACTCCGAGAAGCTTACTTCAATCCATAAATGGATCTCTAAAGCTTGCACACCTTGGACTCATCTGTGGATGTAAACCCCTCAGGTTGTATCATATACACCTCTTCGGTCAGCTCTCTATTCAAGAAAGCTGTCTTTACATCCATCTGCCAGATCTTATAATCTAGATGGACAGCTATTGCAAACATTATTCGAATGGATTTGAGCATTGCCACAGGAGAAAACATCTTGTTATAGTCAATACCATAATGTTGACGATACCCCTTGGCAACCAGATGGGCTTTATAGGTCTCCACCTTTCTGTCTGCACCCATTTTCCTTTTGAAGACCCATTTACACCCAATGGGTTTAACCCCTTCAGGTAGGTCAACCAATGTCCATACATCATTGTCCTTCATGGACTCCATTTCAGATTTCATTGCTTCAAGCTATTTCTTCGAATCAAGTCTCTGCATTGCATCTATATAGGTGATCAGATCTTCATCATTCTCATCGAGTTCTATGGGATCACTGTCCCGGATCAAAAAATTATAGTATCTGTCCGACTGATGCGGTATTCTACCGGATCACCTTAATGGTGCACGTATATTGGGTTTGGATCTGATCTAATCAAATCCGACTTAGATTCAGCTATTGATTTCAGTCCTTCTACCTGTTGAACTTCATCAAGTTCAACCTTAGAGGCAACGGTTCCTTCACCAAGGAACTTCTTTTCTAAAAAGGTTGCCTTAAGTCTGACAAACACCTTTTGTTCATCAGCATGATAAAAAAAATATCCTTTGATCTCTTTGGGATACCCTATAAATATGCATTTGTCAGACCTAGGTTCAAGTTTATCTGTAACTAACCGTTTGACAAAAGCCGAGCACCCCCAGATCCTAAGGTGTGAAAGTGCTGGCTTACACCCTGTCCATATCTCATATGGAGTCTTAATTAAAAACTTACTTGAAACCCTATTTAACAGATAACAGGCCTATTCGAGTGCATATCTCCAAAAGGATATCGACAAGCTGGCAAAACCCATCATTGATCGGACCATGTCTAATAGAGTCTGATTTCTCTTTTCAGACACACCACTATACTGTGGTGTTCTTGGAGGAGTCCATTGGGAGAGAATCTCATTCTCTCCTAGATATGTGAGAAACTCATCAGAAAGATATTCCTCTCTTCGGTTAGATCGAAGAGTTTTAATACTCTTCTCAATTTGTTTTTCTACTTCACATCGAAATCATTTGAACATTTCAAATGAATCTGACTTATGTTTCATCAGATAGACATATCTATATTTGGATAGATCATCCGTGAAAGTGATGAAGTAGAAATATCCATCTCTAGCACTTGTGCTCATAGGCCCACATACATCAGATGTACTAGGCCCAAGAGCTCAGTAGCTCTCTCACCTTTTTCAGTAAAAGGTGACTTGGTCATTTTACCAAGAAGACAGGACTCACAGGTTGGAAGTGATTCACAATCATTGACTTTGAAGATTCCCTCTTGAGTCAACCTGTTTATGTTGTTCTTGTTTATATGACCTAGCCTATAGTGCCATAAGTAGATATCTAATACACTATCTAATCTAGGGTGCTTAACAGTAGAATAGACAACGTTAACAGGTTGTTATAACATATACACACCATTGTTTAAATGTTTACAAAAAATAGTAACACCATTCATATTGATATTACAAACTTGTTTCTTTATTAAAATTTCATAATCATTTTTGGCCAGAAGGCCTCTAGAAATAACATTTAAAAAGAAACTGGGACAGAAATGACAATCATTAAGAACAATGGTATGGGACTCAAATACAAGTTTTAAGATTTCTAATGCTAGAACTGGAACTGGTCTTCCAAAACTCTATTCTTAATGAAGGCTTCTATCTTATCTTATCTTATCGCCTCGTTCTCTCATCCAGAACTCTATTTATTTCATGCTATTTTTATATGGGACTTTTATGGGGCATAGAAGAGGAAGAGTCCTTCTATGTGAAGGCTCTCCTATACCAAAAATAATACACGGTGATTTATTTCCTTTCATGAGAATGTGGAGCACCAAAGGTTGGCGCCCCTTGGTCCTTCCTCACGTCCCATGGTCACTTATTTATATGGGGCATCTCATATAGACCATGTGCTTGATTTTGTATTAAAATTAGAGATAAGTGGCATGTAAAAGAGAGAAAAAATTTTGGAAAAAATTTAAGAAAAAGGCAAGGAAAAATTGAGTGGCAAAAGTTGTAAGAAAGGCGGTGAGAGAATTAGCAAGTGTTGCTAGTTAGCCCAAGGGTTTGATTTTTCTATGTGTTGGAGCCCAAAATCAAATCTTAGGTTTTGAGACATATGTAGAGTATCTTCTTGGCATGATTTTGGTGATAAAATTGAAGGTGACTGGACTTTGATGTGATCGTACTTTATGTTCGAAACCGACAGTGTTCTTGAGAAGATAAGGCTGCAGCAGTGCACCAGTTAGGAAGGACCTTGGCCAACTTTCATATGGATTACCATTGGAGGGCTTCTACTTTGAAATCTCATGGAGATCACCATCATGCCATATTGCTTTTTGGTGAAAGTATAAAATTCTATCCCTTTGCATGCTTGTTTTTGTTTTGATCGAAATCAGCAAGGTGATTCTAGGGTTTGGATTTTGACTTGATAATTTTAACTATTAAAGCTATTGATTTATTTATTTTAAAAATTTTAAAATTTGATTTTCACTATGTGATTAAAACCTAACATATTGTATTCTTCAACTCTGAGGGATGGGAGTCCAAATTCTATAGGTATGACTGCTTTAGTCCTAAATGCAATATTGAAAAGAGTTTCACCACTTGAGATCCTCTGGGTGGTCCGATAAACCCACAACACATGATAAAGCTCATCTATCCATGACCCTCCTGTTCGATCTAACCTGGCCTTTAAGCTCTATAGGAGAGTTATATTGATCACTTCCACCTCTCCATTTGCCTATGGGTGGCCTACCAATGTGAAATGATGTTCTATTCTATGGCTTTCATAGAATTTGTAGAGTTGAGCACCACTAAATTGTCTATTGTTGTCTGTGATCAGCACTTTGGGAAGACCATACTAGCATGTAACAGGTTTTCAAATAAAATCTTTCACTCTTACCTTGGTTATGCAAGCCAAAGGCTCAGCTTCGGTCCATTTTGTAAAATAATCAATAGCCACTAGAAGAAACTTGTGTTGACTTGATGCTCGAGGAAAAAGACCAAGAATGTCCATTCCCCAGTAAGCAAATGGCCAAGGGGCACTGATGGGAGTCAGAAGTGCTGTCGGTTGATGCTAAATATTAGAATTTTTTCTGACATCAATCGCACTTTCTGATGAAGCTGTCTACATCATGTTACATAATGGGCCAGTAGTAGCCCTACCGAAAAATCTTGTAAGATAGGGATCTATCCCTCAAGTGACTTCCACAATCTTGTAAAATAGGGATCTATCCCTCAAGTGACTTCCACAGACCCCTTCGTGAACCTTCTGTAGCACATAATCAGCCTCAAACGGGCGTAAGTACTTCAGGAGAGGCAGAGAAAATGATCGCTTGTATAGCTTATCATCATATAAGACAGCGAGCGACCTGCTTCCTTATCTTCTAGGCCTCCTTGCAATCAGACGGTAACTCATCCGACCTTAAATACTAGAGCAAAGGATCAATCCAACTAGATCTCATCAACTTGCTGGACAATAAGAGGCTCTTCGAGGCTCGAGGTCTTTAATACCTTGAAGTTGGTCTCCTTTTTTAAGTCAGCAAGCAATAAGGTTGCTAATTTTGACAGTGTATTTGTCCTGACGTTTTCTACTCTGGGGACCTATTGAATATCAAAACTCAAAAAGAATAAGGTTAAATTCTTTATTTTTTAAAGATACCCTTCATGTTTTCCTCTCAGACCTCATATCCATCCTTGATTTGTCCAACTACCAATTGAGAGTCGCTAAAGACCTTCAGATTTTGAGCCCCTACTTCTCTCATAACTTTTATGCCAGCAATCAAAGCTTCATACTGCTTCATTATTGGTGGCCAAAAATTTGAAGTGTAGAGCTTACTCTGCCACATCACCTGTAGGATAGATTAAGATAAGTCTGACCCTTGATGTTGATAAATTTGATAAGCCATCGACATGTAGGATCCATAACTCCTCAGGATCAGCTCCCACATCTACTTCTTCACTTCTCGAGCTTTCTCCAGCTTTTGAGCTCACTCCATTTTTTGAGACTTTTGCACTCTATGAGCTCTGATCATTCAGAATGATGCATTCAAGGATGAAGTCCACTAATAATTGAGCTTTAATGGAAGGCCTCAAATGATACTGCAAATCCAACTCTGAGAGAGCTAGAGCCCACTTTGCAATCCATCCCAAGGTATTCGGACGATGAAGAATGGCCTTGATCGGCTGATCAGTAAGCAACACAATAGTGTGAGCCCAAAAATAGGCTGAAGTTTTCTTGCCGTGATGACTAGTACAAAAATTAGCTTCTCCAACTTGAAGTATCTGGTCTCTACATCGTGAAAGACTTTGCTGGTATAGCATATGGGCTTTTGAATCTATTCTTCTTCTCAGACAAGGACTGAGCTAATCACCACTGAAGAAATGGTGAGATATAGTAATAGCTCCTCACCAGGCTGAGGCTTTGTGAGCAATGATGCTGAGCTGAGATATTGTTTCAACTCCTTAAATATCTTTTGGTACTCAGTGTCCATTGAAAGTCTTGAAGGAACCAGATCTAGGGTTTCAGGGTTAGATCCTGAAATTTTTTCAAGATCAGGCAGCGGAAGACTAAAATAAATCAAAATTTATCTTATAAAATCAAAGAATTCCTAAATATAAGATCCTATTATGTGATTATTACATGGCATAAAATTAGAAATTAAAATATAAAGAGCAAGAACTACATGTTGATCATATCAACATGTTTCTATACTATATCTAATGTATGTAAAATATAATAGATCAGATCTATTACCTTACAAGTTAGACATTCTAACTTTGTTGATCTGGGCTTGAGGATGATGTTGCAAGCCGCACACGTGTCTGACCTCTAGGAGTCATTCACACGAGCCCACGAATCACGATCAGAAGTCTTGGTCCAGGAAATCAGCACAGTATGCTAGTACTATGTTGATCCTTCTTCGATGGTCAATCAGATATCTCCTTCTTCTTGATTTGGACTCTTCTAAATATGAAAAGTAGGAGAAAAAGTTTTAGATATGAGATACTCTTAGAAAACTCATAGATGGAGGAAGGAAAGAGGTGAACATAGCAACCCTAGAAGAAGACCCTCTTCTTCTTCTCTTTGCTCTAACCCAGACACATAGTTTTGTGTCTATTATATCTCTATGCCCCTATACTCTTTCTTCCTAAGTTTCACACACCCCAAAGGTCTCTCAATTTTCAATAATCCACAAAAATTTTAGGAAGAAATTCATCTTAAATAATGAGATATGAAGAATTTTTGTCTAGATCAAATACCTAGTCAAGAAAAATCCAAACAGGGCAAGACAAGGGGTGCCCAACTCATGGGCGTCCCCTCCTCCTTTTTCTACCATGGACCACTAGCAAAGGGTGCACAATATGTGATACAAAATTCACAAAAATTTTAAAAAAAATCTAGATAAAATCAGTGCTATAAGGAATGAGTTTTGATTTCCTAAAATTCTATCTCATAGAATTTGAAATCCAAACTAATTCTTACTTTGACTTGGTCCACAACCACATTCCATGTAAGAGAGAAAGAGAGAAAAGCTTTGAGCATGCGTGAAAGCCTAGAAGAGAAGGTTTTGTCGCACAAAATAAGAGAGAGTGGGCATGGGGGGCTAACGTGGCGCATGGTGGAATTCTAGTCTTACTAGGATTCAATCTATGACTTGTTCAAATTTGGTTTCTCAAACCAAATCAAACCAAAATCAAATCAACCCAATTAAAATAGGTATTAACCTAATTAAGAATCTAATTTAGTTAGATTAAATTAAATTTAAATCTGACTTAATTTTTTAATCAAATTAAAAATTAGGCTGACCCAAGTCCTAATTGAACTAGGACTGATTTTTCCTTGCACATGGCTTATCTAATAAATCAATTGGACTTGATCCAATCAAATCCAAATCAAATTTAATTAAATCATATTCAATTAGACTTAATCTCAGCTCATTGGCTTAATCAAATTAAGCCAATTAGTAATCAAATTGCTAATCGATCCTCCTGCAACACTTGCACTAGGTTAAATGTCAATCGTATTCATCGTTTAACCCTAAAACGATTCTTAATCATTGATCAACCATCTGATCGGATCATAAACTCTAATGTGTGTGACCTCATAGGTTTGAACCTAACCCGATAGCACAGGAATAAATTTTTATACCAATCAAAGTGATCATCCAGCAATGGTATCCGACGGTCGGATAGGTCGAATGTGTAGAACAACATCCTTAGAACCCATGCGGATATAGTTTTCATATAATTCATCTCTTTGACCAAAATGCTCATAGGATATCTCAGAGTTCAACTGTCAACTTTGGTCAGGTTGTCCACATTGTATTTCAAAATATCAAATCCATCTGATGGATTACTCTGGCCAAGGTTTTGCTAAATTGAAATACACTGACTCATTCTTCTCCAACTCTTGGAGTGGTCAATCCCATCTTGATCACACTCTGAATTTGCAAGTACTTGACTGTGCCTAGAAGCCTTTCGTCACTGAATTGAAAATTCAGTTAGTCCAGTACCAAAGCACAGTGAGTTGCTTGCAAGTCACTGAGGTGATCTCAGGTCTAAGGATACTTATACCTATATCCCATCAGAGACATTCTCGACAATAGAATACTCTGGAGTTGGTCACATTCAATGACGATGTATCCTTACATCTCACTTGTATGCCATACCAGTGTCTCCACACTCCTTAGTTAAGAGGACAACCAATCTATATGGTATACAGTGACCTATGCTCGATAGAAGCTGTCATCCTTATTAACAACCTATCATTTGATCGTGAACAATTTTAAGGACTAATCGATAAATCCTCTCTTTATCGAACCTAAATAGTCCTAAGGACTTTATCACAACAACAGAGTTCATTAGAAGAAGAAAACTTATGTTGAAAATACCAAAAATATATTTTATTTATTAATAAATCAATTACAATACAAGGTTGCTCAACCGTCAACAGATTGACGATTAGTTTTTGGGACATATTTTCTAACAACTCTCATTTGTCCTAAAGCCACTCGGCACAGTATCTAATACTCATCTTCGACTTGTGGTTGTCGAACTCCTTTAATGCCAGGGCTTTAGTGAAGGGGTCGGCTAGGTTCTCCTTTCAGTCAATCTTCTGAAGGTCGACGTCATCTCAATCTACGATCTCTCGGATCAGATGGAAGCGACGTAAAATATGCTTCGTCCGTTGGTGTGCTTTGGATTCCTTCACCTGTGCTATGGCACCAGTGCTGTCACAGTAGAGCAGGATCAGACCATCAAGGGAGCATGCTACTCTGAGCTCGATGATGAATTTCTTCAGCCACACAGCTTCCTTCGCGGCATCCAATGCTGCGATGTACTCTGCCTCACAAACAAAGTTTGTCATAGTATGCTGCTTGGAAGTCTTCCAGCAAATGGCTCCACCATTCAGAGTAAAGATATAACCTGATATGCTTCTGCTGTCATCATGGTCAGATTGAAAGTTGGAGTCTGTGAACCCCACAAGTTTTAGATCTGACTCACCATAAACCAACCATTGGTCCTTACAATTTTTCAAATACTTAAGGATGACTTTAACCACTTTTCAGTGATTTTCTCTAGGATCAGATTGGTATCTACTCACTACTCCTAGTGAGTATGCCACATCTGGCCTTATACATGTCATGGCATACATGATAGATCCCATGGTCGAAGCATATGGGACTCTACTCATATGCTCTCTCTCTTCAGGAGTTGTCGGACAATCCTTCTTAGAGAAAGAAATTCTATGGCCTATCGGTAGATAGCCCTTCTTAGAATTCTCCATGCTAAACCTCTTCAGCACAGTGTCTATGTAAGTAGACTGGGATAACCCAAGCATTCTTTTAGATTTATCCCTATAGATCTTCATCCCTAGGATGTAGGATGCTTCACCCAAGTTCTTCATGGAGAACTGCCATGACAACCAAACTTTTATTTCCTGTAGTGCAGGGGTGTCATTTTTGATTAAGAGAATGTCATCCACGTACCAGACAAAGAATACCATAACTGGACCATTTGCCCATTTATAGATGCAGGGCTCTTCTCCATTCTTAACGAAGCCATACGTTTTGATCACCTTATCAAAATGCATGTTCCAACTCCGAGAAGCTTGCTTCAATCCATAAATAGATCTCTGAAGCTTGCACACCTTGGACTCATCTGTGGACGTAAACCCCTTAGATTATATCATATACACCTCTTCAGTCAACTCTCCATTCAGAAAAGCTATCTTTACATCCATCTGCCAGATCTCATAATTCAGATGGACAGCTATTGCAAGCATTATCCAAATAGATTTGAGCATTGCCACAGGGGAGAACATCTCGTTATAGTTAATACCATAATATTGATGATACCCTTTAGCAACCAGACAGGCTTTATAGGTCTCCACCTTTCCATCTGCACCCCTCTTCCTTTTCAAGATCCATTTACACCCAATGGGTTTAACTCCTTCAGGTGGGTCAATCAATGTCCATACATCGTTGACCTTCATGGACTCCATTTTGAATTTTATGGCTTCAAGCCATTTCTCGAAATCAGGTCTTTGCATTGCATCCACATAGGTAATCAGATCCTCATCATTCTCATTGAGTTTGATGGGATCACCATCCTGGACTAAAAAATCATAGTATCTGTCCGACTGATGCGGTACTCTATCGAATCATCTTAATGGTGCAGGTACATTGGGCTCTGGATCTGATCTAATCAAATCTGACTCAAGTTCAGCTATTGATGTCGGTCCTTCTACCTATTGAACTTCATCAAGTTCAATCTTAGAGGCAACGGTTCCTTCACCAAGGAACTTCTTTTCTAAAAGGTTGCCTTAAGGTTGACGAACACCTTTTGTTCATCAGCATAGTAGAAAAAATATCTTTTAGTCTCTTTGGGGTACCCTATGAATGTGCATTTGTCAGACCTAGATCCAAGTTTATCTGTAACTAACTGTTTGACATAGGCCAAATACCCCCAGACCCTAAGATGTGAAAGTGCTGGCTTACGTCCTGTCCATATCTCATATGGAGTCTTAATTACAGACTTACTTAGAACTCTATTTAACAGATAACAGGCCGAGTCAAGTGCATATCCCCAAAAAGATATCGGCAAGTTGGCGAAACCCATCATGGATCAGACCATATCTAACAGAGTCCGATTTCTCCTTTCAGACACACCATTATGCTGTGGTGTTCCTAGAGGAGTCCATTGAGAGAGAATCTCATTCTCTCCTAGATATATGAGAAACTCACCAAAAAGATATTTTCCTCCTCGATCAGATCGAAGAGTTTTAATACTCTTTCCAGTTTATTTTTTCACTTCATTTCGGAATCGTTTGAACATTTCAAATGAATCTGACTTATGTTTCATCAGATAGACATATCCATATCTGGATAGCTCATCTGTGAAAGTGATGAAGTAAAAATATCCACCTCTAGCACTTGTGCTCATGGGCCCGCATACATCAGTATGTCTAGACCCAAGAGCTCAGTAGCACTCTCATCTTTTTCAGTAAAAGATGACTTGATCATTTTACCAAGAAGACAGGACTCACAGGTTGGAAGTGATTCACAATCATTGACTTCGAGGATTCCCTCTTGAGTCAACCTGTTTATCCTGTTCTTGTTTATATGACCTAGCCTACAGTGCCATAAGGAGATATCTGATACACTGTCTAATCTAGGATAATTGCCAGTAGAATAGACTACGTTAATAGGTTGTGATAATATATACACACCATTGTTCAAATATCCACAAAAATAGTAACACCATTCATAAATATATTACAAACTTATTTCTTTATTGAAATTTCATAAACATTTTTGGCCAGAAGACCTATAGAAATAATATTTAAAAAGAAATTGGGACAGAAATGATAATCATTAAGAACAATGGTATGGGACTCAAATACAATTTTCAAGATTCCTAATGCTAGAACTGGAATGGTCTTCCATCTCCAACGTTCAAGAACCTCTCGTCTTGCTCGAATCTCCTACTGACCTGCAACTTCTGCAACAAATTGTAAATATGGTAAGGGATACCAGTATCTAATACCCAGTCAGTTATATCACAAATAGAGAAATTACAAGGAGTTATCATATAAATACCTTGTCCAGCAATAGCTTGCTTCTTTCTCTGCCTGTTTGGATCCAGGGAGGTAATGTATTGAGGACAGTTCCTCTTCTAGTACCCCGATTTCTTGCAAAAGAAGTATTCAGTTTGACTCTCATCGGGCTTGATCTTTTTGGTCTGGCCTTGCACTGATGTCCCAGCTGAACTTGCACCTTCTTCACTTTCCTCTTCTTGTTCTTCTTCTCTTTCTCAAATGGTTGAGAACCAGAAAATGAACCTCCCACTAAGTTCACCGACTCCTTATGGAGTTGGTGATCCTTCTCAAAGTTCTGAAGCAACCTCAGTAACTCATGATAGTTTACTTCAGGCTTTGTCATTCTATAATGAGTGAGGAATTGGAGATAAGACTTGGGCAGCGAGTTCAGTATTGCATCTTTCCCAAGCTGCTCATGCAAAGGAAAGCTAAGCTTTCTCAAATGCTCCATCAGCTTGATCATATACAATACATGATCAGTGACAGAGGCACCATCCCATATTTTGATGTTGAAGATGGCACAACTAGTCTTGTGCCTCTCCATGTCATTGGGTGTGCTAAAGGCATCCTCCAACACTTGACGCTGTCCTTTGACTGAGCCATCTCAAATCTACGACTGAACTCATTGCTCATGACAACCAGCATGATGCAGCGCACCGTGGTCCAGTCACTGAGCCACTTCTAATAAGTGTCTCTAACTGTTCCACATGCATTGGCAACTGGCTCCTCAGGTGCAGAATCTGTTATCACATATAGGATCCGTTCATGCTCCAGGACTATCTTCAACTTTCGGTACCAGCTATCGAAGTTGGGTCACATCAAATTTTTATTGTCCAACAATGATCAGAGTGATAGGAAAGTGGCCATATCTGTACCAAGAAAAATCATAACCTAATTAGTAATTGATTCATTAAACCTAAAGATTTGAACCTTAATCAAAAAGTTTCTCTCACTATTTTATTCGAATTGGTAGCCTCTACCTCCAATTCGATGAATTGCCTTAATTCCTTAGTGGGTACTAGAATCCACTTAGACTGCACACAAGCCCAACGTTGGTTGGCCAACCCATGTACATCTAAGGGTAGGTTCATAACTAATTATTTCTCTAAATAATTTCTAATAATTTTGATTTTGCCCCATTCCCTAATCAGTAGACTTTAGCCTCCACTGAAAAGGTCTGGTTAGGTCCAACCATTAACATGACCATACTTGGCCCATCTAGCCAATGAATGATTAGGCCCAACTTTGGTTGGCTAACCTAACCACCATTTAAAAAGATGCAGTCAAGAAATCATATTATGAATGACAACTCCATCAGTCGATAAGCATCAAGCCTTTGGATCTCCAATGATTATCCAACTGATGGACCCATTATCATCCACTTAATGGGAGGTTATGATCTAGTTATCACCATAAATATTTTATTTTAAGGACCTAATAATTTTAAAAGATTTAATTGATTTAGAGGAGGAGGTCAGATGAACCAGCTTATCACGATCTTCCTACTGGCTTCACCAAGTTAGCTTAAGGGAGACCATTAAAAGGGCTGGTCTAGGAGCACCTAAATCAGTCACACTGATTTATCTAGCTGACATGGGTCAGCTCAAATAGTCAAGTGATCCGATCAAAACATAATTTCATCAAGAGGCCAGGTAAGTTCGATCGGTGGGAGGGTCTGCCAAAGCTTGCCTTAGACACCATAAAAAATGACTAGGTAAGCGGGCTACCAATTAAAAACGATCGGTCTGGTTTACCTTAGACACCAATTGATTTTATTAGTTTCGATTAGATCAACCTAACAGTTCATGCTAGACCGTTTAGCCAAGAATCAAGTCCATTTGGTTCTCGTTAAAGACATGGACTTGACCAACTACAACTATTGTAATTGATCTAGAGAATCCTTGACCTAATCTAAGACAACAATTAATTAGATTTAGTCAATTCTCTAATTAAGTCCATCTTTAATTTAACCTTAGGTCTAACCTAATTAATGGACCTAATTCCCACTAACCCATTAACCCAATGTATTATGGTTTGTGTTTTAGGTTCTTCAATTCACAATCCTAGAACCTAATCAACTAACTTCTTAATTCTCAATTAAGTTTGGGGCTGAGGGTTGGGGTTCGGCTTTTCAAAAATAATTTTCATATTTGTAAAATATTTTTATAATATGGTTCTACCAACCAAGTTACATGTTTGATTCATAATCAAAATATAAGTGAAATAAGCATGAAACTACTTTAGATCTAATCTAAACATGTTCATGTAGTTGAAACAATTTCAACTTTAAACTGTGCAAATTTTTCAGACAAATATATGATGGTTCTTTGCATGAAAATTATTAACAAAGAAATTTTATTTTAGATTTAAATATTTTTTAAATCTAATAAATCATAAATTTAATCTAGATCATATCTAATAAATTTATGATTAAAGATAGATCTACACAAACTAGGATAACCTTTGCACTGTAAGGAAAAAACCTTACAGTAGGACAACCTACAGTTCTGATTGATCTAAAAATTTTAATTTTAGATTTAACAATCAGATTATAAATTAGATCTAATCTAAGAAATAATCTAAGTATATATAAATAATCATGTAATAAACAACCTAGGCTCTGATACCAATTGAAGGAACCAGATCTAGGGTTTCAGGATTAGCTCTTGAAACTTTTGCAAGATCAGGCAGCAAAAGACTAAAATAAATCAAAATTTATCTTATAAAATCATAAAATCTTTAGATCTAAGATCTTATTACATAATTATTATATCATATTAAATCAAAAATTAAAATATAAAGAGCAAGAACTACATGTTGATCATATCAACATGTTTCTATACTACATCTAATGTATGTAAAATATAATAGATCAAATCTATTACCTTGCAAGTTAGATGTTCTAACTTTGCTGATCCAGACTTGAGGATAATGTTGTGAGCCACACACATGTCCGATCTCTAGGAGTCATCCACACGAGCCCACGAATCACGATCATGTTGGAAAGGGTGTAGGGTTTCATGCATGAATTTTAAAATATTTTTGAAATATAACGGAGCGAAATATGTAAATTAAATAATTTAATCTATAAATGTATGTAATCAAATTACTAAATTCTACAATTAAGACCTATAACATGTCATATTATATTTATAAATCAAAAAAATAAAAGCTTTGGTATTGATCAAATCAATACCCTAGATCTAAAATAGTTTTAGATCTAAAATCTAGATCACATCTAGATAAGAGAAGAGATCAAAATCTCTTACCTTCATGCAGGTCGAGAACTCTATGATTGATTTTCTTTCTTATCTTTGTAGCCACACATGCATCCAACCTCTACAGATGATCCACACAAGGCTGCAACAAAATCGGAGGTTCATCGAATGAAGATCCGCTCGAAGTGCTAGCTTCTTACGGATCCCTCCAGATAGTTAATCTAAAAAATATTCTTTGAATCTCTTGGATATTTCAAGAGATAAAGCATATGAGGAGAAATAAGGGAGATGTTAAACCCTTTGACCTTCCTAAAATCAGAAATAATATGTAATAGAAAAAGGTCCTAAGAGAAGATAGATCTTCTCTTTCAGTACATCAATGATTGATGTCCAGAGAATATCTCTATGCTAGGATATGAGGAGACCTTCTTCTCTAGATATTTCTCAAACTTTCAGGTCTTATGATATCTAATTTTTCTCATAGAAAAATCTCATGATTTATGAAGAAGAAGGGTTCTAAAAGAAATCTTAAGAGAAGACCTTCTTTTCTTCTTCTTCTCTCATCAGAACATGATCAGATTACGTCCAAAATTAGATCACCATGCTCTAACTCATTGAAGCACAGATCCACCATGCCATCTCTCTTTTTCTCTCAAATTTTTATCACATAAAAATATAAAATAAGGAGAGAATAATCTGAAAAGAAAATAATAAGAGAAAATAATCTTCTCTCTTACATTTTGTTTCTACAAGACATCAACTTTTGATCTCTTGATTGAAGACTCTCCTCCAAGGATATTGGTGCCTCAAACCACCCATGCCATCTTCTTTCTTCTCTACTTTTTCTACCGAAAACTATAGATTTTAGACTCCTTATATTTATCATATGGGGCGGCAACTTTTTATAAGGTAAACTAGGTCATAAGACCTAGTCTAACAAGGAGTCCATGGGGCGTCCAACTCTTGGACGCCCCTTCCCTTATCTAATTCATGGATAACAAGATCAGATGCACAAAATGGGTGACAAAAAGATAGGATAAGGATGGAGAAAGTTGGCACATGAGAGGAGAGAAGAGTTCTTGTGAAGAGGGACTCTTTCAAAAAGGAAATAAACCTAAACCACTTTCCATTATAAATCAAATCACTTTCCTTATTGAACCAAATTAAATCTGATTCAAATCTCTAGAATAAGTGGTATGAGATCACTTTCCTTAGATGTGGATATCATATAAAAAATATCTAAAAATTAATTAGTGGGCATGGGCTTTCTTAGTTGCACAAAAGAAGAGATGGAATCCTAGTCTAACTAGGATTCTTATGTAGACCAGGTCAAGTTCTCTGAATCCAATCCAAATTAATTGCAACCTAATTAATAGTGATTTTAGTCTAACTAAGAGTCTAATTAAATTAGATTAAATCATATTTAATTCTGATTTAAATCCTAACTTAATTAAGAATTAGGTGCATACAAGTCCTAGTCGAACAGGGACTTGTTCTCTCTTGCAACTGGTTTATTGGCTTATCCAATAAACCAATTAGACTTAATCTAACTAAATCCAAATTAATTTTAATTGAATCAAATTCAATTAGACTTAATCTCAACCTAATTACTCAATCAGATTGAGCCAATTGGCAATCCAATTGCTAATCGATCCTCCTGCAACACTTGTATTAGGTCAAACATCAATCACATTGATCGTTTAACCTTAGGATGATTCTCAATCATTGATTAACCATCTGATTAGGTTACAACCTCTTATGTATATGACCCTATAGGTTCGAACCTAAACTGATAGCACAGAAATTAATTTTTGTACTAGTCGAAGTAACCCTCTAGCAATGGTTTTCGATGTCCAGATAGGTCGAATGTATGCAAAGCAACATTCTTAGAACTCTGACCCATGGTTATTGTATAATTTATCTTTTTGATCAATAATGCTCAAGATGACTTTGAGTATGCTGTCAACACTCATACAAGTCATCTTTATTGTGTCTCAAAATTTTGCAAATCTCGTGACTCCTCACGAGGATTATCCAGGCCTAAGTTTTGCTAAATTGAAACACAGCGAGACATTCTCTTCCGGAAGTTAATCAGGAGTGGTCAATCTCATCTTGACTCATACATCGACTTCACAAGTATTTGACTGTATCCAAAAATCTTTCGAACCTATATTAAAAATACAGGCAGTCTGGTATCAAAGCACAGTGAGTTGCTTGCAAATCACTGTGGTGATCTCAGGTCAGAGGGACACTTATACCCATTGGCCTTAGCTAGCTACTCTTGATAGTAGAGTATTACATTGATCACGTTCAGTGTAGATGTACTCCTATATCTCACTTGGATGCCATACCAGTGGCTCCACACTACTTGGTTACGAGGACAACCAATGCATATGGCATACAGCGACCTACACTTGATAAATTATCGTCCTTGTTAATAACATATCATTTGATCGTGAATAATTTAAGAACCATCTGATAAATCTTTCTTTATTGATTGATTGTGGTTCTAAGGACTTCATCATAATTTAGGAGTTCTTTTAAGGAAGATAGAATTTTTATGATGAACTTGCCAAATAACTATTATTATTAGATAATTCATATACTAATTCCAATCATCTACCACTTAGATGATTGGCTTTAGGACATATTTTCTAACAACTCCCACTTATACTAAAGTCAATCAAAATGATATGAAATATCCTATCTTTTTACTTGAGTTCGTAGAACTTCTTAGTTTCGAGGTCTTAGCAAATGGGTCGGTCAAGTTCTCCTTTTTCATCGATCTTCTAAAGATCGATGTCACCCTGATCTAAAATCAAAAGTGATAGCAATACAGAGTATGCTGGTACTTTGGTTCTTTAGCCAGATTTATGGCTCCAGTGCTATGATAGGACTGGACTATCGGTGGAGGGTGCCACTCCCAACCTACTAAAGAAGCTCAGCAACTACACAGCTTACATGGCAGCATCATATGCTATGATGTACTCTATATCACTAACTGAGTAAGCTAAAGTATCCTACTTGAAATCTTTCCAGTAGATTGCTCCTACAATTAGGGTATGATCTGACACTTTCTTGTTGTCATCTTGATCTGACTGAAATCGAAACATCCATATTTTAAAGTCAGTATTTCCATATTTGAGTCACTGGACCTTAGTATTTCTTAAATACTTAAGGATTGTCAATACAATCTTTCAGTGGTTCTTACTTAGATCAGACTGATATCTGCTCACTACCATTAGTGAGTATACTATATCTAATCTTGAACATAGAGAAATTAGATGACACCCAAACCTTTATTCTTTGCAATGTTGGAATGCCATTTTCGATTAAGAAAATTTCATCCACAGATAAACAAGGAATAACACTACAGAATATTTTGCCCACTTATAAATACAGGGTTCCTCTTTGCTCATAACAAAGATATATATTCAAAATATATGTTTCAACTCTGGGATAATAGTGAAACGGGCTTTATAGGTCTCCACCTTTTCGTCTGTGCTACTCTGATCCTTTTTAAAAATCCATTCACACCCAATGGGTTTTATTCCTTCAGGTGAATCATCTAGTGTCCATACACTATTGATTTTCATGGGCTTCAATTTGGATTTAATGACTCCAAGCCACTTTTCAGAGTTAGACAATTGCATTGCATCTCTATAGGTGATCGAATTTTTGTTAATCTCATCGAGCTCAACAGGATCGCCGTCCCAGATCTAGTCACTGAAGTATCTGTCCGGCTAACGCAGTACTCTACCAGATCTCCTTAAAGGTGTTACTTTAATGGGCTCCAAGTTTGATCTAATCAAATCCGATTCTGTAGGTTTACTAGATTATGTTGATTCATTTTCTACCAGTCAAACTTCTAAGTTCAACTTGATAGACATCAATTCCTTCTCTAAGGAACTCCTTTCCAAAAGGAATGCCCTACTGCTAATGAGCATCTTATGTTCTTCAGCATGATAGAATTAGTAACCCTTAAACACCTATTGGACCAAGAACTAAGTTTATCTATATGCAAACCTTTGACATAGGCCGATCAACTCCAAACCCAAAGGTGAGAAAGTCTAGATCTTTGCCCATTCTATATCTCATATGAAATCTGCACAACAGACTTATTCAGTATATTTTCAGAGTAAAACAGGTAATCACACAAGAGCACAATCCTGAAACAGATAGAGAAGTAAATCCTATTGTGGATTGAACCATGTCTAACAAAGTTCAACTTCTCCTTTCAGATACACTTTATTCCGAAAAGGAATCCACTGAGAGAGAATTCAATTCTCTAATAGATATGTCACAAACTCACTAGATAAGTATTCACCTCCTCAATCTGATTGAAGAGTTCTAACACCTTATCCAGTTTATTTTAATCTTTCATTATTGAATCATTTGAACATTTCAAATGATTCAGGCCAGACGCACCCATGTCCAGATAGATCGTCTGTAATAAAATATTAATATCTTCCTCTGGCACTTAAGTTCATAGATCCACATACATCACTATATATGAGACTTAGAACTTTATCAGCTCCTTCACCTTTTTCATTAAAAGATGACTTTGTCATCTTTCCAAGAAGACAAGACTCACAGACTATCAATGATTCACAATCATTGATGTTGAGGTTTTTCTCTCAAGCTAATCTGTTTATCTTGTTCTTGTCAAGGTGACTAAGCCTATAATGCCAAAGATAGACATTCATGATATTATCTAACTTGGGAGTGTACATTACATTTAACAGGTTGTGTAAATGTTAAATATCATTTCCTTATTGTTTATGTATTATTGTAACATTATTCATAATAATATCATAATAATCTTCTTTTATTAATGAATGATGATCAACTTTGGCCAAAAGGCCAACAAAGATTACATTCATCATAAACAATGGACAGTAGTAACAATTACTTTAAATGACAATATTTGAAAATAAGCTCTACAATTCCTAAAGTTAGGATTGGAATAAGACTTCCATTCCTAACATTCAAGAATTTCTCACCATTTTCAAACATTCCACTTACTTGTAGTCCGAGCAATAAATTGCATCAGACCATGGTATCAATACCTAGGTAGTAGAATTACATAGAGAAACTTTAAGGTGTTATTATATAACATCCTTGATGAGCAACTCTTGCTCCTTTCTCTTGTTCAACCTATTATGGTCAAGGGAAGCAAGACAATTCTTCTTCCTATGACCCTGCTTCTAACAGTAGAAGCAACATGCCTAATTTGGATCAATTTTGGACTAATTATTTTGATTGGAATAAGAAGCCTCAATACGAACCCATTCGTACTGCTGAACCAAATTCAACTTTTGATACTAATTAACGAAGTTGGGTCCCATAAGTCATCACTGTCTAACATCGATTGGAGCAATTAAGGTTTAGCCTTATTTTGAGAAAAGAGAACAATGACTTAATGTATATGAATTATTTTAAGCCTAGAGACTAATATTTTAGTCTCAAGGTTCTTCCACTATTTTATTCAAATTGGTAGCCTCTACCTCCAATTCAAGAATTACTTTAATTTTCTAGTAGGTACTAGAATCCACATAGACTACACACAAGCTCGACTTTGGTCGGCCAACCCATCTGCATCTACGGGTAGGTTCATTAACTAATTATTTCTCCAAACAACTTTTAGTAATTTAATTTTACCTCAAAAATCTAATCAGTAGGCTTTGGCCTCTACTGTAAGGATCCGGTTAGGTCCAACCATTAACATAACCATACTTGGTGCATCTAACCATGAATGATTAAACCCAACTTTGGTTGGTCAACCTAACCACCATTAGAGAGACACTTCCAAGTCATCATATGATGAGTGATAATTCTATTAGTCAACAAGCACCAGGCCTTTAGGTCTGCAATGATTATAGAGTTAATGAACCCATTATCAAGCACCTTAATGGGAGGCTATGACTCAGTTATCTCCATAACTTTGTCATTTTAAGGATCTAATAATTTTAGAAGATTTAAAATTGTTAGTGATTTAAGGATAGAAAGGACATGGACCAATTTGCTCCCACTGACTTCATCAAGTCAAGTCCTCCCACTGACTTCTCAAGTCATTAATAAGGACTAGGATCAAATTTGGTCCATGGGCACCTAGATCAGTCTCATTGAATGAAATCAGACTCACTGATTTCTTATGTGATATGGGTTAGCACGAATCAATGAGCAACCTAATCAAGACCTGATTAACCACATTGGCCAGGTAAGTATGATCGGTGGGAGGGTCTACCAAAGCTTGCCTTAGACACCATAAGAAATGGTCAGGTAAGCGGGCTCCTAATTAAAAACCATCGGTCAAGTTTACCTTAGATACCAACTGGTTTATCAGTTTGGATTTGGTCTGCCTAAAGACTTGGGCTCAGCCGCTGAGCCACGATCAGTGTCCATTTGTTAGATATATGGACTTTGATCAACTACGACTATTGAAGTGATCTATAGAAATAACCTAATTCTAATTAACTTTTAATTAGGTTTGATCAATTTCTTAACTTAGTCCATATTTAATGTAACCCTAGGTCTAACCCAGTTAATGACCTGATCAAAACTAACCCATTACCCTTTAATCCATGTTTTATGAAATTATCTTAGGATCTTTAAATCACAAACCTAGATCTTAAATAATCACTTAATTCTTTTAATTAAGTTCATAGCTGAGGGTTGGAGTTTGGTATTTTGAAAATCATTTTCAACTTTTGAAAGATTTAATATAATTTAGTGTTATTTTACTAAATAGGTCGACTAATTTCAAAAATGAGTCGACTTATTTTACTTACAAACACTAATAATTAAAAATAGTCAGAAAAATAATGGAGCCAACTTTTCAGTCAAGCTGGAATGCTAGTCGAGCTGGCCTTATAAGCAAACAGAACCTTTGCAAGATCCTATTCTTGGATGATTTTAATCTATGTACATTACATAAAATTTTATGAAATAAAATAGACCTAATCTAAAATATTCATGATAAGATTTATTTAAACTCTTTTAAATTTTTTAGATCGTAATGTACCAGGACAACCTTTGCACTGTAAGGGATAAATTTTACAGCAGGATAACCTACAGTCCATGCGATCATTATTTTATTTTTTAGATTTATTTTAATATAATTATAAACATATTATAAAAGAACCTAGATGCTCTAATACCACTGTTGGAAAGGGTGTAGGGTTTTATGCATGAATTTCAAAATATTTTGAAAATATAACACAGCAGAACATGTAAATTAAATAATTTAATCTACAAATACATGTAATCAAATTACTAAACCCTACAATTAGGACCTATAACATGTCATATTGCATTTATAAATTAGAAAAATAAAAGCTTTGGTGTTGATCAAATCAATACCCTAGATCTAAAATAGTTTTAGATCTAAAACCTATATCACATCTAGATAAAAGAAGAGATCAAAATCTCTTATCTTCACGTCGGTCGAGAACTCTATGGTTAATTTTCTTTCTTGTCTTTGGAGCCGCACATGCATCCAACCTCTACAGGTGATCCACATGAGGCTGCAACAAAATCGGAGGTTCGTCGAACGAAGATCCACTCGAAGTGCTAGCTTTTTATGGATCCCTCCAGATGGTTAATCTAAAAAATATTCTTCGGATCTCTTGGATATTCTAAGAGATGAAGTATATGAGGAGGAATAAGGAAGAAGTCAAACCCTTTGACCTTCCTAAAATCAGAAATAATATGTAATAGAAAAAGGTCCTAAGAGAAGATAGATCTTCTCTTTCAGTACATCAATGATTGATGTCCTGAGAACATCTCTATGCTAGGATATGAGGAGACCTTCTCCTCTAGATATTTCTCAAACTTTCAGATCTTATGATATCTAATTTTTCTCATAGAAAAATCTTGTGATTTATGGAGAAGAAGGGTTCTAAAAGAAATCTTAAGAGAAGACCTTCTTTTCTTCTTCTTCTCTCATCAAAACATGATCAGATCATGTCCAAAATTAGATCACCATGCTCTAACTCATTGAAGCAAAGATCCACCATACCATCTCTCTTTCTTCTCAAATTTTTATCACATAAAAATATAAAATAAAGGGAGAATAATCTGAAAAAAAATAATAAGAGAAAATAATCTTCTCTCTTACATTTTGTTTCTACAAGACATCAACTTTTGATCTCTTGATTGAAGACTTTCCTCCAAGGATATTGGTGCCTCAAACCACCCATGCCATCCTCTTTCTTCTCTATTTTTTCCACCAAAAACTATGGATTTTAGACTCCTTATATTTATCATATGGGGCAGTAACTTTATATAAGGTAAACTAGGTCATAAGACCTAGTCTAACAAGGAGTCCATGGGGCGTCCAACTCTTGGATGCCCCTTCTCTTATCTAATTCATGGAGAACATGATCAGATGCACAAAAGGGGTGACAAAAAGATAGGATAAGGATGGAGGAAGTTGGCACATGAGAGGAGAGAAGAGTTCTTGTGAAGAGGGACTCTTTGAAAAGGAAATAAACCTAAACCACTTTCCATTATAAATCAAATCACTTTCCATATTGAATCAAATCAAATTTGATTCAAATATCTAGAATAAGTGGTGTGAGATCACTTTTTTTAGATGTGGATATCATATAAAAAATATCTAAAAATTCATTAGTGGGCGTGCGCTTTCTTAGTTGGTGCAAAAGAAGAGATGGAATCCTAGTCTAACTAGGATTCTTATGTAGACTAGGTCAAGTTCTTTGAACCCAATCCAAATTAATTGTAATCTAATTAATGATGATCCTAGTCTAACTAAAAGTCTAATTAAATCAGATTAAATTTTATTTAATTCAGATTTAAATTCCAACTTAATTAGGAATTAGGTGCATACAAGTCCTAATCGAATAGGGACTTGTTCTCCCTTGCAACTGGCTTATCAAATAAATCAATTAGACTTAATCCAATTAAATCTAAACTAATTCTAATTGAATCAAATTCAATTAGATTTGATCTCAATCTGATTGCTCAATTAGATTGAGCCAATTAGCAATCTAATTGCTAATCTTTCCTCCTGCAACACTTGCATTAGGTCAAACATCAATCACATTGATTGTTTAATCTTAGAATGATTCTCAATCATCGATTAACCATCTGATTAGGTTACAACCTCTTAGGTGTGTGATCTTATAGGTTCGAATTTAAGCTGACAGCACAGGAACCAATTTCTGTACTGGTCAAAGTAACCATCTAGCAATAGTTTTCGATGTCCAGATAGGTCGAATGTATGCAAAGCAACATTCTAAGAATCCTGACCTATGATTACCATATAATTCATCCTTTTGATCAATAATGCTTAAGATGACTTCGAGTATGCTATCAACACTCATACAAGTCATCTCTATTGTGTCTCAAAATTTTGCAAATCCCGTGACTCCTCACGAGGATTACCTAGGCCTAGGTTTTGCTAAATTGAAACACAACGAGACATTCTCTTCCTGAAGTTAATCAGGAGTGGTCAATCCCATCTTGACTCACATACCGACTTTATAAGTACTTGATAGTACCTAAAAATCTTTCAAACCTATATTAAAAATATAGGTAGTCCGGTACCAAAGCATAGTGAGTTGCTTGCAAGTCACCGTGGTGATCTCAGATCGGAGGGACATTTATACCCATTGGCCTTAGCTAGCTACTCTTCATAGTAGAGTGTTACATTAGTCACATTCAGTGTAGATGTACTCCTACATCTCATCTGAATATCATACCAGTGTCTCCACACCACTTGGTTATGAGAACAACCAACGCATATGACATACAATGACCTATACTTGATAAGTTATCATCCTTGTTAATAACTTATCATTTGATCGTGAACAATTTAAGAACCATCCGATAAATCCTCCTTTATCGATTGATTATGGTTCTAAAGACTTCATCTATCACTTAGATGATTGACTTTAGGACATATTTCCCAACAGATCAAAAATCCTGGTCTAGAAAATCAGCATGGTATGCTAGTACTGTGCTGATCCTTCTTCGATGATCGATCAGATACCTCCTTCTTGATTTGGACTTTTTCAAAGATGAGAAGTAGGAGAAGAAATTTTAGATGTAAGACACTCTCAGAAAACTCACAGATGGAGGAAGGAAAGAGGTGAACACAGCAACCCTAGAAGAAGACCCTCTTCTTCTTCTCTTTGCTCTAACCCAGATACATAGTTTTGTGTCTATTATATCTTCATGCCCCTATACTCTTTCTCCCTAATTTTCACATGCCCCAAAGGTTTCTCAGTGCTCTATAATCCACAAAAAATTTAAGAAAAAATTTATCTTAAATAATGAGATATGAAGAATCCTTTTCTAGGTCAAATATCTAGTCAAGAAAAATCCAAACAGGGTAAGACAAGGGGTGCCCAACTCATGGGCACCCCCTCCTTCTTTTTCTGCCATGGACCATCAACAAAGGGCACACAATATGTGCCATAAAAGCCATAAAAATCTCAAAAAAAAAATTTGGATAAAATCAGTGCCATAAGGAAAGAGTTTTGATTTCCTAAAATTCTATCTCATAGAATTTGAAATCCAAACTAATTCCTACTTTGACTTGGTCCACAACCACATTCCATGTAAGAGAGAAAGAGAGAAAAGCTTTGGGCATGTGTGAAGGCCTAGGAGAGAAGGTTTTGTCACACAAAATAAGATAGAGTTGGCATGGGGGGCTAAGGTGGCGCAAGGTGGAATCCTAGTCTTACTTGGATTCAATCTATGACTTGTTCAAATTTGGTTTCTCAAACCAAATCAAACCAAAACCAAATCAATCCAACTAAAATAGATCTATTTCTAATTAGTCCTAGTTCAAATTATTTCAGATCTATTGCTTGTGCAGACTTTTTTTACATGCTTGCTAATTTTAAATTTAGATTTTTTTATGCATACTATTTCATGTTAGAGATCCTTCTATAGGTGTTTTAAGATCTAATCTTATGTATGTATTTGTAAATTAAAATATTTAATTTAGCTTTATTCTGTTGCAAAAATTTTGAAAGCATGCATGAAACCTATACTTTTCCAATAGTGGTATCAGAGCCCTAGGTTCTTTATGACATGTATATCTATGCATATAGTTTAAAATTTGATTTTAAATTAAAGGATGTGATATTTATTTATGATATTTATTATCTAACTTTGGTATGATCAAAATGTAATAATCAGATCTGAAATAATTTAGATTAGATTTAAATTAATTAGATTAGATGATATGAATAGTACAGTAGTCAGATTGGGTAGATTGCTATGGCCATTCGGTCATAGAAGAAAGTAGAATTTCATGATCCTCTCCTTCCATTCGATGGGGTTCTCCTATGGCATGTAGGTGTTCCCTTTTTACCCATGAAGATGAACAGCGAAAGGAAGTGACATCTAATCTAATGATTAAACTTATTTTAATCATTGATGTGCAAAATATTTTTTTTAAAAAAAAATAGCAATCTGTTGCTGTTCTGCCAAACTGAGCCGACTCAATCTTGTTTGAGTCAACTCAATTCGAAAGTTTGTCGACCCAATCCTTGTTTGGGTTGATCCAGTGCCCTGGTGAGTCGGCTTAGTTTCTTACTAAGTTGACCTAGTTTTTGTAACAAAAATTCTAATTTATGTATCACCATAGTGAGCTGACTAGGTTTCAAAACTTGGTCAACCCACTTTGGTGAGTCAGCTCAATCCAGGGATGAGCCAATTCAGTCATTCAAAACTATTATTTTATACACAAATTTACTTATAAAATTATTTTATAAAATTTAAAATTATTTTTAAATACTTAACCCTATCCCATGTCAGCTCCAAATTTAATTAAGAATTAAGTTGATCATATTAGATCTAGAATTATGAATTAAAGATCTAATATCATTCTCATAAAATATGATGAATGGGTTTTTGGGTTAGATAGATCAGGTCCTCCTAATTGGGTTAGAACCTAAGGTTAGAATCAAAGAACTAAATAGATTAAATTGAAAAATTGATTAAGTCTAACCAAAAGTTCAATTAGATTAAATCAGGATTTTTTTAGAGCCAATACAGTAGTTGTAGTTGGTCGAGTCCATGTCTTTGATTAGATCTAAATGGACTTTTGATCTCTAGCTTAGTTGTTGAACCCAAGTCTATAAGTTGATCGAGTTAAAACTGATTAACTAGTTGGTGTCTTAGGTAAGTTTGGCAGTCTTGACTGATGGTCATTAATTGGGAGCTACTCGCATAGATTGAGTTTATGGTGAGTTAATGGCATATCCCTCCCATCGATCTCACTTATCTAGCTAATAAAGTAAATTATGTATTGATCAGATCACTAAATAATTAGGGTTGACCCATGCTTACTAGAAAATCAGTTGTGACTGATTTAGGAGCCCCTAGTTTGACTTATCTTAGTCCTCTTCATGACTTGGTGAAATCAGTGGGAGGATTTGTGACTTATCAGTTGGACTGACTTGTTTCTAGTTCATCTTGATCTGACTTGGTGAAGTCAGTAGAAGAATTATGATTAGTTGGTCTGTATCTTTAATTCTATTAAATTATGTTTATCAAATTCTATAAATTATTAGGTCCATAAAATAAACTGGTTATATGGATAATTGGATAATAACCTCCTATTAAGATGAATGTAATGGATCCATTATTTTAGAATAACATTACAAGCGCCTTACGCCTGATGTTTCTCTGAACGATAGAATTATCATTTATTATATGATGACTCTACTATACTATCAGATGAATGATGGGCTTGGTCGACCCATACTCGAGCCTAACCATTCATTAGTTAGAATTACTGAGTAGATTCATGTTAATAGTTGGACTTAATCGGGACTTTCAGTGGAGGCCTTTAGTGAAGAAGAAATGGATAGTTCAAAGCATGTATTTTTAAATTTTTATAGTAAAATAAAAAAAATTAAATATTTTAATCTTCTAAACATATCTTAGATCAGATCTAAAATATCATTAAAAATTTATGATATAAAAAATTTATATATAAAATCTAAAAAAAATAAAAAACTACATCGATCACATTGATGCCCTGAATTTGATCTAACCTTTAGATTATGTCGGTAGAGTTCAGAACTCAACACCTTTTCATAGGTTGATGATCTCCACTACTGTTAAATATGGTATGAAGCTCTCACTGATGTCGAGCAGCCACATAAGCATCCTACCTCTACGGATAGTCCACACGAAGCCCTTCGGACCGATCAACCCTCCGCAGGAGTGCTAGCTCGCGCAGTCGACTTCTGATGGCAGATTTGACTTGATCTCCTTCTTCAATTATCTCAAATCTTTTCAATGTTGAAGATAGATTAGAAAAAGATTCTGGATGGTGGAGAAAATTTAGATGAAGACTCTCTTTTGGTTTTTTCCTCACCCAAAAACCTAGAACAGTTCTAGGTCTCTCACCCAAGAGGAAAATGGTTTCCTCTTTTGTTCATGCCAAGGAGGAAGGAAACCCACCCAATCCTCACATCTCAAAGAAGTATTTTTGATCCTATTTCTCTCTGGTATCTCATGAAGAAGAGCTCTCATCTTTTGGCACACAAAATTGTGGCCTTTTTATGGTTATTGCACAAACCAGATAAAACAGGAAAAGGGCTATAGTTTGTTACAATTCAAACTCTTTTGAATTTCAATTTGACTCCAACCTTTTCTCACCCTTATCTAACTTAAAGAGAGACTTATTAGAGAAAATTAGATATAAAAATTAATTATGAAGATCTCTTTTTCTCGTACACAATAGACCCCTTCAAAAGCAGCCAACGTGCGGAAGGATGTGGATAAGATTTTAAGTTGAAATTCAAACTAATTTGAATTCAAATCAAAACCAACCAATTTCTATCCTTAATGATAAATAAAAGAAAATTATTTTTTAGTTTTCTCATATACAAACTGATTTTGTGTGGTGAGAAAAGGCGTGAGACAATTTAGGTGGCGCAAGGGATAGAGTCCTACTCATTTGGGACTCTAGGGTTTAACCAACTAGATTTTTTTCAAACCCAATCTAATTAGATCCAAATAAAATAGGGTGAACCTAATCTAATTAGGCTCTTATAATCTTAATTAAATTTGATCAAATCAATAAATTAATTGAGCCATAGATCCGATCAAATCAGGATCATTTCTCCCTTACCGATTAGGTCATCTCATAACCTAATCAGACTTGACTTGATTGAATCAAATTCAATCAGACTTGATTCAGACTTTAATACTCAATCAAATTGAGCTAATTAGTGATCTAATCACTAATTAAGTCTCTATTAAAGATAGAGTCTAATTCTAGTGGGACTCTTCAGCAGAGTCCCTGTCAAGTGGGACTCTTCACCAGAGTCCCCATTGACTGGGACTCTTCAGATTAGCCATGTGATCGGACAAAAACTTCTAATGTGTGTGACCTCATAGGTTCGAACCTAAGCTTGTAGTACAAGAATTAACTTTTATACTAATTATAGTAACCATCTAGCAATGGTACCCGACATCCTGATAGGCCGAATGTATGCTAAGCAACACTCAAGAACCTATTTGAATATAGTCACTGTATAGTTCATCCCTTTGACCCAAATGCTCAAGGTGACCTAGGGTTTAACTGCCAACCCTAATATGGTCATCCATATTATATTTTAATTTTTAAAATCCATCATATGGATTACCCCAGTCAAGTTTTACTGAATTGAAATACACTGATACATTAACTCCTACTTATTCGAAGGGGTCAATTCTATCTTGACTCACACACCGACTTCATAAGTACTTGACTATGTCCAAAACCCTTTCATTACTAAATTAAAAATTCAGGTAGTCCGACAGCAAAGCATAGTGAGTTGCTCCCAAGTCACCGTGATGATCTCAGGTCCGAGGGACACTTATATCTATATCCCTTTGAAGTGACTCTTGACAACAAAGTGCTCCGAAGTTGGTCATGTTCAGTAAAATATACTCTTATATTTCACTTGCATTCCATACTAGTATATTCACGCTCTTTGGTTAAGAGGACAACCAACCTATATGGTACACAATGACCTACACTTGATATATCTATCATCCTAGTAATAGCATATCATTTGATCAGGAACTCATTTAAAGACTAAACGACATATCCTCCTATATCAAATCAAATAGTTCTAAGGACTTCATCACATAACAGGAGCTCAAAATGAGATGTACACAGTGATAAAAAAACTAAATAATATTTATTAATTTAATAATTCATATACAATTACAATGATAAGCACAACCATCATCAAGCTGATGATTGACTTTGGGACACAATTTCCAACAACTCCACTTGGACTAAAACCAATCGGTGCAGCATCGTATATCCATCTTTGATTTGTAGTCTTCGAACTCCTTGATGTCAAGGGCTTAAGTAAATGGGTTGGTTGGGTTCTCCTTTCCATTAATCTTCTGAAGCTCAATGTCACCTCAATCCACGATCTCTCAAACCAGTGGTAGTAGCTAGAATGTGCTTGATTCGCTGATGTGACTTCAATTTCTTCGCTTGAGCAATAGCACCAGTACTGTCGCAGTACAATAAGATGGGGCCATCAAAGGAGAGTGCCACTTCGAGCTTGTTGATGAACTTTCGTAGCCACACGTCTTCCTTCGCAGTATCGGATGTCGCGATACATTCTGCCTCACAAGTAGAGTCAGCCACAGTGTGCTGCTTGAAATTTTTTCAGCAGATTGCTCCATCATTCAGGATATAAATATATCCCGACATGCTTTTCCTGTCATCATGATCTGACTGAAAATTAGAGTCTATAAACTTCACTAGTTTTAAGTTGGATTCTCCATAGATACGCCACTGATCCTTAGTATTTCTCAAATACTTAAGGATGGTCTTTACGACCTTCCAGTGATTCTCACCTGGATCGGACTGGTATCTGCTCACTACTCTTAATGAGTATGCCACATCTAATCGTGTATATGTCATGGCATATATAATAGATCCCACTGTCAAAGCATATAGAATTTTACTCATACACTCTCTCTCTTGAGGAGTTATCGGACAATCACTCTTTGAGATAGAAATTTTTTGACCTATCGGAAGATAGTCTTTTTTAAAATTCTCCATGCTGAACCTTTTCAGCACAGTATCAGTATACATCGACTGGGATAATCCAAGTAATTTTTTAGATCTATCTCTATAGATCTTCATCCCAAAGATGAAGGATGCTTCTCCCAAGTCTTTCACGAAGAACTGTGATGACAACCAAACTTTTATTCCCTGTAATGCAGAGATGTGATTTCTGATTAAGAGAATGTCATCAACATACCAAACAAAAAATATCACTATAGAGTTATTAACTCATTTGTATATGCAGGGTTCCTCTCCATTCTTAATGAAGCCATACGTTCTGATCACTTTATCAAAATGCATGTTCCAACTTCAAGATGCCTGCTTAAGTCCACAGATGGACCTTTGAAGATTGCACACCTTAGACTCATCTGTGGATATGAAACCTTCAGGTTGTATCATATACACCTCTTCTTCTAGCTCTCCATTTAGGAAGGTTATTTTCACATCTATTTGACAGATTTCAAAGTCCAAATGTGCTGCTATCGCATGAAGGAATCAGATCTAGGGTTTCAGGGTTAGATCTTGAAACTTTTTCAAGATCAGACAGCAAAAGACTAAAATAAATCAAAATTTATCTTATAAAATTAGAGAATCTCTAGATTTATGATTCTATTACATAATTATTATATAAAATTAAATTAAAAATTAAAATATAAAGAAAAAGAACTACATGTTGATCATATCAACATATTTCTATACTACATCTAATATATGTAAAATATAATAGATCAGATCTATTACCTTGCAAGTTAGATGTTCTAACTTTTCTGATCTAGGCTTGAGGATGATGTTATGAGCTGCATATGCATCCAACCTCTAGGAGTCATCCACACGAGCCCACGGATCATGATCAGAAGTCCTGATCCAGGAAATCAGCATAGTATGCTAGTACTGTGCTGATCCTTCTTCAATGGTCGATCAGATATCTTTTTTTTCTTGATTTGGACTCTTCTAAAGATAAGAAGTAGGAGAAAAAATTTTAGATGTGAGCCACTCTCAGAAAACTCACAGATGGAGGAAGGAAAGAGGTGAACACAGCAACTGTAGAAGAAGACCCTCTTCTTCTTCTCTTTCCTCTAGCCCAGACACATAGTTTTGTGCCTATAATATCTACATGCCCCTACACTCTTTCACCTTGATTTTTACATGCCCCAAAGGTCTCTTAATGCTCTATAATCCACAAAAATATCAAAAAAAAATTCATCTTAAATAAAGAGATATGAAGAATCTTTATCTAGGTCAAATACCTAGTCAAGAAAAATCCAAACAGGGCAAGACAATGGGTGCCGAACTCTTGGGTGCCCCCTCCTTCTTTTTCTGCCATGGACTACCAGAAAATGGCACACAATATGTGCCATAAAAGCTATATAAATTTTAGAAAAAAAAATAATAAAATCAGTGCCATAAAGAAAGAGTTTTGATTTCCTAAAATTCTATCTCATAGAATTTGAAATCCAAATAAATTCTTACTTTGACTTGGTCCACAACCACATTCCATGTAAGAGAGAAAGAGAGAAAAGCTTTGGGTGTGTGTGAAGGCCTGGGAGAGAATATTTTATCACACAAAATAAGAGAGAGTGGGCGTGGGGGGCTAAGGTGGCGCAAGGTTGAATTCTAGTCTTACTAGGATTCAATCTATGACTTGTTCAAATTTGATTTCTCAAACCAAATCAAAATAAAACCAAATCAATCCAATTAAAATTGGTCTTAACTCAATTAAAAATCTAATTTAATCAAATTAAATTAAATTTAAATCTGATTTAATTTTTTAATCAAATTAGAATTTTGGTTGACTCAAGTCCTAATTGAACTAGGACTAGTTTTTCCTTGCACTTGGCTTATCCAATAAACCAATTGAAATTGATCCAATCAAGCCCAAACTAAATCTAATTAAATAATATTCAATTAGACTTAATCTCAGCCTATTGGCTTAATCAAATTAAGTCAATTAGCAATCAAATTGCTAATCGATCCTCCTGCAACACTTGCATTAGATTAAATGTCAATCGTATTGATCGTTTAATCCTAGAATGATTCTTAATCATTGATCAACCATTCGATCGGATCGTGAACTCTAATGTGTATGACCTCATAGGTTCAAACCTAAGTCAGTAGCATAGGAATAAATTTATATACCAATCAAAGTGATCATCTAGCAATGGTACCCGACAGTCGGATAGGTCGAATGTGTAGAACAACATCCTTAGAACCCATGTGGATATAGTTTCCATATAATTCATCCCCTTGATCAAAATGCTCATAGGACACCTTAAAGTTCAACTGTCAACTCTGATCAAGTTGTCCACATTGTATTTTAAAATATCAAATCCATCTGATGGATTATCCTGGCTCAGATTTTGCTAAATTGAAATACAGTGACTCATTCTTCTCCAACTCTTGGAGTGGTCAATCCTATCTTGATAATACTCTGACTTCGCAAGTACTTGACTATGCCTAGAAGCCTTCCATCACTTAATTAGAAATTCAGTGAGTCCAGTACCAAAGCACAGTAAGTTGCTTGCAAGTCACTGAGGCGATCTCAGGTCTAAGGGATACTTATACCTATATCCCATCAGAGACATTCTCGACAGCAGAATACTCTGGAGTTGGTCACGTTCAATGTTGATATACACTTACATCTCACCTATATGCCATACCAGTATCTCCATACTTCTTGATTAAGAAGACAACCAACCCATATGGCCTACAGTAACCTATGCTCGATAGAAGCTGTCATCCTTATTAACAGCCTATCATTTGGTCGTGAACAGTTTTAAGGACTAATCGATAAATCCTCTCTTTATTGAACCTAAATAGTCCTAATGACTTCATAACAATAACAGAGTTTATTAGAAGATGAAAACTTATGATGAAAATGTCAAAAATATATTTTATTTTTTAATAAATCAATTACAATACAAGGTTGCTCAACCATCAATAGATTGACGATTGGCTTTTGGGATATATTTTTCAACAACTCTCACTTGTCCTAAAGCCACTCGACACAGTATCTAATACCCATCTTTGACTTGTGATTGTCGAACTCCTTTATCACCAGGGCTTTAGTGAAGGTGTCGGTCGAGTTCTCTTTTTCATCGATCTTCTGAAGGTCAACATCACCTCGATCCACAATCTCCCGGATCAGGTGGAAGTGATGCAAAATATGCTTCATCTGCTGGTGTACTTTGGGTTCCTTTACTTGAGCTATGGCACCAGTACTATCACAGTAGAGCAGGATCAGACCATCGAGGGAGGGTGCTACTCTGAGCTCGATGATGAATTTTTTCAGTCACACAACTTTCTTCGCGACATCCGATACTGCGATGTACTCCACCTCACAAACAGAGTCTACCACAATATGCTGCTTAGAACTATTCCACCAGATGGCTCCATCATTCAAAGTAAAGATATAATCTGACACGCTTTTGCTGTCATCATGGTCAGATTGAAAGCTGGAGTCTGTGAACCCCACAAGTTTTAGATCTGACTCGCCATAAACCAACCATTGGTCCTTAGTATTTCTCAAATACTTAAGGATGGTTTTAACCACTTTCTAATGGTTTTCTCCAGGATCAGAGTGGTATCTACTCACTACTCCGAGTGAGTATGCCACATCTGATCTTGTACATATCATGACGTATATGATAGATCCCACGATCGAAGCATATGGGACTCTACTCATACGCTCTCTCTCTTCAGGAGTTGTCGGATAATCCTTCTTAGAGAGAGAAATTCCATGGCCTATTGGTGATAGCCCTTCTTGGAATTCTTCATGCTGAACCTCTTTAGCATTGTGTCTATGTACGTGGACTGAGATAACCCAAGCATCCCTTTAAATCTATCCCTATAGATCTTCATCCCTAGGATGTAGGATGTTTCACCCAAGTCCTTCATGGAGAACTGCGATGACAACCAAATTTTTATTCCCTATAGTGCGGGTGTCATTTCTGATTAAGAGAATATCATCCACGTATAAGACAAGGAATACCACAACTGGACCATTTGCCCATTTATAGATGCAAGGCTCTTCTTCATTCTTAATGAAGCCATATATTTTGATCACCTTATCAAAATGCATGTTCCGACTCTGAGAAGCTTGCTTCAATCCATAAATGGATCTCTGAAGCTTGCACACCTTGGACTCATCTGTGGATGTAAACCCCTCAGGTTGTATCATATACACCTCTTCGGTTGCTCTCCATTCAGAAAAGCTGTCTTTACATCCATCTGTCAGATTTCATAATCCAGATGGGCATCTATTGCAACCATTATCCGAATGGATTTGAGCATTGCCATAGGAGAGAACATCTCGTTATAGTCAATACCATAATGTTGACAATACCCCTTGGCAACCAGATGGGCTTTATAGGTCTCCACCATTTTGTCTGCACCCCTCTTCCTTTTGAAGACCCATTTACACCCAATGGGTTTAACCCCTTCAGGTGGGTCAACCAATGTCCATACATCGTTGACCTTCATGGACTCCATTTTAGATTTTATGGCTTCAAGTCATTTCTCAAAATCAAGTCTCTGCATTGCATCCATATAGGTGATCGGATCCTCATCATTCTCATCGAGTTCGATGGGATCATCATTTCGAGCCAAAAAACTGTAATATCTGTCCGACTGACACGGTACTCTACTGGATCGCCTTAATGGTGTAGATACATTGGGCTCCGGATCTGATCTAATCAAATCTGACTCAGGTTCAGCTATTGGTGTCGGTCCTTGTACCTGTTGAACTTCATCAAGTTCAACCTTAGAAGCAACGGTTCCTTCACCAAGGAACTCCTTTTCTAGAAAGATTGCCTTAAGGCTGATGAACACTTTTTGTTCATCAGTATGGAAGAAAAAATATCCTTTGGTCTCTTTGGGATATCCTATAAATGTGCATTTGTCAGACCTAGGTCCAAGTTTATCTGTAACTAACCATTTGACATAGGTTGGGCACCCCTAGACCCTAAGGTGTGAAAGTGCTGGCTTACGCCCTGTCCATATCTCATATGGAGTCTTAATTACAGACTTACTTGAAACCCTATTTAACAGATAACAGGCCGATTCGAGTGCATATCCCAAAAGGATATCGGCAAGCTGGCAAAATCCATCATGGATCGGATCATGTCTAATAGAGTCTGATTTCTCCTTTCAGACACACCATTATGTTGTGGTGTTCCTAGAGGAGTCCATTAGGAGAGAATCCCATTCTCTCCTAGATATGTGAGAAACTCACCAGAAAGGTATTCTCCTCCTTGATCAGACCGAAGAGTTTTAATACTCTTTCCAGTTTATTTTTCTACTTCACTTCAGAATTGTTTGAACATTTCAAATGAATCCAACTTATATTTCATCAGATAGACATATCCATATCTAGATAGATCATCCGTGAAAGTGATGAAGTAGAAATATCCATCTCTAGCACTTGTGCTCATGGGCCCGCATACATCAGTATGTACTAGGCCCAAGAGCTCAGTAGCTCTCTCACATTTTTCAATAAAAGGTGACTTGGTCATTTTACCAAGAAGATAAGACTCACAGGTTGAAAGTGATTCACAATCATTGACTTCAAAGATTCTCTCTTGAGTCAACCTGTTTATCCTGTTCTTATTTATATGGCCTAGCCTACAGTGCCATAAGTAGATATCTGATACACTATCTAATCTAGGGTGCTTGCCAGTAGAATAGACTACATTAACAGGTTGTGATAGCATATACACACTATTGTTCAAATATCCACAAAAAATAGTAACACCATTCATAATGATATTACAAACTTGTTTCTTTATTGAAATTTCATAATCATTTTTGGCTAGAAGGCCTTCAGAAATAATATTTTAAAAAAAAATTGAGGCAAAAATGATAATCATTAAGAACAATGGTATGGGACTCAAATACAAGTTTCAAGATTTTTAATACTAGAACTGGAACTGATCTTCTATCTCCAACATTCTGGAATCCCTCGCCTTACTCTAATCTCCTACTGACCTGCAACCCCTGCAACGAATTGCAAATATGGTAAGGGCTACCGATATCCAATACCCAGTCAGTTATATCACAAATAGAGAAATTGCAAGGAGTTATTATATAAATACCTTGCCCAGCAATAGCTTGCTTCTTTCTCTTCCTGTTCGGATCCAGGGAAGCAATGTACTGAGGACAGTTCCTCTTCCAGTGCCCCCGCTTCTTGCAAAAGAAGCATTCAGCTTGACTCTTTTCAGGCCTGATCTTTCTGATCTAGCCCTGCACTGATGTTCCAGTCTGAACTTGCACCTTCTTCACTTTCTTCTTCTTGTCCTTCTTCCCTTTCTTAAAGGGTCGAGAATCAGAAGACGAACCTCCCACTAAATTTACCGACTCCTTGTAGAGTTGGTGATCCTTCTCAAAGTTCTAAAGCAACCCTAGTAACCCGTGGTAGTTTACCTCAGGCTTTGTCATTCTATAATGAGTGAGGAATGAGAGATAAGACTTGGACAGCGAGTTCAATATTGCATCTTTCCCAAGCTGCTCATGCAAGGGAAAGCCGAGCTTGCTTAAATGCTCAATCAGCTCGATCATGTATAATACATGATTAGTGACAGAGGCACCATCCCATATTTTGGCATTGAAGATGGCACAACTAGTCTTGTACCTCTCCACATCATCGGGTATGCCAAAGACATCCTCCAACACTTGAAGCATGTCCTTTGACAAAGCCATCTCAAATCTACAACTGAACTCGTTGCTCATGGCAGCCAACATGATGCAGTGCACCATGGTCCAATCATTGAGCCATTTTTGATAAGTATCTCTGACTGTTCCATGTGCATTAGCAGCTGACTCCTCAGGTACAGAATTTGTTATCACATATAGGATCCATTCAAGCTCTAGGACTATCTTCAACTTTCGGTACTAGCTACCGAAGTTGGATCCCACCAAAATTTCATTGTCCAACAATGATCAGAGCGATAGGGAAGTGGTCATATCTGCATAAATAAAAATCATAACCTAATTAGTAATTGATTCATTAAACCTAAATATTTGGACTTTAATCAAAAGATTTATTTCATTATTTTATTCAAATTAGTAGCCTCTACCTCTAATTCGAGAAATTATCCTAATTCCTTAGTGGGTACTAGAATCCACTTAGACTGCACACAAGCCCAACTTTGGTTGGCCAACTCATGTACATCTAAGGGTAAGTTCATAACCAATTATTTCTCTAAATAATTTTTAGTAATTTTAATTTTGCCCCAGTCCCTAATCAGTAGGCTTTGGCCTCCACTGAAAAGGTCTAGTTAGGTCCAACCATTAACATGACCATACTTGTCCCATCTAGCCAATGAATGATTAGGTCCCTTTGATTGGCTAACCTAACCATCATTTAGAAAGATGCAGTCAAGAAATCATATTATGAATGATAATTCCATCAGCTGATAAGCACCAGGCCTTTGGGCCTCCAATTATTATCCAACTGATGGACCCACTATCATCCACTTAATGGGAGGCTATGATCTAGTTATCATCATAACTATTTTATTTTAAGGATCTAATAACTTTAAAGAATTTAATTGATTTAGAGGAGGAGGTCAGATGAACCAGCTTATCTTGATCCTCCCACTGGCTTCACCAAATCAGCTTAAGGAAGACCATTAAAAGGACTGGTCTAGGAGCACCTTAATCAGTCACACTGATTTACCTAGCTAACATGGGTCAGCTCGAATAGTCAAGTAATCTGATCAAAATATAACTTCACCAAGAGGTCAGGTAAGTTCAATCGGTGGATGGGTCTGCCAAAGCTTGCCTTAGACACCATCAGAAATGGCCAGATAAGTGGACTGCCAATTAAAAACTATCGGTCTGGTTTATCTTAGATACCAACTGATTTAATTAGTTTTGATTAGATCAACCTAACAGTTCGTGCTAGACCGCTTAGCCAAGAGTCAAGTCCATTTGGTTCTCGTTAAAGATAGGACTTTACCAACTACAACTATTGTAATTGATATAGAGAATCCTTGACCTAATCTAAAATAATAATTGATTAGATTTAGTCAATTCTCTAATTAAGTCCATCTTTAATCTAACCTTAGATCTATCCCAATTAATGAACCTAATTTTTACTAACCCATTAACCCAATGTGTAATGGTTTGTGTCTTAGATTCTTCAATTTACAATCCTAGAACCTAATCAAACAACTTCTTAATTCTCAATTAAGTTTTGGGCTGAGGGTTGGGTTCGGCTTTTCGAAAATAATTTTCATGTTTGTAAAATATTTTTACAATATGGTTTTACCAACCAAGTTGCATGTTTGATTCATAATCAAAATGCAAGTGAAATAAGCATGAAATTACTTTAGATCTAATCTAAACAGGTTCATGTAACTGAAACAATTTTAACTTTAAACTGCGTAAATTTTTCAGATAAATATATGATGGTTCTTTGCGCAGAAATTATTAACAAAAAAATTTTATTTTAGATTTAAATACTTTTTTAATCTAATAAATCATAAATTTAATGTAGATCACATCTAATAAATTTATGATTAAAAATAGATTTACACAAACTAGGACAACCTTCGCACTGTATGGAGTAAGCCTTACAGTAGGACAACCTACAGTTCATGATTGATCTAAAAATTTTAATTTTAAATTTAACAATCAGATTATAATTTAGATCTAATCTAAAAAATAATCTAAGTATATATAAATAATCATGTAATAAACAACCTGGCTCTGATACCAATTGAAGGAACCAGATCTAGGATTTCAGAGTTAGATCTTGAAACTTTTTCAAGATCAGACAGGGAAAGACTAAAATAAATTAAAATTTATCTTATAAAATTAGAAAATTATTAGATCTAAGATCTTATTACATGATTATTATATGACATTAAATCAAAAATTAAAATATAAAGAGCAAGAACTATATGTTGATCATATCAACATGTTTCTATATTACATCTAATGTATGTAAAATATAATAGATCAGATCTATTACCTTGCAAGTTAAACGTTCTAACTTTGCTGATCCGGGCTTGAGGATGATGTTACGAGCTACACATATGTCCGATCTCTAGAAGTCATCCACACGAGCCCATGGATCATGATCAGAAGTTCTAATCCAGGAAATCAGCACAGTATGCTAGTACTGTGCTGATTCTTCTTCGATGGTCGATCAGATGCCTCCTTCTTCTTGATTTGGATTTTTTCAAAGATGAGAAGTAGGAGATGGAGTTTTAGATGTAAGATACTCTTAGAAAACTCATATATGAAGGAAGGGAAGAGGTGAACACAGCAACCTTAGAAGAAGACCCTCTTCTTCTTCTCTTTGCTCTAACCCAGACACATAATTTTGTGTCTATTATATCTCCATGCCCCTAGACTCTTTATCCATGATTTTCACATACCCCAAATTTCTCTCAATTCTCTATAATCCATAAAAATCTTAAGAAGAAATTCATCTTAAATAAAGAGATATGAAGAATCCTTGTCTAGGTCAAACACCTATTCAAAGAAAATCCAAACAGGGCAAGACAAGGGGTGCCCAACTCTTGGGTGCGCCCTCCTTCTTTTTCTATCATGGACTACAAGAAAAGGGTGCATAATATGTGTCACAAAAGTCACAAAAATCTCAAAAAAAATCTGGATAAAATCAGTGCCATAAGGAAAGAATTTTGGTTTCCTAAAATTCTATCTCATAGAAATTGAAATCCAAACAAATTTCTACTTTGATTTAGTCCACAACCACATTCCATGTAAGAGAGAAAGAGAGGAATACTTTGGGCATGTGTGAAGGCCTAGGAGAGAAGGTCTTGTCACACAAAATAAGAGAGAGTGGGCATGGGGGGATAAGGTGGCGCAAGGTGGAATCCTAGTCTTACTAGGATTCAATCTATGACTTGTTCAAATTTGTTTCTCAAATCAAATCAAATCAAAATCAAATCAATCTAATTAAAATAAATTTTAATATAATTAAAAATTTAATTTAATCAAATTAAATTAGATTTAAATTTGATTTAAATTTCTAATCGAATTAGAAGTTAGGTTGACCCAGGTCCTAATTGAACTAGGACTAGTTTTTTCTTGCACTTGGCTTATCCAATAAACTAATTGGACTAGATCCAATCAAGCCCAAACTAAATCTAATTAAATTATATTTAATTATAATTAATCTCAGTCTATTGACTTAATCAAATTAAGCTAATTAGCAATTAAATTGCTAATCGATCCTCCTACAACACTTGCACTAGGTTAAATGTCAATCGTATTGATCGTTTAACCCTAGAATGATTCTTAATCGTTGATCAACCATCCGATCGGATCATGAACTCTAATGTGTGTGACCTCATAGGTTCAAACCTAAGCTGATAATATAGAAATAAATTTTTATACCAATCGAAGTGACCATCTAGCAATGGTACCCGACGGTCGGATAGGTCGAATGTGTAGAACAACATCCTTAGAACCATGCAGATATAGTTTCCAAGTAATTCATCCCCTTGACCAAAATTATCACAGGATACCTCAGAGTTCAACTATCAACTCTGATCAGGTTGTCAACATTGTATTTCAAAATATCAAATCCATTTGATGGATTACCCTGGCCAAGGTTTTGCTAAATTGAAAAACAGCGACTCACTCTTCTCCAACTCTTGGAGTGGTCAATCCCATCTTGATCACACTCTGACTTTGCAAGTACTTGACTGTGCCCAAAAGTCTTTCATCACTGAATTAAAAATTTAGTTAGTCCAGTATCAAAGCACAGTGAGTTGCTTGCTAGTCACTGAGGCGATCTCAGGTTTAAGAGACACTTATACTTATATCCCATCAGAGATATTCTCGACAGCAGAATGCTCTAGAGTTGGTCACATTCCATGATGATGTACCCTTATATCTCATCTATATGCCATACCAGTGTCTCCACACTCCTTGGTTAAGAGGACAACCAACCCATATGGCCTTCAATGACCTATACTCGATAGAAGCTGTCGTCCTTATTAACAACCTATCATTTGATCGTGAACAGTTTTAAGGACTAATCGATAAATCCTCTCTTTATCGAACCTAAATAGTCCTAAAGACTTCATCACAACAACGGAGTTCATTAGAAGATAAAAACTTATGATAAAAATATCAAAAATATATTTTATTTATTAACAAATCAATTACAATACAAGATTGCTCAACCGTCAACAGGTTGATGATTGACTTTTGGGACATATTTCGCAAGCATAATCCAAATAGATTTGAGCATTACCATAGGAGAACATATCTCATCATAGTTAATACCATAACACTGATGGTAACCCTTGGCAACCAAATGGGCTTTATAGTTTTCCACCTTCCCGTCTGTGCCCCTCTTCTTTTTGAAGATTCACTTATACCCTATAGGTTTTACCTCTTCAGGTGGGTCAACCAATGTCCATACATTGTTGATTTTCATAAACTCCATTTCGAATTTTATGGCTTCCAGCCACTTATCAGAGTCAGACCTCTGCATCGCATCCATATAGGTGATCGGATCCTCATTGTTCTCATCGAGTTCAACTGGATCTCCATCTCGAACTAAGAAACTATAGTATCTATTCGGTTGATGTGGTACTCTATCGGATCTCCTTAAAGATGTTTCTATAATTGATTCTGAATTTGATCTAATCAAGTCTGACTCTCTGGGTTTACTAGATTGTGTCGATTCTTCTACCTATCGAACTTTATCAAGTTTAATCTTTGAGGTATTAGTTCCTTCACCAAGGAACTCTTTTTCTAAAAAGATAGCCCTATTCCTAACAAACACCTTCTGTTCATCAGCAAGATAAAGGTAATATCCCTTGATCTCTTTCGGGTACCCTACAAATAGATATTTGTCAGACCTAGGTCCAAGCTTGTCGATTTTCAAACGTTTGACATAAGCCGGACATCCCCAAACCCTTAGGTAAGAGAGTGCTGGCTTACGCCCTATCTGTTGTGATCCAGGTGGTGTGCCCAAGGCCCATGGGACCAAGGCTAAGGCCAAGGTCCATCATTCATGAGGGCTTCATGGAGGCTCTAGGGCTAGTTGGGCCCTAGGTTGAAAGGCTGTGGGCCTTTCGGGTTCTCGAGGTCTAGGTTATGTGGGCCTCAAGGGACCAACTCTTTATGGGTTAGGTTTGGACCTAGGATAGGTGAGATTAGGTCGAGTCATGGGTGTACATGGACTTGAGTTAACCTAATCTCTCATAGAGTTGGTCAAGGGAGTTTTGGGTTTGGGTCACTTGACCCTGTGTTTATATATACATGCACTGTATAGGTTTGATTAAGCCAAGGAATACGAAAACTCTTTCTCCCAAGTCTCTCTCTCTTTTTTCCTCTCTCTCCAGCTATTCTCCATGCCCCAAGAGCAAGAAACCCTAGGGTTTCTTGCCGCCAGGTCCATAGAAGGCAGGAAAAGCAGGGGAGGCGCTAGGGTTTTGAGCCCCTCCCCCTTTATGCCACCAACCATATTGCCTCTCCCTTTCTTGCAGCCACCCAAACATCAGGTCCAGGACTTGAAATCTCTTTCTACAAGGTTGGTACAAGTTTCTCTCAGATCTAGAGTTGATCTGAGGCCGTTTGAGGTGCGGGTGAGATCTCCATCAACATATCTACAGGAAAGGCTGTAGCAGGACAGATCTGTAAGGTCTGGTTCTATCTACCTTCTTTCCTATCTAGAATACCCTAATTTAAGATCTACAAATTGAAAGACCTTGGTCCAGGCCTGGTCTGGTTGGGTACCAGATCTTGTATTTTTTAGAGGTGATCTTAGAGGCATTCTTCATCTGGAACGAAAGGCTGACGAAGAAGACAACAATCAGGCTGATTTCATCAAGGACCTTCGATCGAGTCCAGAAGTCTCAAGATTTGTTGTTACTGGTTTTGCTATACTCAAAGTCCATGGGAGGAGCCAGGATCATGCTTCAATAGTTGGTATCAGAGCCACGGTGGTGAGGAAGCGGTTCCAAGCATGAGAAGTTGAAGATCCCAAGTGCTGAAAATTTTTAGCAAGGTACCATCAAGGTATATTCTATACTTCTTGATTTTATATTCTTGTTTGGCTTGGATCTAGTCATGGGAAGTAATATGAAGGTCGATTTTGAGATGTTTGATGGCAAAAAAATTTTTCATGTGGAAAATCTGGGTGGAGGATCTTCTGGTGCAAGCAGATCTGGATCAGGCTTTGGATGAGAAGCCTGAGGGAATGACAGATAGATAGTGGGCATCGTTGGAGAAGAAAGCATGCTCGATGATCAGAGGATGTTTGGCGGATGGGTGTTGTATTCAGTGCTGGAAGAAAAGACCCCGAAGGGCCTTTGGTCGAAGTTGCACACCATATATATGGGAAAGAATATGTGCAACAAGCTAATGCTGAAGAAGTTGTACAGTCTTCGGATGCAGGAGGGATCTGATGTGATTGGCCACATTCAGAGGTTCGACCAGTTGTGCATGGAGTTGATGAATATCGGGGTGAAGCTGGATGAGGAGGACAAGTCCCTGTTGCTTTTGTGTTGCTACTAGGATCATATGACTCTTTGGTGACTACACTACTCTACAGCAAGGAGACTCCGGAATATGAGGACATGGTCTCGGTGCTGAGGTCTAATGAGCAAAGGAAAAAGTTGACCAGAGATCGAGCTCCCCAGGAGGGTTTGGCAGTAGGGGAGAGGACAGGTAGAGGCAGAGGCAGAAGCAAGTCCAGGGGCGGTCCAAGTCCAGGAAGGGAAAGAAAGAGATGAAATGCTTCAAGTGCAACGAGTTCGGCACTTCAAGCGAGAATGTCCACTATGGAAGAGCAAGAAGGGAGAAAGAAGTGGCTCAGAATCAGTGAGTGCAGTTGCTGGGCAGCAGGTGGAGGATGATCTACTTGTGGTATCAGATGGTCACAGGCATTACACAGAGGAGTGGACAATAGACTCTGTGTGCTCACATCACTACACACCATATAGGTCTTGGTTTGCGACATACACCAAGACAATGAGGGATCAGTGACTCTAGGCGACAATCATCCTTGCAAGGTGGCTGGGATATGGACAATCAGGATGAGGATGTTTGATGGAATTATGAGACATTGATAAATGTAAAGCAGTCCCAGAGCTGGAAAAGAATCTGGTGTCACTAGGCTACTTGGAGCGTAGTGGATACAGCTTCAGCAGTAGGGCTAGAAGCAGAGTATTAACATCTCCAATGGAGCTATGATGGTGATGAGAGGCAGAGGTTGGACAATAATCTCTATCGCATGGAGGGATCTGTGGTGACCAGAGAGTCTGATGCAGCAGTGCAGCACAGGACCAGCAGGGGCTTACGGGATGTGGCACTACCGCCTAGGCCACATGGGTGACAAGGGGCTGAGGGAGGGAGTAGGAGAGGACTCATCTCTGATCTAGAGGATGGTGCTACAGGAGAGATCTGTGAGCCTTGCCAGATGGGAAAGCAGAGAAGAGTTTAGTTCAACATCAGTACAACCCGCAATGCAGCCCCTCTGGATTTAGTATACAGGATGTGTGGGGACCAGCCCCAATTTTAGCTAGGAATGGGGCCAGATACTTCATGACCCTGATTGATGATTTCTCAAGAAAACTCTAGATTTACTTCATGAGAGAGAAGTCAGAGGTCTTCACCAAGTTCAAGATCTGGAGAGCTGAGATGGAGGAGCAGGGGAAGAGCGTGAAGTGTCTGAGGTCAGACAATGGCGGGGAGTACACCAGCAGAGAGTTCCAGGACTACTGTGAGGAGTGTGGGATCAGGAGACACTTCTCAGTTAAGGAGACTCCACAGCAGAATGGGGTGCCAGAGGATGAACAGAACACTTCTGAAAAGGCACGATGCATGAGGCTACAGGCAGGGCTTCCAAAGGCATTCTGGGTTGACACAGTTGATGCAGTGGGTTACTTGGTCAATGGTCACCTCACACCAGGTTGGATGGCAGGCTTCCAGAGGAGGTTAGTCTGGGAGGACAGTTGGGCTGGGCCATCTACGGGTATTTGGGTGCACGGCCTATGTGCACATTGGAGCTGGTGAGCGGAGCAAGCTAGACGCCAGATCATGCAAGATGGTTTTCTAGGCTATCCGTGAGGAGTTAAGAGATACAGGTTGTGGGATCCCTTGGAAAAGAAGGTCATCATTAGTCGGGATGTGACTTTTGATGAGGAGTCAGTCCTACAGAGGCGAGCAGGCATGGAGAGCAGCAGGAGCAGGAGGAGGTCCAGCAGGGTGCTGCTGGATAGCTTACCTCTTTGATTTTGCCTCTTGCAGGTACTACTAGAGGACATGACATTCAGGTGGAGCACCTACCTAAGGTGTCTCCACAGGTGGAGAGGACTCAGATGGATGATCGAGGTGAAGAGGTCCAGTAGGAGCGAGCTGGACCGAGGACTGATATCAGTGTTGCCCTACACAAGCCCAAGAGGACCATTAGGCAACCGGACCGATATGGCTTCGAGAGACACTATCATATGCCCTGGTGACAGTAATGGAGACCCATATACGTATCAGGAGGCTATTGAGAGCCAGGATAGAGAGCGGTGGGTCCAGGCGATGTCCGAGGAGATGCAGTCTCTCCACCAGAACCAGACGTGGGATTGGTGCAGTTGCCACAGGGGAAGAGGCCCATTGGCTGCAAATGGGTCTACAGTCGCAAGGAAGGGCCTTCAGAGCAGGGAGGTATCAGATTCAAGGTGAGGTTAGTGGCCAAGGGATACTCCCAGAAGGAAGGCATCGACTTCAGTGAGGTCTTCTCTCCCATCATCAGACATACTTCCATCAGAGTGTGCTGAGCATTGTAGCAGCTCAGGATTTAGAGATGGAGCAGATGGATGTCAAGATGGCATTCCTCCATGGGCATTTGGAGGAGAGGATTTACATGGAGCAGCCACCCGTTTCAGGGATCCAGGATCAGAGGAAAGGTTTGTTTGTTGCAGAAGTCGCTGTACGGGCTGAAGCAGTCGCGAGGTAATGGTACAAGCGGTTTGACTCCTATGTGCGCAGCATTGGACTTTTCAGGTGCGAGTTTGATCCCTGTGTTTATGTTCAGTCTCTTGAGGATGGTTCTAGGGTGTTCCTACTCTTGTATGTGGATGACATGCTTATAGCATGCAAGAGTAGGAAGGTTGTGCAGGATCTGAAGGCATCCTTATCTGGGAGTTTGAGATGAAGGATTTGGGCCCTGCAAGGAAGATCCTAGGCATGGAGATTTTAGAGACCGAGCCCGGAGGGTGCTGCATCTATCTCAGGGGGGCTACATACAGAAGGTCTTAGAGAGGTTCAGGATGAAGGGAGCAAAGCCGGGAGCTCCACTTGCCGGTCACTTCAGACTCTCGAAGACCATGGCGCACAGACTGAGGTGGAGGCTCAGAAGATGGAGATGGTTCCTTATGCTTCAGGAGTTGGGAGCTTGATGTATGCGATGGTCTGTTGTAGGCCAGACATCGCTCATGCAGTGAGTCAGGTTAGCAGGTTCATGGCACAGCCTGGCAGGGAGCACTGGAGAGCTCTGAAGTGGATATTCAGATACCTGGCGGGTTCAGTTGGAGTTGGCATCTGCTACGAACAGCGAGGAGGTGCAGTGGGATACTCTGACATGTCCAGGGAGGCTCAGGGGCTGATTGGCAGTTATGTAGATGCAGACTTCGGTGGAGATGTGGATACCGGAGGTCTATGACAGGCTCATCTTTAGCCTGTATGGAGTCCTATTTCTGGAGATCGAGTCTACAGCCTATCACGGCCCTATCCACTACAGAGGTGGAGTACATCGAGCTGACAAAGCAGCTAAGGAAGCAATTTGGCTGAAGGGTTTGTTGACGGAGATGGGCCTTACTCAGGAGGCCATTAGAGTGCACTGTGACAGCTAGAGTGCACTTCTATTAGCACAGACTCAGTCTATCATGCAAGGACAAAGCACATCGACATTCGGTATCATCAGATCAGGGAGCTTGTGGAGGATGGCGAGGTGGAGCTGGTAAAGGTACACACCAAGGAGAACCAACTGATGCACTTACGAAGGTACTTCCACGGGACAGCTTTCAGAGATGTGTTGAGCTGATTCGGCTGATGGACAGAGTGGAGCTGGTTGAGGCCTTGGGACACCAAGGTGGAGATTGTTGTGATCCAGATGGTGTGCCCAAGGCCAGGGGACCAAGGCTAAGGCCAAGGTCCATCATTCATGAGGGCTTCATGGAGGCTCTAGGGCTAGTTGGGCCCTAGGTTGAAAGGCTGTGGGCCTTTCGGGTTCTTGAGGTCTAGGTTATGTGGGCCTCAAGGGACCAACTCTTTATGGGTCAGGTCTGGGCCCAGGATAGGTGAGATTAGGTCAAGTCATGGGTGTACATGGGCTTGGATTAACCTAATCTCTCATAGAGTTGGTCAAGGGAGTTTTGGTTTGGGTCACTTGACCCTGTGTTTATATATACATGCACTGTATAGGTTTGATTAAGCCAAGGAATACGAAACTCTTTCTTCCAAGTCTCTCCCTCTCTTCTCCCTCTCTCTCCAGCTATTCTCCATGCCCCAGGAGCAAGAAACCCTAGGGTTTCTTGCTGCCAGGTCCATAGAAGGCAAGAAAAGCAGGGGAGGCACTAGGTTTTGAGCCCCTCCCCCTTTGTGCCGCCAACCATATTGCCTCTCCCTTTCTTGTAGCCATCCAAACATCAGGTCCAGGACTTGAAATCTCTTGCTATGAGATTGCTATAAGTTCCTCTCAGATCTGGAGTTGATCTGAGGTCGTTTGAGGTGCGGGTGAGATCTCCATCAACATATCTATAGGAAAGGCTGCTGTAGGACAGATCTGCAAAGTCTGATTTTATCTACCTTCTTCCCTATCTAGAATATCTCAATTTGAGATCTATAAATTGGAAGACCTTGGTCCAGGCCTGATCTGGTTGGGTACCAGATCTTGGATATTTTAGAGGTGATCTTAGAGGCATTCTTCATCTGGAACGAAAGGCTGACGAACAAGACAGCAACCAGGCTGATTTTGTCAAGGGCCTTCAATCGAATCTAGAAGTCTCCAGATTTGTTCGTTGCTGGTTTCGCTGCACCCAAGATCTGTGGGAGGAGTCAGGATCGTGCTCCAACACTGTCCACATCTCATATGGTGTTTTTCTTATAGACTTACTCGAAACTTTATTTAAAATATAACAAACTGACTCGAGTGCGTATCTCCAAAAAGAAATCGGTAGACTTGTAAAGCCCATCATGGACCGAACCATGTCTAACAGAGTTCGATTCTTTCTTTTCGATACACCATTATGCTATGGTATTTCAGGAGGGGTTCATTGTGAGAGAATCCCATTATCTTCTAAGTATGTCAGAAACTCACTAGAGAGGTATTCTCCTCCTCGATTAGACCGAAGAATTTTAATACTCTTTTCAGTTTGTTTCTCTACTTCGTTACGAAATTGTTTGAACATTTTAAATGATTCTGACTTATGTGTCATTAAATAGATATGCCCATACCTTAATAGGTCGTCTATAAATATAATGAAATAATAATATCCATCTCTGACACTAGTGTTCATCGGTCCACATACATCAGTATGTATCAGACTTAGAACTTCACTGGCTCGCTCACCTATTTCAGTAAAAGGTGATTTGATCATTTTTTCAAGAAGATAGGACTCACAGGTTGAGAGTGATTCACAATCACTGACTTCGAGGATTCTCTCTTGTGTCAACCTGTTTATTCTATTTTTGTTAACATGACCTAACCTACAATGCCAAAGATAGATATTAGAGATATCACTAATTCTAGGATGTTTGTTGGATGTGTACATTACACTAACAGATCGTGATAGTATGTAAACACCATTCAATTCTCCATTCATCACATTAACATCATTCATAATGATATTAAAATTATTTTTTTTATTGAAATTTTATAACCGTAGATGGCCAAAAGGCCTACAGAAATAATATTCAATAAAAAGGAAGAATAACTTAGAATAATTACATTAGACTTGAATACAAGCTTAATAGTCCCTAATGCTAGAACTGGAACTGATCTTCTATCTCCAACATTAAGAAATCTTTCACCTTCTTTAAATCTTCTACTAACCTGCAGACCCTGCTATGAATTATAAATATTAAAAGGACTTCCAGTATCTAATACCCAAGTAGTAGAATCATAAATTTAAAAATTACAAGGTGTTATCATATAATTACCTTGTCCAGCAACAACTTCCTTCTATCTCGATCTGTTCGGATCTAGAGAGGCAATGTATTGAGGATAATTACCTTTTCAGTGCCCCTACTTCTTACAGTAGAAGCATTTCACCTGACTCCAGTCAGACTTGGGTTTCTTGGTCTGACTAGGCTTGGGTGCCCCAGCACTTTGTACCTTTTTTTTGTTCTTCTTGTTCTTTTTTTTCTTAAAGGATCGACATCCAGAAGATGACCCTCTCACAAAATTCACCGACTCCTTTTAGAGCCGGTGATAATTCTCAAAGTTTTGCAGTAACCTCAGCAAACTGTGGTAGTTAACTGTAGGCTTTGTCATTCGAAAATGAGTAAAAAAAGAGAGGTAGGATTTGGGCTGAGAGTTCAGAATAGCATCTTTTTGCAACTACTCAAGCAAAGAAAAGTCGAGCTTGCTTAGGCACTCAATCATCTCGATCATGTACAATGCATGATTAGTGACTGATGCTCTTTCCCTCATTTGAGCGTTGAAGATGGCACAACTAGTCTTATGCTCTCAACATTGTCGGGTGTGCCAAAGGACTCGTTCAACATTTGCAACATATCCTATAGCTGAGCATTCTCAAAACGATGGCTAAACTCATCATTCATCGCCACCAGCATAATACAATGAACCGTAGTTCAATCATTGAGCCACTTCTAATAAGTGTCTCTAATTTTGCTACGCACATTCAGAGCTGGCTCCTTGGGTGCCGGATCTGTCAATACATATAAGATCCATTCGTGCTCCAGGACTATTTTGAGCTTTCGATAACAGTTATCGAAATTTAATCCCATCAATTTATCACCATCTAATAGTGATTAGAGCGACAAAGTGGTGGTCATAACTGCAAAAGAAAAACAAGAACCTAATTAGTATATGAACTGATTAAGCCTAAAGATATAGATTTTAGTCTAAAGGTTCTCTCACTATTTTATTTGAATTGATAGCCTCTACCTTCAACTCGAGGAATTGCACTAATTTCTTAGTGGGTTCTAGAATCCACATGGACTGCACATGGGTCCGAGTGTGGTTCGGCCAACCTTTGTGTACCCATGGATAGGTTCTTAACCAATTATTTCATCAAATAATTTTTAGTATTTAATTTTGCCCTAAACACCTCTTCAGCAGGCATGTGGTACCTCCACTGAAGGTTCTAATTAGGTCCAACCATTAACATGCCAGAATTTAGTGTATCTAACAAACAAGTGATCAGGTTCGAGTGTAGCTCGACCAACATAACCATCATCAGAAAGACACAACTAAAACAACATATTATGAATGATAATTCTGACAGCCAGATGAGAACCAGGCGTGTGGCATCTCCAATGATCATCTAAACCACTGGACTCATTATCATCCAACTTAATGGGAGGCTATAATCTAGTTATCACCATAACTATTTCATTTTAGGGACCTAACAATTTTAGAGGATTTAATTAGTTGAATTGAGAGATGAGATGAGACTTAACCAGTTAATCTTAATCCTCCCACTGACTTCACCATGTCAGATTTAAGAAGATCAGGCATAAGCTAGTCCAATCAACCAGTCATGAATCCTCCTACTGGCTTCATCAAGTAATAAAGAAGACTCAAGATAAGTTGAACTAGGAACACCTAAATCAGTCATACTGATTTTCTAGTGAGCATGGGTCAACTACAATTATTAAGTGATCTAATCAAAACATGATTCACCATGTTGGCCAGGTATGTGAGATTGATGGGAGGGATATGCCATTAACTTGACATAGACTCAATCTATACGAGTAGCTCCCAATTAATGACCATCGATCAAAGCTGCCATACTTACCTTTGACACCAACTGGTTAGTCATTTTCAATTTGATCAACTTATAGACTTGGATTCAACCACAGAGCTACGATCAAAGTCCATATTGGTCTAATCAAAGATATGAACTTGACCAACTACAACTATTGAAATTGATTAAGAGAAAAAATTGATCCAATCAGAATTAACTTTTAATTAGATTTGATCAATTACTAACATGATCCATCATCAATGATTTTTAACCCTAGGTCTAACCCAGTTAAATGGACTTGACTCGAGCTAACCCATTAACCCATGAGTTATGAAATTAATGCCTGAGATCTTTGATTCTCAAATCTAGATCGCTTAATTCTTAATTAAGTTTTAGACTGATATAGGTTCGGATTCGATGTTTGAAAATAATTTTTAATTTTATAAAATATTTTTACAATCAATCATCTAATGATCAAAACTTTAATTTTAGATCTAATATATATTATTTTAGATCTAAAATAAAATTTTAAAATTTTTTTTATTGTTCATCATCATGAAAAAGACCGTGCAGCACCCTACACGTCATAGGAGATCCCATCGAATGGGTAAATAGGATAGTGAAATCCTGATTTCTTCTATGACTGGATGGTTATGAGGATCTATCCAATCAGATTACTATACTACTCAAATTTAAAATTAATTATTTAGATCTAATCTAAATAATTAAAATTAAATTATATATAAAAAAATTTATATCATAAGAAACCTTGCTCTGATACCATATGAAGGAAAAATAGATAGTTTAAAGCATGTATTTTTAAATTTTTATAGTAGAATAATAAAAAATTAAATATTTTAATTTTTTAAATATATCTTAGATTAAATCTAAACTACTATTAAGAATTTATGACATAAAAAATTTACAAATAAAATATGAAATAAAATAGAAAACTGCATCGATCACATCGATGTCCTGAATTTGATCTAATCTTTAGATTATATTGGTAGAGTTCAGAACTCATCACTTTTTTGTGGGTTGATGATCTCCACTATTGGTAAGCATAGTATGAAACTTTCACTGATGTCGAGCAACTACACAAGCATCCAATCTCTATGGATGGTCCACACGAAGCCCCTCAGACTGATCAGCCCTCCGCGGGAGTGCTAGCTCGTGCAGTCGGCTTCTGATGGCAGATCTGACTTGATCTCCTTCTTGATTACCTTGAATTTTTTTGATATCGAAGATAGATTAGAGAAGGATGCTGGATGGTGGAGAAAATTTAGATGAAGACTCTCTTCTCTTTGGTTTTTTCCTCATCCAAAAATCTAGAACAGTTCTAGATCTCTCTCTTAAGAGGAGAATGGTCTCCTCTTTTGTTCACGCCAAAGAGGAAGGAAACCCACCCAATCCTCACATCCCAAAGAATTTTTTTTGATCTTATTTTTTTTTAGTATCTAATGGTGAAGAGCTCTCATCTTTTGGTATATAAAATTGTGGCCTTTTTATGGTTGTCGCACAAACTAGATAAAACAAGATAAGGGTTGTATTTTGTTGCAATTCAAACTCTTTGAATTTCAATTTGACTCCAACCTTTTGTCACCCTTATCCAAATTAAAGAGGGTCTTAATTGAAAAAATTGGACACAAAAATTAGTTGGAAAGATCTCCTTTTCTCATACACAATAGACCCCTTCAAAAGCAGCCAACATGTGGAAGGATATGGATAAGGTTTTAAGTTAAAATTCAAACTAATTTGAATTCAAATCAAAATTAACCAATTCTTATCCTTAATGAGTAACAAAATAAAGATGATTTTCTAATTTTCTCATGTATAAACTAATTTTGTATGATGAGAAAAGGCATGAGACAATTTAGGTGGCGCAAGGGATAGAGTCCTACTCATTTGGGACTCTAGGGTTTGACCAATTGGATTTCTTTCAAACTCAATCTAATTAGATCTAAATAAAATATGATGAATCTAATTTAATTAGGCTCTTATAATCTTAATTAAATTTGATCAAATTAATAAATTAATTGAGTCATAGATCTAATCAAATCAGGATCATTTCTCCCTTATCGATTAGGTCATCTCATAACCTAATCAGACTTTACTTGATTGAATCAAATTCAATCAGACTTGATCCAGATTTTAATACTCAATCAAATTAAGCTAATTAGTAATCTAATTATTAATTAATTTTTTTATTAAAAATAGAGTCCAAGTTTAGTGAGACTCTTCTCTAGAGTCCCCATCTAGTGGGACTCTTCAGCAGAGTCCCCGTCTAGTGGGACTCTTCACCAGAGTCTCTGTTGACTGAGACTCTTTAGATTAGCCATGTAATCAGAGAGAAACTTCTAATGTGTGTAATCTCATAGGTTCAAACTTAAGCCAGTAGCACAGAAACTGATTTCTATATCAATCGGAGTAACCATCTAGCAATGGTACCCGACATCTGGATAGACCGAATGTATGTGATGCAACACTCAAGAACCTATTTGAATATAGTTACCGTATAATTTATCCCTTTGACCCAAATACTCAAGGTGATCTAGAGTTTAACTGCCAACCTTAATATGGTCATCCACATTATATTTCAATTTTCAAAATCCATCACATGGATTACCCCGGCCAAGGTTTTACTGAATTGAAACACACTGATATATTAACTCCTACTTATTCGGAGGGGTCAATTTCATCTTGACTCATACATCGACTTCACAAGTACTTGACTATGCCTAGAAACCTTTCATCACTGAATTAAAAATTTAGATAGTCCAGCATCAAAGCATAATGAGTTGCTTGCAAGTCACTGTGATGATCTTAGGTTGAAGGGACACTTATACCTATATCCCTTCAGAGTGACTCTTGACAGCAGAGTGCTCTGGAGTTGGTCACGTTCAGTGAAATATACTCCTTTATTTTACCTGCATGCCATACCAGTGTCTCCACGCTCCTTGATTAAGAGGACAATCAACTTATATGGCACACAATGACCTACACTTGATATGTCTATCATTCTAGTAATAGCATATCATTTGATGGTAAACTCATTTAAAAACTAAATTATATATCCTCCTATATCGAATCAAATCATCCTAAAGACTTCATCACATAACAGGAGTTCAAAATGAGATGTACACAGTGATGAAAAATTTAAATAATATTTATTAATTCAATAATTCATATACAATTACAATGATAAGCACAACCGTCAACAGGCTGACGATTGATTTTGGGACACAATTCCCAACACCTAGCCTACTAAAATGAAACGTAGGGTGAAACATATTATTAAAAATTATCTCAAAAAATAATTGATTAAGAACCTATCCATAGATACACATGAGTTGGTCGAGCCATACTCGAGCCCGTATGTCGTCTGTGTGAATTCTAGTATCCACTAAGAAATTAAGATAATTCTTCGAATTGGAGGTAGAGGCTATCAATTCGTATAAAATAGTGAAAGAATCTTTAAACTAAAGTCCATATTTTTAGACTTAATTAATTCATATACTAATTAAATCTGTAAATTTTTTTTTAGAAATGGCTAGTACCATATCACTCCACTCACTATTTGATAGTGATGAGCTTATTGGACCCAACTTGGTGTTGAGCCCAATCTAGCTGAGAAGTCTAAGGTTGAATCAAGTCAGATAGACTATGACCCAAATAAGTTAAAAAGAAACAAGCAATTAGTTGTTGGTCAAGGTGCTTATATGATAGTATCTTATAATTTCTCTATATGTGACAATACTACCTGGATATTGAATATCAAAAGTTTAATTTATATTTACAATTTGTTGCAAGGACTTCAAGTTAGTAGAAAATTTGAGAACGATGAGAGATTTCTGAATGTGGGAGATGGAAGTCAAGTTTCAATCTTGACTTTAGGAGTCGTCGAGCTTGTTTTCAAATCCAATAGTATCATTTTGAATGATTGTCACTATTATCCATCTTTCTTGATGAATATAATATCTATTGGCCTTTTAGCCAAAGATGGTTATAGTTTATCAATAAAAAATGATTATTGTGATATCATTATGAATGATGTTACAATAATGCAAGGATAATTAAGAAATCATATCTATATTTTATAACAGCCTATGAGTGTAATGTATAGTCCAAATAAATATCCTAAGTTAGATAATGTCATGGATGACTGCTTTTGGCATTGTAAGCTCAGTCACGTTAATAAGAATAGGATAAATGGATTAGCTCAGGAGGGTATCCTGAACATTAATGATTATGAATCATTGTCGACTTGTGAGTCTTATCTTCTTGGGTAGATGACTAAGTCACCTTTTACTGAAAAAGATGAACAAGCTAGTGAAGTTCAAGGTCTAATACATAGTGATATATGTGGACCTATGAACATTAGTGTTAGAAAAGGGTATAACTATTTCATTAGATTCATAGACGATCTATCTAGGTATAGGTATGTCTACTTGATGAAATGCAAGTCTAAATCATTTGAAATATTCAAACGATTCCATAATGAAGTAGAAAAACAAACTGAAAAGAGTATTAAAACTCTTCGATCAACTGAGAGGGTGAATACCTTTCCAATGAATTTCTGACATATCTAGGAGAGAATGAGATTCTCTCACAATGAACCCTTCCAGGGACACCACAGTATAATAGCATCTCAAAAAGGAGGAATCAAATCCTATTGGACATGGATCGGTCCATGATGGGGTTACAAGTCTATCGATCTTTTTTTGAGGATATGTCCTTGAGACAGCCTATTTTGTGCTCAATAATGTTCTGAGCAAGTCAGTTAGTAAAACACCATATGAGATATGATTAGGATGTAGGCCAAACCTCTCTTACTTTAATGTTTGAGGATGTCCGACTTATATCAAATGATTATAGACCAATATACTCAGACCTAGATCTGATAAGTGTTATTTTGTAGGGTATCCCAAAAAAATGAGGGGATATTACTTTTATCTCCCTACTGAATAAAAGATATTTATCAGCAGTAAGGCATACTTTTTGGAAAAGAAGTTTCTTAGTGAAGGAACAAGTGCGTCTAATGTTGAGCTTGACGAGGTTCGATAGGTAGAAGAATCGACACTAATGACTGAACATGAAGCAGATTTGATTAGATCAAACTCAAAGCCCAATATAGAACCACTCTTAAGGCAATCTGGTAGAGTACTATGTTAGCTAGACAGATACTATAATTTCTTGATCCGGGATGATGATTCTATTAAGCTTGATGAGAACGACGAGGATCCGATCACCTATATAGATATGATACAGAGGTTCGACTCTGAGAAATGGCTTAAAACTATGAAGTTCGAAATAGAGTCTATGAAAGTCAACAATATGTGAACATTAGTTGATTCACCTGAAGGAGAAAATCTATAGGGTGTAAGTGGATCTTCAAAAGAAAAAGAGGTGCAGACGGAAAGGTGAAGACCTATAAAGCCCATATGATTGCCAAGGGATATCTCAACATTATAGTATTAACTATGACGAGATATTTTCTTCTATGGTAATGCTCAGGTCTATTCGGATCATGCTTGCAATAGCAGCATACCTGGACTATGAAGTCTAACAAATGGATATGTAGCAGCTTTTCTAAATGGAGAGCCAAACGAAGAGATATATATGATACAATCTGAAGGGTTCACATCGACAGACGAGTCCAAGATGTGCAAGCTTCAGAGATCCATTTATGGATTAAAGCAAGCATCTCAGAGTTGGAACATACATTTTGATAAGATAATTAGAATCAGAACGTATGGCTTTGTTAAGAATGGAGAGAAACCCTGCATATACATGTGGGCTAATGGTTCAATGGTTGTATTTCTTATTTTGTATGTAGATGATATTTTTTTAATCAAAAATGATATCCCTGCATTACAGAGAATAAAAGTATAGCTATCATCATAATTATTTATGAAGGATCTGAGAGAAGCAATCAATATCCTAGAGATAAAGATCTATAAAGATAGATCTAAGAGGCTACTTGGGCTCTCTCAGTGTACGTATATAGATACTATGCTGAAATAGTTCAGCATAGAGAATTTCAAGAAAGACTATCTTTCGATAGGCCATGTAATTTCTCTCTCGAAGAAGGATTATCCGACAATCCCTCAAGAAAGAGAGTGTATAAATAAAATTTTATATGCCTCGATAGTGGGTTCTATAATATACGCTATAACATGTACGAGGTTAGATGTGGCATACTCACTAGAGATAGTGAGTAGATACCAGTCTAATCCAGATGAGAACCATTGACTCATTTATGGAGAATTTGATTTGAAACTCGTGGGATACACTGATTCTAATTTTTAGTCAGATCATGATGATAGCAAGAGTGTGTTGGGATACATATTTACTCTAAAAGGTAGAATAGTATAATAGAAAAATTTCAAGCAGTACACTGTCACCGACTCAACATGTGAGATGGAGTACATCATGGCATCTGATGATACGAAGAAAGCTATATGGCTGAGAAAGTTCATCACCGAGCTTGGAGTGGCACTCATTTTTAATAATCCAATTATGGTTTACTATGATAGTACTGGAGCCATAGCACAAGCAAAGGAGCCGAAGGCACATCAATAGATGAAGCATATTCTGTGTTGCTATCACCTTGTTCGAAAGATCGTGAATCAAGGTAATGTCAAGCTTCACAAGATCGACAGAAAGAAGAATCTGGCTGACCCATTCACTAAAGCCCTTGCGGTCAAAGAGTTCGAAGATCATAAATCAAAGATGGGTATACGATACTGTATTGATTGGCTTTAGTCCAAGAGAGTTGTTGAAAATTATGTCCCAAAGGCAATCATTAGCCTATTAATGGTTGTGCTAATTGATGTAAATATATATAAATTAATTATTAATAAAATATTTTTTAAGCAGTTTTTATCATAAGTTGTATATCTTCATTTATGAACTCCTGTATTGTGATAAAGTCCTTAAGACTATTTTGATCGATAAAGGAGGATTTATCATTTAGTCCTTAAATCTGTTCGTAATTAAATGATACATTTTTTTATAAGGATGATAATTGTATCAAGTATAAGTCGTGGTGTGCCATATGAGTTGGTTGTCCTCTTAACCAAAGAGTATGGAGATGCTGGTATAGCATGCAAGTGAAATATAGTAGTACATTTCACTGAACATGACCAACTTCAGGGCATATTACTATTAAGAGTTACTCCGAAGGGATATGAGTATAAGTGTCTCTCCAAACTAAGATCACCATGATGACTTGCAAGCAACTCACTGTGCTTTGGTGCTGGATTACCTGAATTTCTAATTCAATGATGAAAAATTTTAGGGCACAGTCAAGTACTTGTTAACTTGATGTGTGAGTTAAGTTGGAATTGATCCTTTCGGATTATAGTAGTACATACATTAGTGTATTTTAATTTAGTAAGACCTTGACCAGGGCAGTCTATGTGATAGATTGGAAAGATTGAAATATAATGTGGTTCACTATTCCAAGGTTAACAGTTTAACCCTAGGTCACCTTGAGCATTAGGATCAAAGGTATTGTTGGGTATAAAATACCCTCGGCCGAAATTCTTGGCGGGATCGACCCTCGCAAGTCTCTTCCGACTTTTGACTACTATTGGTGAACTCCCGTTGCTCCGTCCACAACTTTTGCTGCAAGGAAGACTCTGCCCGGACTCCTACAGGAGCCAGGCTCCGTCCACAACTTCTGCTGCAAGGAAGACTCCGCCCGAACTCCTACGGGAGCCGGGCTCCATCCATAACTTCTGCTACAAGGAAGACTCCGCCCGGACTCCTATGGGAGCCGAGCTCCGTCCACAACTTCTACTGCAAGGAAGACTCCGTCCGGACTCCTAAAGGAGCAGGGCTCCATCCACAACTTCTGCTGCAAGGAAGACTCCGCCCGGACTCCTATGGGAGCCGGACTCCGTCCACAACTTCTGCTGCAAGAAAGACTCCACCCGGACTCCTACGGGAGCCAGGCTCCGTCCATAACTTCTGCTGTAAAAAAGACTCCGCCCGGACTCCTACGGGAGCCGAGCTCCATCCACAACTTCTGCTACAAGGAAGACTCCGCCCGGACTCCTACGGGAGCCGGGCTCCGTCCACAACTTCTGCTGCAAGGAAGACTCCGCCCGGACTCCTACAGGAGCCGGGCTCCGTCCACAACTTCTGCTGCAAGAAAGACTCCGCCCAGACTCCTACGGGAGCCGGGCTCCGTCCACAACTTCTACTGCAAGGAAGACTCCGCCCAGACTCCTACGGGAGTCGGGCTCCATCCATAACTTCTACTGCAAGGAAGACACTGCCCGGACTCCTACGGGAGCCGGGCTCCGTCCACAACTTCTGCTGCAAGGAAGACTCCGCCCGGGCTCCTACGGGAGCCGGGCTCCGTCAACAACTTCTGCTGCAAGGAAGACTCCGCCCGGTCTCCTACAGGAGCCGGGCTCCGTCCACAACTTCTACTGCAAGGAAGACTCCGCCCGGACTCCTACGAGAGCCGGGCTCCATCCACAACTTCTGCTGCAAGAAAGACTCCGCCTGGACTCCTATGGGAGCCGGGCTCCATCCACAACTTCTGCTGCAAGGAAGACTCCGCCCGGACTCCTACGGGATCTGGGCTCCGTCCACAACTTCTGCTGCAAGGAAGACTCCGCCCGGACTCCTACAGGAGCCGGGCTCTGTCCACAACTTCTACTGCAAGGAAGGCTCCGCCCGGGCTCCTACGGGAGCTGGGCTCCGTCCACAACTTCTACTGCAAGGAAGACTCCGTCTGGACCCCTACGGGAGTCGGGCTCCATCATCAACTTCAACTACTGGTAAGCTCCATCCAGACCCCTACAGGAGCCGGGCTCCATCTTCAACTTCAACTGCTGGTAAGCCTTGTCTGGACATCTACAGGAGCCGGACTTCGCCTTTGATTTCAATTGCAGGAAGACTCCACCCGGACTCCTACGGGAGCCGGACTCCGCCTACGACCCCAACTACAAGTAGACAGCATCCGGACTTCTACGAGAGTCAGACTCCATCTTCTATTCCGACTGCGGGAAGACCTTGCCCAAACTCCTACGGGTATCGGACCTCACTACCGACTCGAACCGAACTTCGGCCGACAAGTCTAGACCCTCTGACAGGCCACAGTAAGGGACAACACTGCTCCACTCCCTGCGGCGGACCCTACGTAGCTCCATTACTCCCTGACAGGCCGTATTAATGGCCATGATTCTGCTCCACTCCCTGCGGCGGATTCTGTGCGATTCCACCACTCCCTGAGAGTCACGACAGCGGACGCCGCTCCACTCCCCGTAACTGATTCCACGTGGCGAGCCACGATGATAGCCACGATCCCGCTCCACTACCCTCCGCAATAAATTTCTCCTGACTTTGGGCGGCCCACGACTAGACGGTTACAGGCGTCACTATCAATTTGTTGCCCTCTCCGTCTATAAAAGGGGAACCCCAGATACGTTATTCTATAAGCTCTCATTTTTACCTAGAAACTCTACTAAAATTTTTATTCGAGCACTCCATTTTTGTTGAGGCAGAGAACTGACTTAAGCATCGGAGGGTCTTGTCGGAGCAACCCCACCTCCGGTTTAGACTTTTTTTGCAGGAACCGACGGCGACCGCGACTCCCTCGACTCCAGCTTCTCCGGTGCAAATGGATTTTTGCACCAACAAGTATGAATTATACGGTAACCATATGTCAGTATGTTCTGAGTGTAGCTTTGCATACATTCAGCCTATCTGGATGTTAGATACCATTGCTAGATAGTTACTTCGATTGATATAAGAATCTGTTTCTGTGCTACTGACTTATGTTTGAATGTATGGGGCAACACACAATAGTACCTCTCCGATTATATGGCTGATCGGCGATTGAGAATCATTCAAGAATAAAGTTGTCAATACGATTGATGATTAATCCTATGCAATAGTTACCATAAATTAATTCACTAAGAGTCAATAATATTCAAGAGGATTAGTCAATAATTAGATTATTGATTAGCTCAATTTGATTGAGCATTAAAGTCTGGACTAAGTATAATTGAATTGGATTTAATTAGATCAAACTCGATTAGGTTATAAGATGATCTGATTGCTAAGGAAGAATTAATCTTAATTTGATCAGGATAATGGCTTAGTTAATTCTCTAATTTAATCAAAATTAATTAAGGCTATAAGAGCCTAATTAGATTAGATTCATCATGATCTTTTTGGGTCTAACCTAATTTGGTTTGGGATGGACCTAATTGGTTAACTCCAAGAGTCCAATGAGATTGGACTACCTCCCCTATGCCACCCAAAACTCTTCACGCCAATTCCAATGCACAAATTCAATTTGTGCATGAGAAAACCAGCAGCCAACACCCCATGTTGTTGCCCATTATTAATAGGATTAGGTTGGTTTTGTTTTGAATTCAAAGTTGTTTGAATTTCAAAACCCATGTTGATCCCTATCTACATACTAGCCGACTACCTTGAGATGATTACTATGTGCAACAAAAGGGAATTGTTTTTGCATGTTTTCCTCATGACCAGATGAGATTAATGCCTCTTCTTGTTGCCCTCTATGCATAGGATATAGTTGTGGAGTTTGAAATTCAAAATAAGTTTGAATTTAAACCAAACTATCTCATCTTATCCTACCCAATCCAAATGTTGGATGCCACCTTGAGAAAGGGTTTTTGGTGCAGCATTCTTGGATAATTTTAGATCATGAGAAAGCTCTATGAGCGAGGCCAAACTAGGGTTTAGGGCTGTGAGGTTCTGGGGTGGGCTTCCTTTGATTTTGGCATGTGATTAGGAGAGAACTGCTCTTCTTTGGTGAGTTTTCAACCTTGGCACTGAACTATTTTGAGAGAGGGAAATCCAGATTAGATCTAGGTTCTTCCTTATTATTCCTCCATTGTCCAGCAACCTCCGAAGATCCATCTTCAACCTCGAAAGTGTTTGAGGTGATTCAAGAAGAAGATCTATTCAGATTAGCCAGCAAGAGCAGTCTTTGCGACCTAGCACTCCCGAAGATAGCAGATCGATATGAGGGCTTCATGTGGATGAAGGGTAGAGGTCGAACACCCTGTGTAGCTACAAGCATCAATGAGGACCTCTAGATCCACATTTAAAATCATAGTGTTTGGCTACCCATGCTCAAGTATAGGATTCGAAACCCTAGTAGCTGTAGATATGATCTATTGCTTGTGCAGATTTTTTCACATGCTTACTGATTTTAAATTCAAATTTTTTCATACATACTATATCATGTCATAGATCCTTCTATAGGTGTTTTAAGATCTAATCTTATATATGTATTTATAGATTAAAATATTTAATCTAACTTTATTCTACTATGAAAATTTTGAAATGCATAAATGAAATCCTACGCTTTTCCAATAGCTTTAAACTCATATGCCAACAACTTGGCAACCCACCCCAGATAGTCACACCGCCAATAGAAGGTTCAGCCCTCTTTCTCTCAAAAATCTCATGGAGGAATGCAAGGTCTGTTCGATGCACAAAAAAAAACAACTCTTTTTATGGTTGTCGAACACATGAAGAGATAGGATAGGATAAGTGCCCGTTCAAGTTTGAATTCCAATCTCTTTTAAACTCAAACCAAACCGACCTTATCCCCATACATTCTCTGGTCAAAGAAGTGCCGAACATGAGTAGATGGGCATGGAAAAACTTTAGGAGCTTCTCCCTTTTGTCGCACAAATTGAGCACTGACAAATGGCCGACAGCAAGGATAAAGATAAGAATGTAGAGTTTGTTTTATATTCAAATTCAAACAAATTTTGAAATTAAATTCTAACAAACCATACCTATCCTTAATGAGTGACAACTTGGAGTGTTTGCAGGTATCTTTCTCATGCACAAACCAGATTTGTACATTGAGAAAACTTGAAATGGAGATATGAGTGTAGGCGCAAGGGAGTAGTCCAACTAATTTGGACTCTTAGTTTTAGTTATTTGGTTCTTAATTGAGTTTCATCCAAACCCAATTTGTTTAGATTCAAATAGAGATGAGTTAACTTAATCTAATCAGGTACCCAAACTCCTAATCTAGTTAGGTATAGATTGAACCCAAGTCCTGATCAAATCAAGGCTTAGCCTCCCTTAGCGATTAGATCATCCCATAACCTAATCGGGTTTGACCTAATTAAATCTAATTCAATTAGTCTTGATCCAAACTTTAATGCTCAATCAAATTGAACTAATTAGCAATCTAATTGTTAATTAATCCTTCTAAATTTTACTAACTCTTAGCAAATAATTTTATTGCAACAATTGCATGGGATAAATCATCAATCATATTGATGATTTTACCTTTGAATGATTCTAAATCGTTGATCAGTGATTTGATTGGAGAGAAACTTTCAATGTGTGTGACTCTATAAGTTCAAATCTAAATCGATAGTACAAAAATAAATTTTTGTACCAATCAAAATGATCATCTAGCAATGATATCGGACTTCCAGATAGGCCAAATGTATTCAAAGTATAATCCAAGAACCTATTGGCATATGGTTACTGTATAATTCATTTCTTTGATCCTAATACTCGAGGTGACCTAGAATTTAACTGTCAATCCTAAAATAGTCAACCACATTATATTTTAACCTTTTAAATCCATCACAAGGATTATCCTGGTTACGATTTTACTAAATTAAAATACAGTGATACATTAACTCCTATAAGTTGGAGGAGTCAATCTCATCTTGACTCACATACCGACTTTACAAGTACTTGACTGTACCTAGTAGCCTTCCATCACTGAATTAAAAATTTAGGTAGTCTGGTATCAAAGCATAGTAAGTTATTTACAAGTTACCGTGGTGATCTCAGGTCAGAGAGACACTTATACCCATATCCTTCGCGAGCTACTCTTGACAGTAGAGTGCTCCATAGTTGGATCACGTCCAATGAGATGTGCTCCTACATCTCACCTGCATGCCATACCAATATCTCTATACTCCTTAGTTAAAAGGATAACCAATCCATATGGCACACAATGACTTACACTTGATATAGCTATCATCCTATTAATAGCATATGATTTGGTCACAAACATGTTTAAGAACTAAACAATAAATCCTCGTTTATCTCATTTAAAATTATCCTAAGGAGTTTATCACAACACAGGAGTTCATAAAAGAAGATGTACAACTTGTGATAAAAAAGTTAAATAATTTTTCTTAATTAAATAATTCATATATAATTTATAATAAGAGCTCAACTGTCAATAGGCTGATGATTGACTTTGGGACATAATTTTCAATAACTCTCACTTGAACTAAAGTCAATCGGCACAGTATCATATATCCATCTTTCATTCATGATCATTGAACTCCTTGACACTGTAGGCTTTAGTAAATGGGTCAGCCAGATTCTTCTTTCCATCAATTTTTTGAAGCTCGACATCACCTCAATCCGTGATCTCCTAGATTAGATGGTAGCGGTGTAGAATATTCATGGTGCGCTTATGGGACTTCGACTCTTTTGCTTGAGCAATGATGCCAGTGCTGTTGTAATATAGTAGGATCGAACCATCGATAGAGGGTGCCACTCTGAGCTCATCGATAAACTTTTGCAATCATACAGCTTCCTTTGCAGCATCGGATGCTGCAATATATTCTGCCTCACAAATTGAGTCGATCACAGTGTACTGCTTGAAATTTTTTTTGCAGATTACTCCACCGTTTAAGATAAATACGTATCCTGGCACACTCTTACTATCATCATGGTCTGACTGAAAGTTAAAATCCATAAATCCTATAAGTTTCAAGTCAGATTCTTCATAAATGAGTCACTGATCCTTAGTATTTCTTAAATACTTAAAGATGATTTTTACAACCTTCCAGTAGTTCTCCTCCAGATTAGACTGATACCTACTCACTATTCCTAGTGAGTGGCAACATCTGGTCTTATACATGTCACGGTATATATAATGGATCTCATGATCGAAGCATATGGATTCCTACTCATGCACTTTCTTTCTTGAGGGGTTGTCGAACAATCTCTCTTCGAAAGAGAAATTTCATGACCTATCGATAGATAGCCTTTCTTAGAATTCTTCATACCGAATAACTTCAACACAATATTGATGTACATGGACTGGGACAACCCAAGCAACTTCTTTGATTTATCTCTATAGATCTTCATCCCAAGGATGTAGGATGTTTCTCCCAAGTTCTTCAAGGAGAACTAAGACGACAGCCAAATCTTTATTCCTTATAATACAAGGATATCATCCTGATTAAGAAAATATCATCTACATACAAAATAAGAAATACTATCATAGAATTATTAACTCATTTATAAATACAAGATTTTTTCTATTCTTAATGAAGCCATACGTTTTAATCACCTTACCAAAATGCATGTTCTAACTCTGAGATGCCTATTTCAATCCATAAGTAGATCTCTGAAGCTTGCACACCTTAGACTCATCTATAGGTGTGAACCCTTCAAGATGTATCATATACACCTCTTCTTTTAGCTCTGTATTTAGAAAAGTGATTTTTATATCTATTTATCAGATCTCATAGTCTAGATATGCCGCTATTGCAAGCATAATCCGAATAGATTTTAGCATTACCATAGAAGAAACTATCTCATCATAGTCAATACCATAATGTTGATGATATTTCTTGACAATCAGATGGGCTTTATAGGTCTCCACCTATCCGTCTGCACCTCTCTTTCCCTTGAAGATCCACTTACACCCTATGGGTTTTATCCCTTCAGGTGGGTCAATTAATATCCATACATCATTGACCTTCATGGACTCCATTTCAGACTTCATGGCCTCAAGCCACTTATCAGAGTTGGATCTTTGCATTGCATCCATATAGGTGATCGGATCTTCATTGTTCTTATCGAGTTTAGTAGGATCACCATCTCAGATCAAAAAACCATAGTATCTATTTGGTTGACGTAGTACTCTATCAGATTTTCTTAAGGATGCCTCTACAACAGGCTCCAGATTTGATCTAATCAAATCTAATTCTGTGAGTTCACTAGATTGTGTTGGTTGTTTTATCTGTCGAACTTCATCAAGTTCAATCTTAGAGGTATCAGTTTCTTCACTAAAGAACTCCCTTTCTAAAAAGGATACCTCATTGCTGACGAAAATCTTTTATTCATTAGCAAGATAGAAGTAATATACTCTAGTTTTCTTAGGGTACCCTATTAAATAACACTTATCGGATTGGGGTCCAAGCTTATTAGTCTACAAGTGCTTGACATAGGCTAGACACCTCCAAATCCTAAGGAAAGAGAGTGTCAGTCTACATCCAATCCCTATCTCATATGGAGTCTTTGCAACTAATTTGCTCAGAACCCTATTCAGTATGTAACAAGCTAACTCGAGTATATATCTCCAAAAGGGGATCGACAGGCTAGTAAAGCCCATCATGGATTGAACCATATTCAACAAGATTCGATTCCTCCTTTCCAAGATGCCATTATACTGTGACATCCCAAGAGAGATCTATTATGAGAGAATCCTATTCTCTCTTAGATATGTTTGAAACTCATTAAAAAGGTATTCACCTCTTTGATCAGATTGAAAAATTTTAATACTCTTTCTAGTTTATTTTTCTACCTCGTTATGGAATCATTTGAATATTTTAAATGATTCAGACTTGTGTTTCATCAAGTAGACAAACTCATACTTAGATAAATTATCTGTAAATGTAATGAAATATAATATCCATCTCTGGCACTGATGTTCGTGGGTCCACATACATCAATATATACTAGACCCAGAACATCACTAGCTCGTTCACCCTTTCTAATAAAAGATGACTTAATCATCTTTTCAAGAAGACAAGACTCACAAGTTGGTAATGATTCATAATCATTGACTTTGAGGATACCCTCTTTTCTTAACCTATTCATCCTATTCTTATTTATATGACTGAGCCTACAAAACCAAAGATAGACATCTATGATATTATCTAACTTAGGATATTTGTTTGGTGTGTACATTACATTAACAGACTGTGACAATACGTAAATGCCATTTCTTAATTGTCCACTCATGATTGTGACATCATTCATAATGACATCACAAAAATCACTCTTTATTGAAAAAGTAAATCCATCTTTGGCCAAAAGGCCTATGAAAATTATGTTCATCAGAAAAGATGGACAATAGTGATAATCACTCAAAATGATATTATTTGAATTGAAAATAAGCTCAATAATTTCTAAAGCTAGGACTGAAACATGATTTTTATCTCTTATGTTCCAGAATCTCTCACTGTTTTTAAACTTTCTACTAACCTGAAGTCTTTGCAATAAATTACAGATATGAATCGAACTTCCAGTATCTAATACTCAAATAGTAGTATCACATACAAAAAAATTATAAGATATTATCATAAAAGCACCTTGATCAATAATCGATTGCTTATTTTTCTTTCTTAGCCTATTTGGGTCAAGGGATGCTTCTACCTGACTCTGACCTGCTTTGGGCTTCTTGGCCTAATCAAACTCAAAAATATTGTTCAACTTCTAATACTGGCTATCAGAGTTAGATCCTATAAGTATATCACTATCTAACAGTGAGTAGAGCGATAACTTACTAGCCATAACTACATAAAAGAAAAACTATAAGACCTAATTAGTATATGAATCATTCAAGTCTAAAGACATGGACTTTAGTCTAAAGGTTCTTCTACTCTTTAGTATGAATTGGTAGCCTCTACCTTCAATTCAAAGAATTACATCAATTTCTTAGTAGATACTGAAATCGACACAGACTGCATATGAGCTTGATGAAAGCTCGGCCAATCCATGTGTATCTATAGGTAGGTTCTTAACCAATTATTTCTATAAATAATTTTTAGTAATTGGTTTTGCCCCAGGTGCCTTTTTAGCATGCGAAGGCCTCCACTGAAAGTCCTAGTTAGGTCCAACCATTAACATGACAGAACTCAGTGCATCTGACAAATGAATAATCAAGCCCAAGGAAAGCTCGACCAACCTAACCACCGTCAGAAAGACATGACTGACTCATCATATAATAAATGATAATTCCAACAGTCAGATGAGCACCAGACGTGTGGCACCTCCAATGATCATCTAAACTGTTGGACCCATTATCATCCAACTTAATGAGAGGCTATGATCTAGTTATCATAATAACTATCTCATTTTTAGGATCTAATAATTTAGAAGATTTGGTTAACACATTTTAAGAGAATTAAAGTGACTGACCAGCTAATTACAATCCTTCCATTGACTTCACCAAGTCAGTTTATGGAAGACTAGAGATAAGCTGGTTCGACCGACAAGTCGTAAATCCTCCTATTGACATCACCAAGTTATGAAGAGGACTAAAACAAGTCATACTAGGGGTACTTAAATCAGTCATACTGAATACCTAGTAAGCATGGATCAATCTTGAATCATTAAGCGATCTGATTAAAACATAATTCACTATATTGGTCAGGTAAGTGAGATCGATGGGAGGGATATGTCATTAACTCATCATAGACTCAATCTATGTGAGTAGCTCTCGATTAACGACCATCGATCAAGACTGCCAAACTTACCTTAGACACCAACTGATCAATCAGTTTCAATTCGATTAGCCTATAGACTTGGTTCGACCATTGAGCTCAAGATTAATATCTATTTGGGTCTAATCAAAGATATGGACTTAACCAACTATAATTATTTTATTGACTTTAGAGAAATTTTGATTTAATCTAATTCAATTTTTGATTAGATTCGATCATTTTCTCTATTTAGTCCATTTGGTTCTTTGATTCTAACCCTTAGGTCTAACCCAATTAAGAGGACCTGATCAAGCTAACCCATAAATTCTTCATCCCATATTTTATGTGAATGACATTAGATCTTTAATCCATAATTCTAAATCTAATTGGTTTAACTTAATTCTCAATTAAGTGTATGTTCAACATGGATTTAGGTTTAGATTTAAAATAATTTTAATTTATGTAAAATAATTTTATATTAATTTTTATGCATAAATATTTGGTTCTGAAAATTGGATTGGCTCACCCATGAACTGAGCTAACTCATCATAGTGGGTCAACTAAGTTTTGAACTTGATCGACTTACATTCAGCCTATGTAAATTGGGTTGGCTTAGCAGAAAATTGAATCGACCAATCAGGGCATTGAGCCGACTCAAATTAGAATTGAGTCGACTCAGCAGACAGATAGCAATAATTATAGAATTTTTTAGATCAAAATATTTTGCATGACCAGTCATAAAATCAATCATAAATAATTTTTTTTAGATCTCATCTTAACTTATTTATGATTTTAAATTTTATTTTTTATAATTAAAATAATTTTAATCATGATGATTAGATGTAACTTCTTTTCGCACAATATATCACATACACAATCCTAAGGTTTCAAAATCTAGGATTTTACAAAAAAATAAATTTTTATCTAATCTAATGAATAACTGATCAGATTTGAATATAATACTATTTAGATCAAATCTAAATGATAAGAAATCAAATTTGATCAAAGATTAACACAAATTAGGATAATCTTTTCACTATAAGAGAAAAATCTTACAGCAGGACAATCTTATAATAGTTTTATGCGATCTAGTTGATAATTATATTCGAATCTAAATATCACATATCAGATCTGAATATAAAAGCTATTT
>NC_025995.2:44660259-44752323 GCF_000442705.2 Elaeis guineensis | reverse complement strand
AGATCTAATCTAAATAATCAAATTTTAGATCTTTAGAGCATAAAAAATCATATTATGCAACCTATGGCTCTGAAACCAATTGATGGAAAAATCGATAGTTCTATGCATGCAATTTTAATTTTTTTTTTAGTCGAATATGATAGATTAAACTATTTAATCTATATTATATGCACAAGATCTAATATAAACTATCATGTTAGGATTTATAATATAATTAAATATACAATCAAAATCTAAAATTAATAAAAACTTGCATCGATCACATCGATGCTCTAGATTAGATCTAACTGTTAGATCTGATTTAATCTGATCAAATGAGCTCAGAACTCATTATGTTTGCATAGATCGATGAACATCACTATTGATCACATAGATCTAAGGTCTCACTCAAAGTCGTGTAGCCACACAGGATGTCCAGCCTCTATTGAGAGTCCACACGAAGCCTTCGAACACCAATTAGCCTTCTCGAGAGTGCTAGCTCGCATAGAAGGCTTCTGGACTACTGATCTCAAGTCCTTGTTTGATCAACTCAGATCCTTTGAATATCAAAGATAGAGCAATGGAGGATGTATGTGGTGGAAAAAAATTAGAGAAACACTTTTTCTCTTATCTGATTTCTCTCTCTCCTAAAAATCCCAATGCTTAGGGCTAGAACTCTCACCCAAGAGGAGACGGTCTCCTCTAAACTCACATGCCAACAACTTGGCAACCCACCCCAGATCCTCATGCCCCCAACAAAAGGTTCAGCCCCTTTCTCTCAAATATCTTATAGTGAAATGCAAGGTTTGCTCGATGCACAAAAAAAAACAACTCTTTTTATGGTTGCCGAACACATGAACAAATGGGACAGGATAAGTGCCTGTTCAAGTTTGAATTCCAATCTCTTTTGAACTCAAATCAAACCAACCTTATTCCCATACATTATTCAATCAAAGAAGTGCCAAACATGAGTAGATGGGCAAATTGAGCACTTCCTAAGTGGCCGACGGCAAGGATAAAGATAAGAATGTAGAGTTTTTTTTATATTCAAATTCAAACAAATTTTGAAATTAAATTCTAACAAACCATACCTATCCTTAATGGGCGACAACTTGGGGTGTTTGTAGGTGTCTTTCTCATGCACAAACTAGATTTGTGTGTTGAGAAAACTTGGCATGGAGATATGAGTGTAGGCGCAAGGGCGTAGTCCAACTAATTTGGACTTTTAGTTTTAGTTATTTAGTTCTTAATTAGGTTTCATCCAAACTCAATTTGTTTAGACACAAATAGTAATGAGTTAACCTAATCTAATTAGATACCTAAAATCCTAATCTAATTAGGAATAGATTGAACCCAAGTTTTGATCAAATCAGGGCTTAACCTTCCTTAGCGATTAGGTTATCCCATAACCCAATCAGATTTAACCTAATTAAAACTAATTCAATTAGTCTTGATCTAAATTTTAATGCACAATCAAATTGAGCTAATCAATAATCTAATTGTTAATTAACTTTTTAAATTTCATTAACCCTTAGTGAATAATTTTATTGTGACTATTGCATAGGATAAATCATCAATCATATTGATGATTTTACCTTGAACGATTCTAAATCGTTGATCAATGATTTGATTAGAGAAGAACTTCTAATATGTATGACCCCATAGGTTTGAACCTAAACTAGTGGCACAGAAATAAATTTTAGTACCAATCAAAGTGATCATCTAGTAATAGTACCCGACATTCGAATAGACTGAATGTATGCAAAGCATCATCCAAGAACCTACTGGCATATGGTTATCATATAATTCATCTCTTTGATTCTAATACTCGAGATGACTTAGGATTTAACTATCAATCCTGAAATAGTCAACCACATTGTATTTCAATCTTTCAAATCTATCACATGGATTATTCTAGCTAAGATTTTACTAAATTGAAATATAGTGATGCATTAACTCCTATAAACTAGAGGAGTCAATCCTATCTTGACTCACACACCCACTTCATAAGTATTTGACTATACCTAGTGGCCATCCATCATTGAATTAGAAATTTAGATAGTCCAGCACCAAAGCATAGTGAGTTGCTTGCAAGTTACTATGGCGATCTCAGGTCAGAGGGATACTTATACCTATATCCTTCACGAGCTACTCTTCACAATAGAGTGCTCGATAGTTGGTTCACATTCAGTAAGATGTGCTCCTACATCTCACTTGCATACCATACTAGTATCTTCACACTCCTTGATTAAGAGGACAACTAATCCATATGGCACACAATGACCTACACTTGATATAGCTATCATCTTAGTAATAGCATATCATTTAATCTCGAACATATTTAAAGACTCAATGGTAAATTCTCTTTTATCGCATTTAAAATAGTCCTAAGGATTTCATCATAATACAAGAGTTCATAAAAGAAGATGTACAACTTATGATGAAAAAATTAAATAACTTTTATTAATTGAATAAATCATATACAATTTATAACTAGAGCTCAACCATCAACAGGCTGACAATTGACTTTGGGACACAATTTCTAATAGTACTTTATCAGATTCTATCTTATCTGAAATTGACAGAGAGTATTGAAAGTTTTTTGAAAGTTAGCAATATGATCTGAAGTAGCTCGACTTTTGACCAGCTTGTCATGTACATATACCTCTATATTACGATCGATTTGATCTTTGAAGATCTTGTTCACCAACCATTAATAGGTAGCCCCTGCATTTTTGAGCCAAAGGGTATCACCCTGTAACAAAAAAATCCATGATCAGTAATAAAGACTATTTTCTCCACATCTTCAGGCACCATCTGGATCTGATTATAACCAAAGAAGGCATCCATAAAGGTGAGGAGTTCATGCCCTGAAGTTATATCCACCAGCTAGTCGATCTGAGGTAACGGATAGCTGTCCTTGAGACAAGTTTTATTTAAGTCAGTGAAGTCAATGCACATGCACCACTTTCCATTTTCCTTCTTGACCAAGATGATATTTGCCAACCAGTCTGGGTACATTGCTTCTCTAATAAAGCCAATCTTGTGTAGCTTGTCTACCTCCTCAGCTATAGCCTTCTGGCATTCTGGGGCGAAGCTTCATTTTTTTTGCTTCACTAGATGATAGGTTGGATCCACTTTTAAGTAGTGGGACATAACTTTTGGATCTATGCCAAGCATTTTCATGGCTGACCAAGCAAAGAAATCCATATTTTTCTACAAAAGAGCAGTTAGTCGATCTTTTGTTACCTCATCAAGGTGTGAGCCGATTTTCACTGTCTGATTGAGATTCTCTTTCCTCAGCAAGACTTCTAGAAGGTCTTCAAATGGCTAGGTGCATTCCTCAATTAGATCATCTTAGACATCCAACCCTATTGATGTTGGAAAACGTAGGCGATTTCATGCATGCATTTCAAAAATTTTTGAAATAAAACACAGCAGAAGATAACTAGATTAATCATATTAATCTAATATGCATATAATCAGATCAATAAATTAATACACTCTAAGAACTATGATATGATATGTTGCATATAAAATTTAAAAAATACAGAAGATAAAATCTACATGCATGGATGTAAACAGTAGATCAAATCTACATCTATCTGAGTTCAAAACTCGATACTTGAGTATAAATCAACAATCACCGCTACTGAGAGATGTAGTGAAGATGATTCTTACTATTGTTCGCAACCACAGATATATCCGACCTCTATGGAAAGCCTACTCGAAGCTTCGATCTGATTGATCTCCTCAGGAGTGTTAGCTCGCACGAAGACCATCTTCTTGGCTGATCTAGATACTTTCTTCAAATCTCTAAAATTTTTTTAGAGATTAAAGATGGATATCTAGAGGAGATGAGAATATAAAAGAAAGATAGAGAAGAAAATAATTTCTCTCTTATTTTTTCTCTCTTCCCAAATCCTTAAGAACAAACCCTAGAAAACTAAGTTTTGTGCATACCCAAAGAGAAAGGACTCCCCTCTCTTTTTTTTATACCATTAATCTGAAAGAATAATGCCCTACAAGCTAATCGTATATGGGATGTGATAGGATGTTTATTATAATTTATCTTTCAGACTCATATAATTGATATTTATTATTAATAAAATAAGATATTTTTGATTCATTATATGTTGCATCTTATTTATTTTAAGATTATAATGAACCCCATAGGTCTGGGCAATGGTTTTAGGGCCGTGATGAGATCACACCAATGAGACCTAATTCTTTGATAGCTTTAACCTAAAATATTTTTAATCATTGGTACACTAAGTCGGAGATCAATGATACCTGTAAGACTGGCATATCCTATGTATGCTCAGAAATGAGGGTGGTTGATCTCACAGCCACTTATGTGGAGACACTAATACAAGGATATAGATGCTCATTAGAGAATGAATTCATTAAATTGACCTACGAGAGAATATCAAATGGAGTTTTATTTACATATCAACTGATAATTCTCTAGTGGGAGCTGTGTATGTGATCCTTAAACCTGAGGTCACCATTGTACCTTATGCATTTGGATCTATATTTTAGTTTACTACCTAACTTGATTCTTTGATCCTTGTATGGAGTATTCTGGATATAGTAAAGAATGCATGGAGGTTGTGAGTAATCAATAGAAATCAGTCAGTCCTAAAATGAGGAGCGAACATCCTCTGTGATCTTATAGGTTCTTGATTCGAAAGTCTTTGGCCAAAGCAGGATGATAATTAGAAAAAAGTTTCTAATATATCATCAACTGAATCATCATCTTTTGATCAAAAAATATATTGCTAAGTGATTGAATTTGACATATTTTTATACCCACAGATCATCTGAGATGTTGTTTGACTGAAGGATTGAATTACATAAGAACTTGCCACTGAAGGGTATTTTGATAATTTTTCATCAAAATTTCAAATCTTTTGGGTAGTCATAAAATATTGCTAGATATCAATCTTGACTTGTAGGCTCATTAAAATTAAAAGAATTTAATTCTGAAGTTAATTTAGAAGAGTCCAAGTTGATTGAGACTCTTAGGGTGACCTAATCTCATTAGATTAGGGTTACGTTGAAAGTCTTGATCCACTGTCGGCTAGATTTAGAACCCAATGGGTTATACACTTTGAGATTTGTCCTTGATATGATCTAATTAGAGTTTAATATAAATTATATAGGTTAATTTGATATGCTAGTATATTGTATTAACCCAAGTTTTCAAATTAGTTTAGATCAAATTGTTTGAGCTAACCTAGACCAGTTGGCTTTGACCTAATGGGATTGGGTCAATTTAAATTAGATCCTTAACCAACATAGACCAGTTTCAAGTGGAGAAGGACTCCTCTATTCTCACTAGAACCCATGCATAAAAATAAATGCCGCATCCCTTGTTTTGGCATGTGAAGTTAAGAGTCTTTAAAGAAGGCTCTTAACTAACATGCATTGCCTTAATTCTTGATCAGAAATCCTATGCTTTGTCACCAAAATTCATTAAAATTTTTATGGAACATAGAAGACTAAGAGTCCTTCTACTCTAAGTAACTATATTACCAAAAAATTCACTTGGTGAATTTATTTGGTGTGTGGGAAGTTGGAGCACCAAAGGCTGGCACCCCTTCATCGCATGTGACATCCCCTAGTCCCCTATTTATATGGGATGCCCCATATGGCTTCTAGTGGTGATTTTTGGCTGAAACCAAGAAGAGAGATGTGGTAAACATAATAAAAATTCTGAAAATATTTTGAAAAAAAAAGTAGGAATTTTGAGTGGCAAAAGTTGCTACAAGGGTGGAAAGATTTTCAACACGTGTTGCTTGAGTGCCCTAAGATTTAATTTTTTTATATGTTGGAGGTAATAATTAAATCTTAGGTTGTATGACATTTGAAGAGTGTCTTCTTAGTATCAATATAGTGGTGAGATCAAAAGCAACTAAGCTTTGGTATGATCGTGACGTAAGTTCGAAGCCGACAGTATTTTTAAAAAGACAAGGCTGCGACAGTGCACTAGTTGGGAAGGACTTTGGCCAACTTTCATGTGAATCATCGTCAGAGGACTTCTACCTTAGGATCTTATGGAAAACACCAATGTGCCACTTTTTTATGTTAGTTAAATTATAATTTTCTATCTCTTTGCATGCTTGAATTTGCTTTGATCGTGATCGGCAAAGTGATTCTGGGGTTTTTGGTTCGGCTCAATAGTTTTATTTGATAAAGCTATTGATTTGCATAATTTTAAAATTTTAAAAATTACTTTCTACTGCATGATCAAAACCCAACAGTGGTATCAGAGCCACCTTTGTCTGATTTGATCAAACAAGTACAATAGTTGTGCATAGAATCGTTCTTGTGCATATCTTGCTAAAAAATTTTGCATTGATTTATAGCATCAATTCTTTAAACTCAAAAATTATTTTTGACTTTATATATGTCATAATATTTAATTTTAATTATTAAATGATTAATTTATGATAATTTTGAAATTTATATTATCATAGTTGTATGATGCTTAAATTGATGCATTGTTAAGGGTGTAAAGCATGCCTAATGTGATTAGAGTTTGCTATTTTTTCTTCGATATGCTTAACATATGTTTTGATATCCATTGCACCCTTATATGATTTTAGTATGTCATATGATTGCTATTTAGAATAGTAGAAGCATGTCAAGTTGCATAATTTGTAGTGTACATTTTATATGCATATTGTTAGGATGTGCCAAGATCAGTTTAAAGTCCCTCATTTAATTATATTAAGTTGTAATGTCGGGATTTATTGTTTAATCAAAAGTCAAATTCTTAAGATCAATTGGTGTCGAAAAAAGTGTAAATGGTGGTTTTATAATTAGGTCTGTATACTGGCCTGGCCAACTTTGTTAGTGTCTAGAAAAGCTACGGGGAGCCTCCCACCTACTTACCTGGCCAATTTGGTTTTATTGATTTTGAACTTAGATTGATTAAGTGATGTAGATATTACAAGGGCCTTCCTTCAAACTTGGTCGATAGAGTATGTCAAGATCTTAGTGAGCTTGTTGTGCTATCTACAAGGCTTACTATAGAAATTGATATGATGTTAATCAAGTGCATATTGATGCTTATGGCATATTTGAATAGTATTGCTTTGTTGTGCCATCCACAAGGGCAGCATTGTTTAAATATGACCATATGGATTGAAAGGTCAACTTAATTAGAACACTATAGTTTGTTGTGCTATCCACAAGACTATATATGATCTAGAGGTCAGAAAAAAGATGTTGAGAATTGTAAAGATATAATTGATAAAGAGTTATCTACTCTTGAACTCATGAATGCTTGTTGTGCTATCCATAAGATATTTGTGAGGAATAGAGATCTCAACTCCATTAAAAAATATTAGAATATTTCTCAATTTTCATATTTAAGGGCTATAAAGTTCGATAAAATAATGGGAGACACAATTAGATAAAAATTCTAGTCTAGTTGTGCATGTCATCATGAGCTATCTACTTATATTATATTCTTATTGTTGTAGATTAACTTCACTCATGGCATCCTCACTTTTACTTAGAGGTATCCTAAATGCAAACAAGTTGACTGGACCCAACTATATCGACTGGTTAAGAAACTTGATAATTGTTCTCACTCGGAGAAAGTCTTCTACATTTTGGATACACCTGCTCCAGATTCTCTTGGAGAAGATGCTTTCGAGGAAAAAAGGACCACATATAAGATGTGGAAAGATGATAGTATGACTGTCAAATACATCATGCTTGCTTCTATGAGCAATGAGCTCCAGAGGCAGTATGAGGATATGGATGTTCCCTCTATTTTCCTTAACCTTAAGGAGTTATATGGTAAATAAAGTCGAACTACTCGATATGAGATATCAAAGCAGTTGTTCCATGTCCGCATGACTGAAGGTACCTCCATGCAAACTCATGTCCTAAAGATGATTGATTTGATCACTCGTCTAGGATAGCTGGATTTTACCATGGATGGTGAACTGAGCCAGAATTTGATTCTGCAGTCTCTCTCTGACTCTTTTCTTAGTTTGTTATTAATTATCATATGAACAAACTGAACATTAGCTTTCTTGAGCTACTAAACATGCTGAAAATAGCAGAGAGCATTTCAAGGGTGAAAAGGCTCAAGTCCTTCATGTTGATAAGATTAGCAAGAAGGCAAAGAAGGGTTCTAAGAAAAAGATGAACTCTTAGGCTAGCATCTCCAAGAAGAAGGTGAAGAAGATCTCCATCAAAGGTACTTGTTATCAATGTGGCAAGGAGAGCCATTGGAAGAGGAATTGCAAGGAGTACCTTGCAATCATGAAATCAGTAAATATTGCTAAAAGTCTGTATATGTATAAACTAATTTATCATTAAGTACTTTATTTCAGATTCTTGGGTATTGGATACCTCCTGTGGTTCATACCTTTGAAAATCATTGCAGGGTCTACAGAAAATAAGAAATCTGAATAAAGGTGGCTTCAAGCTGTTCGGTGCTAGTGGAGAGTCCATTCAGGCTGAAGTCGTTAGAACTAGGATTTTGAAGTTGCTTTTGGGTAAGATTTTGGAATTGAAAATCTGTTATTACATTCCTAATATTGTTTTAAATATTATTTTTGTACCATTATTATTGGAATAAGATTTTGAAATTAATGTAAAGAATAATGGTTGTTCTATTTACTTTTCTAATGAATATTATGGAAGTGCCTTTATTGATAATAGTCTTTTATTTCTTTCACTTAATGATAATATGCTTCATGTTGATAATATGAAGAAAAGAAAGAGAAATGATGTGAATAGCACATACCTCTAGTACTACCGACTTGGCCATATAAATGAGTCAAGAATTAACAAGTTATTCAAAGATAATTTCTTTGATCCTTATGATTATGAATCATATGAAATTTGTGAATCTTTCCTCATGAGAAAAATGACCAAGTCTCTATTTATTAAACATGGAGTAAGGGCAAGTGACATTTTGCACCTTGTACATACTGATGTATGTGGTCTGATGTCGACTCAAGCCAGAGGTGGATATTCTTACTTCATCACATTTACTGATGATAGGTTTAGGTTAGGATATGTGTATTTGATGAAATACAAATCGGGTGATCTAATCTCATCGGATTAGGGTTACGTCGAAAGTCTTAGTCCACTATCGACTAGATTTGGAATCAAATGGGTCACACACTTTGAGATTTAGTCTTGGTCTAATCTAATTAGAGTTTAATATAAATTCTATGGGTTAATTTGATATGCTAGCATATTGTATTAACCCAAGTTTTCAAATTGGTTTAGATCAAATTGTTTGAGCTAACCTAGACTAATTGGCTTTGACCTAATGGGATTGAGTTAATTTAAATTGGATCCTTAACCAACTTGGACCAATTTCAAGTGGAGAAGGAATCCTCTATGCCCACTAGAACCCACACATAAAAGTAAATGCCAACCCCCTTATTTTGGCTTGTGAAGTTAAGAGTCCTTCTTAAAGAAGGCTCTTAACTAACACATGTTGCCTTAAATTTCTGATCATAAATCCAATGTTTTGTCACAAAAATTTATTAAATTTTTCATGTCATGTAGAAGAATAAGAGTCCTTCTATTTTAAGTAACTATATCACCAAAAAATTCACTCAGTGAATTTATTTGGCACGTGGAAAGTTGGAGCACCAAAGGTTGGCACCCCTTCATCCCATGTGACATCCCCTGGTCCCTTATTTATATGGGATGCCCCATATGGCTTCTGATAGTGATTTTTGACTAAAACTAAGAAGAGGGACTTGCTAAACATAAGAAAAATTTTGAAAAAATTTTGAGAAAAAAATAGAGAATTTTGAGTGGCAAAAGTTGCTACAAGGGTGGTGAGATTTTCAGCAAGTATTGCTCGAGTGCCCTAGGATTTGATTTTTCTAAGTGTTGGAGCCAAAAATTAAATTCTAAGATATGTGACAGCTGAAGAGTATCTTCTTGGTGTCATTCTGGTGGTGAGATCAAAAGCAACTAGGCTTTGGGGCAATCGTGACACAAATAGTATATTTAAGAAGACAAGGCTGCGGTAGCGCCCCGGTTGGGAAGGACTTTGGCCAACTTTTGTGTGGATCACTGTTGGAAGACTTTTACCTTGAGATCTTATAGAAAATACTAACATGCCACTTTTTTGTATTAGTTAAAGTATAATTTTCTATCTCTTTGCATGCTTGAATTTACTTTGATCCTGATCAACAAAGTAATTCTAGGGTTTTGGATTCGGCTCGATAGTTTTATGTGATAAAGCTCTTGATTTGTATGATTTTAAAATTTTGAAAATTACTTTCCACTACATGACCAGAACAAAACAGAATCATGCCCCAAAGATTCTCAATGTGAAGGCCTCTTTTTTTGGTCTCTTACATGTTAGATGTATGCCCTAAAAGCCAATATGGCTAACACATTGTAATAAATCTAGGATACAATTTTATACTTAATATATTGATATGATCAATAAGGATAAGTTTATTTTTTATTCAAGTATGATGTATCCTTGAATCATCTATGAAATTAGCTTTTGATATATATTCTCAAAGAGTTGAGAATTAGAGACATGTATTTAATTCTTAAGTGCTTCCGATCAGAGAATCATCATGAGGACGGTGATCGATCTGAAAAGATCGATGTACAAATCACTTCTTTTGAATATTTTATTTGATAAGATAAATTAAACTTAATTATCTGCTAATAATCTAAATAAATTAAATTCATTAGACATCAATTATTAGGTGTCTAAGATTTTGGATCAATTGAATTAGGATGCAAGTCCCTAATTAATATTCCTTGATAGTTATTATGGGGTGCCACCTTGATTGGATCAAGTTGGGTGTATCCCATGATTAGAGGGCCTTTTGATTTCATATGGGGTGTCCCTTGGGTGCAAAAGAAGGTATGAAATAATGGGTGCAAGGGGTCCAAGAGTTGGCGCCTAATAAGATTCCTAATGTAAGTTAAATAACTTAAGTTATTAGGAAATCTAATACAAGTAGGACTTGTATTATGAGATTGAATAGGATTCTATCCTTATGCCTATTTAAAGGAACCTCTCCTAAGGTCCCTAGAGCATCCAACCACCGGCCCACACGCCCCATAAGAAGTGCCCACACCAGAAGGAACCAGATCTAGGGTTTCAGGGTTAGATCTTGAAATTTTTTTAAGATCAGACAGTGAAAGACTAAAATAAATCAAAATTTATCTTATAAAATTATAGAATCCCTAGATCTAAGATCCTATTACATGATTATTATATGTCATTAAATCAAAAATTAAAATATAAAGAGCAAGAATGTTGATTATATCAACATGTTTCTATACTACATCTAATGTCTGTAAAATATAATAGATCAGATCTATTACCTTGCAAGTTAGACGTTCTAACTTTGCTGATCCGGGCTTGAGGATGATATTGTAAGCCACACACACATCTGGCCTCTAGGAGTCATCCACACGAGCCCACGATCATGATCAGAAGTCCTAGTCTAAAAAATCAGCACAGTATGCTAGTACTGTGTTGATCCTTCTTCGATGGTCGATCAGATACCTCCTTCTTCTTGATTTGGACTCTTCTAAAGATGAGAAGTAGGAGAAGGAGTTTTAGATATAAGACACTCTCAGAAAATTCAAAAATGGAGGAAGGAAAGAGGTGAACGCAGCATCCCTAGAAGAAGACCCTCTTCTTCTTCTCTTTGCTCTAACCCAGACATATAGTTTTGTGTCTATTATATCTCCATGCCCCTACACTCTTTCTCTCTGATTTTAACACACCCCAAAGAACTCTCAATATTCTATAATTCACAAAAATTTTAAGAATAAATTCATCTTAAATAATGAGATATGAAGAATCTTTGTCTAGGTCAAATACCTAGTCAAGGAAAATCCAAACAGGTCAAGACAAGGGGTGCCCAACTCTTGGGTGCCCCCTCCTTCTTTTTTTGCCATGGACCATCAGAAAAGGATGCACAATATGTGCCATAAAAGTCATAAAAATCTAAAAAAAAAATTAGATAAAATCAGTGCTATAAGGAAAGAGTTTTGGTTTCCTAAAATTCTATCTCACAGAATTTGAAATCCAAACAAATTCCTACTTTGACTTGGTCCACAACCACATTCCATTTAAGATAGAAAGAGTGGAAAGCTTTGGTCATACGTGAAGGCCTGGGAGAGAAGATTTTGTCACACAAAATAAGAGAGAGTGGGTGTGGAGGGCTAAGGTGGCGCAAGGTGGAATCCTAGTCTTACTAGGATTCAATCTATGACTTGTTCAAATTTAGTTTCTCAAATCAAATCAAACCAAAATCAAATCAACCCAATTAAAAATTTAATTTAATCAAATTAAATTAGATTTAAATCTAATTTAATTTTTTAACCAAATTAAAAATTAGGTTGACCCAAGTCCTAATTGGACTAGGACTAGTTTTTTCTTGCACTTGGCTTATCCAATAAATCAATTGGACTTGATCCAATTAAGCCCAAACTAAATCTAATTAAATTATATTCAATTAAACTTAATCTCAGTCCATTGGCTTAATCAAATTAAGTCAATTAGTAATCGAATTGCTAATCGATCCTCCTACAACACTTGCACTAGGTTAAATGTCAATCGTATTGATCGTTTAACCCTAGAATGATTCTTAATCGTTGATCAACCATCCGATCAGATCGTGAACTCTAATGTATGTGACCTCATAGGTCCGAACCTAAACTGATAGCATAGAAATAAATTTTTTTACCAATCGAAGTGACCATCTAGTAATGGTACCCGACGGTCGGATAGGTTAAATATGTAGAACAACATCCTTAGAACCCATGTGGATATAGTTTTCATATAATTCATCTTCTTGACCAAAATGCTCATTGGACACCTTAGAGTTCAACTGTCAACTATGATCAGGTTGTCCACATTGTATTTTAAAATATCAAATCTATATGATAGATTATCCGGGCCAAGATTTTGCTAAATTGAAATACGGTAACTCATTCTTCTCCAACTCTTGGAGTGGTCAATCCCATCTTGATCACACTCTGACTTTGCAAGTACTTGACTATGCCCAGAAGCCTTCCGTCACTAAATTAGAAATTCAGTTAGTCTGATACCAAAATATAGTGAGTTGCTTGCAAGTCACTGAGGCGATCTCAGGTCTAAGGGACACTTATATCTATATCCCATCAGAGACATTCTCGACAGCAGAATGCTCTGGAGTCGGTCACGTTCAATGATGATGTACCCTTATATCTCACCTGTATGCCATACCAGTGTCTCCACACTCCTTGATTAAGAGGACAACCAACCCATATGGCCTATAGCGATCTATGCTCGATAGAAGCTGTCGTCCTTATTAACAGCCTATCATTTGGTCGTGAACAGTTTTACAGACTAATCGATAAATCCTCTCTTTATCGAACCTAAATAGTTCTAAGGACTTCATTACAACAACGGAGTTCATTAAAAGATGAAAACTTATGATGAAAATACTAAAAATATATTTTATTTATTAATAAATCAATTACAATACAAGGTTGCTCAGCCGTCAATAGGTTGACGATTGACTTTCGGGACATATTTCCCAACAACTTCCACCTGTCTTAAAGCCACTCGGCACAGTATCTAATATCCATCTTTGACTTGTGATTGACGAACTCCTTTATCGCTAAGGCTTTAGTGAAGGGGTCGGCCAGGTTCTCCTATCCATCGATCTTCTGAAGGTCGATGTCACCTCGATCCACGATCTTCCGAACCAAGTGGAAGCGATGCAAAATATGCTTCGTCCGCTTGTATGCTTTGAGTTCGTTCGCTTGAGTAATGGCACCAGTGCTGTCACAATAGAGCAGGACCAGACCATCGAGAGAGGGTGCTACTCCGAGCTTGATGATAAATTTTCTCAGCCACACAGCTTCTTTCATGGCATCTGATGCAGTGATGTACTCCACCTCACAAACAGAGTCTGCCATAGTATGCTGCTTGGAACTCTTCCAGAATATGGCTCCACCATTCAAAGTAAAGATATAACCCGACATGCTTCTACTGTCATCATGGTCAGATTGAAAGCTGGAGTCTGTGAGCCCCACAAGTTTCAGATCTGACTCGCCATAAATCAACCATTGGTCCTTAGTATTTCTCAAATACTTAAGGATGGCTTTAACCACTTTCTAGTGATTTTCTCCATGATCAGATTGGTATCTACTCACTATTCCTAGTGAGTATGCCACATCTGGTCTTGTACATGTCATGGCGTACATGATAGATCCCACGGTCGAAGCATATGGGACTCTACTCATACGCTCTCTCTCTTCAGGAGTTGTCGGATAATCCTTCTTAGAGAGAAATTCTATGGCCTATTGGTAGATAGCCCTTCTTGAAATTCTCCATGCTGAACCTCTTCAGAACAATGTCTATGTATGTGGACTGGGATAACCCAAGTATCCTTTTAGATCTATCCCTATAGATCTTCATCCCTAGGATGTAGGATGCTTCACCCAAGTCCTTTATGGAGAATTGTGATGACAACCAAACTTTTATTCCCTGTAGTGTGGGGATGTCATTTTTGATTAAGAGAATGTCATCCATGTAGAAGACAAAGAATACCACAACTGGATCATTTGCCCATTTATAGATACAGGACTCTTCTCCGTTCTTAATGAAGCCATACATTTTGATCACCTTATCAAAATGCATGTTTCAACTCTAAGAAGCTTGCTTCAATCCATAAAAGGATCACTGAAGCTTACACACCTTGGACTCATCTATGGATGTAACCCCTCAGGTTGTATCATATACACCTCTTCGGTCAGCTCTCCATTCAGGAAAGCTATCTTTACATCCATCTGTCAGATCTCATAATCTAGATAGACAGCTATTGCAAACATTATCTGAATGGATTTGAGCATTGCCACAGGAGAGAACGTCTCGTTATAGTCAATACCATAATGTTGACGATACTCCTTGGCAACCAGATGGGCTTTATAGGTCTCCACATTTCTGTCTGTGCCCCTTTTTCTTTTGAAGATCCATTTACACCCAATGGGTTTAACCCCTTCAGGTGGGTCAACCAATGTCCATACATCATTGTCCTTCATGGACTCCATTTTGGATTTCATTGCTTCAAGCCATTTCTCTGAATCAGGTCTCTGCACTGCATCTATATAGATGATCAGATCCTCATCATTCTCATCGAGTTCAATGGGATCACCATTTCGGACCAAAAAATTATAGTATCTGTCCGACTGACGCGGTATTCTACCAGATCACCTTAATGATGCAGGTACATTAGGTTTGAATCTGATCTAATCAAATCCGACTCAGATTCAGCTATTGATGTCAGTCCTTCTACTTATTGAACTTCATCAAGTTCAACCATAGAGGTAACGGTTCCTTCGTCAAGGAACTCCTTTTTTAAAAAGGTTGCCTTAAGGCTAACGAACACTTTTTGTTCATCAGCATGATAGAAAAAATATCTTTTGCTCTCTTTGGGGTACCCTATAAATATGCATTTGTCAGACCTAGATCTAAGTTTATCTGTAACTAACCGTTTGATATAAGCCGGGCACCCCTAGACCCTAAGGTGTGAAAGTGCTGGCTTACACTCTGTTTGTTGGTGCAAAAATCCGCTTGCACCGGAGAAGCTGGAGTCGGGGAAGTCGCGGTCGCCGTCGGGACCTGCAAGGAAAGTCTAAACCGGAGGTGGGGTTGCTCCGGCAAGACCCTCCGACGCTCAAGTCAGTTCTCTGCCTCAACAAGAATGGAGCGCTCGAACGGAGAATTTAGCAGAGTTTTGAGATAAGAAAATGAGCTTATAGAATAACGTATCTGGGTCCCCCTTTTTATAGGCAGAGGAGGTAGCGGATTGATGGCGACGTTTGTAACCGTCTGGCAGTGGGCTGCCCAGGGTCAGGTGGAGTTTGCTGCGAAGAGTAGTGGAATGGACCCGTGGCTATCACTGGGGCGTGCCACGTGGAGTCTGCCGCATGAAGTAGGGCGGCGTTTGTTGTCGTGATTTGCCAGCGGATGGGAGAATCATGCGGTATCCATTGCAGGAGGTGGAGCAGGATCGCGGCCGTTTATCGTGGCCTGTCAGGTAGTAATGGAGCCGCGTGGGATCCGTCGTAGGGAGTGGAGCAGTGCTGCGATCGTTACTGCGGCCTGTCAGGGAGTGGTGGAGCTGCACGGAATCTGCCGCAGGAAGTGTAGCAGAATCATGGCTGTGATTACGGCCTGGGAGTGTAGATCTACCGGCTGAAGTTCGATCATGGTCGGAGTCTGACCCCACGTAGGGGTCCGGGCGGAGTCCTCCTTGCGGTTGGGGTAGTGGGTGGAGCCCGGCTCCCGTGGGAGTCTGAACGGAGTCTTCCTACAGTCAAAGTTAAAGGCGAAGGTCGGCTCCCGTAGGAGTCCGGACAGCTTACCAGCAGTTGAGGTTGAGGACGGAGCCTGGCTCCCGTAGGAGTCCGGACGGAGTCCGGACGCAGTCTGTCTGTAGCCATCGGAGTTGGGGATGAAGCCCGGCTCCCATAGGAGTCCGGGCGGAGTCTTCCTGCAATCAAGGTTAAAAGTCAAGTCCGGCTCCCGTAGGAGTCCAGACGGGGCTTACCAGCAGTTGATGTTGAGAATGGAGCCCGGCTCCCGTAGCAGTCCGGGCGGAGTCAACTTGAGGTCGGAGTTGTCGGCTGAGTCCGGCTCCCGTAGGAGTCCGGACGAAGTCCGTCTGCAGCCGTTGGAGTCAGGGACGAAGCCCGGTTCCCGTAGGAGTCCGGGCGGAGTCTTCCTGCAATCAAGGTTAAAAGTCTAGTCCGGCTCCCGTAGGAGTCCGGACGGGGCTTACCAGCAGTTGATGTTGAGGACGGAGCCCGGCTCCCGTAGGAGTCCGGGCAGAGTCAACTTGAGGTCGGAGTTGTCGACGGAGTCCGACTCCCGTAGGAGTCCGGACGAAGTCTGTCTGCAGCCGTTGGAGTCGGGGACGAAGCCCGGCTCCCGTAGGAGTCCGGGCGGAGTCTTCCTGCAATCAAGGTTAAAAGTCAAGTCCGACTCCCGTAGGAGTCCGGACGGGGCTTACCAGCAGTTGATGTTGAGGATGGAGCCCGGCTCCCGTAGGAGTCCGGGCGGAGTCAACTTGAGGTCGGAGTTGTCGGCGGAGTCCGGCTCCCGTAGGAGTCCGGACGAAGTCCGTCTGCAGCCGTTGGAGTCGGGGACGAAGCCCGGCTCCCGTAGGAGTCCGGGCGGAGTCTTCCTGCAATCAAGGTTAAAAGTCAAGTCCGGCTCCCGTAGGAGTCCGGACGGGGCTTACCAGCAGTTGATGTTGAGGACGGAGCCCGGCTCCCGTAGGAGTCCGGGCGGAGTCAACTTGAGGTCGGAGTTGTCGGTGGAGTCTGGCTCCCGTAGGAGTCTGGACGAAGTCTGTCTGCAGCCGTTGGAGTCGGGGATGAAGCCCGGCTCCCGTAGGAGTCGGGGCGGAGTCAACTTGAGGTCGGAGTTGTCGGCGGAGTCCGGCTCCCGTAGGAGTCCGGACGAAGTCTGTCTGCAACCGTTGGAGTCGGAGACGAAACCCGGCTCCCGTAGGAGTCCGGGCGGAGTCTTCCTGCAATCAAGGTTAAAAGTCAAGTCTGGCTCCCGTAGGAGTCCGGACAGCTTACCGGCAGTTGATGTTGAGGACGGAGCCCGGCTCCCGTAGGAGTCCGGGCGGAGTCTTCTTGCGGTTGTAGTTGTTGGCGGAGTTCGGCTCCCGTAGGAGTCCGGGCGGAGTCTGCTCGCGGTTGTAGTTGTTGGCGGAGTCCGGCTCCCGTAGGAGTCCAGGCGGAGTCTGCTCGCGGTTGTAGTTATTGGCAGAGTCCGGCTCCCGTAGGAGTCCGGACGAAGTCTGCTCGCGGTTGTAGTTGTTGGCGGAGTCCGGCTCCCGTAGGAGTCCGGACGAAGTCTTCTTGCGGTTGTCATGTAGTCAATTCCGCTGAGCACTTCGGCTGTGGGTATTTTATACCCAACACGAGTCCCCCCACTTTCGAGTTTGAATTTCAAACGAAGAAAGTACAGAGAGAGAGATGGACACAGCCGAAGCCGTCCCTTCGAATCCTGCGCACTGCTGCCCCCAGATATTTCGGTATTAAATGTGCACGTGCCGGAGTCTTTTCGAATTGGAGTGGTACGAGGGGACGCTTTGAAATTCCTGCAGGTACACTGGCCTAGGTACGGCACAATTATAACCCTGCCAACCGCCAGCCGCTTTTAGCCGCCTGCCAGGGGGAGTGGGACACGTGTCGGATGCGGACCGGCCTGGGGGGATTCGCGATCATTATGGCGTCGGATCCCAGGGTCTATTTAAACCCGTCCTCCCATCTTTAGGTGTCCCACTCCGTTCCTGAGTTCTCACCAGCGTCTGCCTTCTCTTCGAGAGCCCTGTTTCAGTGAGCGTCTTCTCGAGCCGTAGGCGTCTCCTTCTTTCGTCCCTCAGGTCCCTCAGAGTGAAATAGGTTAGTTCCAGCACCGCCAACCTTCTTCTCCTCACCTAGGGACTTCTTTTCTGTCATTGTTTTTCTTGCATTCCTCCGAGTTAGTCTGTGATCTCTCGTTCCCCCTTCTGTCCGTCTTCTTAGGGTCCTTTAGAGCCTCCCTTCGAAACCACTCAAAATATCCTCTGGCTCTTCTGCTCCCGGCAGTTCTGAGAGCTCTTCTGCCTCAAACCCCCAGGTCTCCGTCTCTGTAGACGAACCTGCATCTGGGGCTGGGCCCCGCCCGATTTTCGCGTCGGGTGCCATTCCGTGTTCCTCGACCTCGGAGGAACTCCTTCTGATAAGGGTTCAGTATGGAGTTCCTCCAGAGTACGACTTGGAGCTGTCGGGCCCTTCTGATCGGGCCAGCACTCCCCCACCCGGTCGCTTCTGTTTGTACCAGGAAGCATTCCGTGCTGGACTCCGGCTTCCACTTCCTTCCTTTGTCGTTGCCCTCTTCCACTTCCTAGATATCTCCTTGGCTTCCGTGGCCCCGAATTCTTTTAGGTTCTTGATAGGGTTTCTCTCCTTCTGCCACGTAGTCGAGGTCCAGCCGTCTCTCTCCTTGTTTAGGCACTTCTATACCTTCAAACGCCATCCTTCGACGAAGGACTGGTGGTACTTCTCCCCCCAGTTCGGCAAGAAGGGGTTGCTGAAAGGCGCCTCTTCTTCGATCCACAATTGGAAGGAGAAATTCCTCTTCGTCCACTGCCCGACCCTGAGACTGGGTCTGCCCCCTTGGGGCTCTCTGAGGGATTCTGTCCGCCGGGCTCCCAGCCTTGGGGAGGACGACCTCCAGGCCACCCAGAAGCTTCTAGCCTATTCCACTCCTTTCCTTCCCAATCTTCTGAGGGAGCAGTTTCTTTTCAACATCGACCTGAGTCCCCAGGATCCAGCGAGTATTCATCTTTTACCTTATCTTCTCTTTTCATACTTCCCTTCTCTTCTTCTCTTTACCTCCTCTTCCCTCTCTCTGTTTCTTTCTTTCTCTCTTCTCTTCTTTTCTCTTTTTTTTTTTTTTTTGACTGATTGGCTTGCTCCTTTTTTTTCTTTCCTTTTCTCTCTCTTCTTTTCTTCTCTTCTTTTGTTCTCTTTCTTTTTTTTTTTTTTTTTTTTTTAGGAATGGACGCTGAAGCAGTGCGAAGGCTCGCTAGGGGCATGAGGGTCCACAAGAGAAAGGGCGCTACGACCTCCGGATCGGCGAAGAGGGCCAGGGCAGAGGAGACGAGCTCAGCAGCACCCGTCCAGGCAGCTCCAGCCATCGACATTCCCTCGGATGCCGAGCCAACAGCTCCTCGGGCCTCCTCAAAGAGTCCGCCGATTGGGGCCCCCGCCCCGGGGATCCGCCCCACGGAGGCACCCGCTGTGGGGAAAAGGAGGAAATCAGTGGCCCGCAGGGTGAGTAGCCATCGAAATACTGCGGACGAGTCCCTCTGCTCCGAGGAGGGGTCAGAGAATCCCTTCAATGATAGGGACTTGATCAGGCAGCTGATCGATGGCTGTATTTTGCCTGACGTCGTGGAGAGGATCGATCGCATCGATCCTGAGCAGCGGGCTTGGGATTCTTTGGGGTCCTTCCTTGAGGTGAGCGAATCTTCATTTACATGGCTATTCGGCCTTTGTACTGATTTTCTAGCTGTCTTTGCAGATTGGGCACCAGCTCCTCGCCTATATCGAGGTGATAAGCCGCACGAGGAGGGACATCCTCCAGGTGGAGGAACGCTGTCAGACGGAGGTTGCTCGCCTCCAAGCAAAGACGGCCGAAGTAGCCGCCCTCCAGGAGGCCCTGGAAAGGGAGAAGAAAGCCCGGGAGGAGGAGAGGCAGATCCTGGAGGAATCGGCGAGGAAGGCAGAGGCCGAGGTCGCCCACTTGGTCGAGCAAACTCCGGTCCTGGTCTCGAAGGCCAGAGCCCTTGCGGTGGAGGAATTCAAGGCTTCCGCAGAGATGAGGGATCTGAATATCCAGTTCGGCCAGGAAGCGTTCATTAAGGGGTTCGAGCTCTGCCAAGAGAAGGTGGCCAAAAAATTCCCAGAGCTCAACCTCAGCTTCCTAGGCGAGGAGTCTGAGGACGAGGCCGGCCCCTCGTCAGCTGCCACTGCCGTCACAGCCCCCGCGTCGAGTTCTCCACCCCCCGCCCCTGAGGTCTGAGACCTCCGATCTTGTACCTTTATTTCATCGCAATTTTTCCTTTCCATTTGTATTTAAAAATCATTCAATCAATAAAGTTGAGTTTCTCGTTGCGGACGGCTTCTCTTTCCTCCTCCCTCCTTCTCTCTGCTTTTCTTCCTGCAATGAATCGTTCCTTGACGCCTTTACCTTCCGATGGCAGCATCCTGCAGAAGCACTCCCCCTGCCCTTGGGGGTTCCGCTGAAATCGATGATCCAGCGGTTGAAAAAGGAGGCCCTTCACCTGACGAAGAAGTTAAAGAAGATGGAAGCCGAGCTCCGCAAATCGAGAGAAGGTCACTCTGAAGCTGCCGCTGAGGCCGCCCACTTTTGGAGTCTCCATGTGAAGGGGATCATGGAGTATAGTCGGAGGAAGGCGAACTTCGCAAAGGAGCTCGAGGAATGCAAGAAAAGCTCCAGCGACAGGATTTGGGCCCAGGCCGCTAGGATCAGCGCCCTCAAGGTGGAATTGTCAGCTGCGAAGGGGAAGATCGACCAGCTGGAAGGAAATTCATCCCGGCTCTTGGCCCGGCTCGACGATGACCAGAGATGGTCGCAGAAGGTTTCCGACCTTCAGCAGCAACTTCAGGATACCGAGGTGAGCCACGACGTGCAACGGGCTAGCTGGCGCAAGCAAGTGGAAGAATACAAAGGGAGATTCAGGACGACAGCCGACGAAGTCGTCCGTCTCCAGAGACAGCTGGCTAGCAGGGCACAACTTACTTCCGCCCAAGATTCTGAAGAGCTCCAAGCCCTAAGAGGCACCGTGGAGGGGATTTCTGTCTCTCTCGGGGAAAAGACAGCCGAGCTGCAGCAAGTGAAGATCCAACTGGCACTCGAGCGGCGGGCCGTCGCAGACGCGGAGGCAGAGTCTGAAGTTTTGAGGAAGAGGCGTCGAGAGGCGGAGGCTGAGAGCCAGCAACTCCATCGGGCGCTCCAGGACGCACTGCGGAAGAGGGAAGAGCTAGAAGAGGAGATTGAGAATCTGAGGCAGTCCTGGTTGAGGAACGGAATAGATAACTCCAGGTCGGAGGGAGCAGGGCCTTCATAGAGCTCTTTTTGTCTTTCTGTCTTGTCATGTAGTTACTTCCTTTTTATCATTTTGCCCTTCTTTTTTTGGACTTCCTGGCTTTGTAGTGTGTATATTGGAAATGGAATAAAAGAGCGTTTTGTGTTACCTCATCTGTGCGTTGCACTAATATTGCCGTCTGCCGAACCTTTCTTGTCGTTTGACTTGTCTGATGTAGACGTCGTCAGGGGGTGCCCGGTCGTCGACGCGTTAGCTCGCCTTTCTCATCGTGCGTGGCCGCAAGCCCGAGCTTGGCCGTCTGGGTCCCACATTATTTCGGGGATGTCGTTGTCTTCCTAATCGGTGCCGAAAGTCTTCCTTGGCATCGTGGATGGAACCCGACTCCCGTAGGGGTCCGGGTGAAGTCTTCCCTGTGGGCGAAACCCGGCTCCCGTAGGAGTCCGGGTGAAGTCTTCCTTGTGGGCGAAACCCGGCTCCCGTAGGAGTCCGGGTGAAGTCTTTCTTGTGGGTGGAACCCGGCTCCCGTAGGAGTCCGGGTGAAGTCTTCCTTGTGGGCGGAACCCGGCTCCCGTAGGAGTTCGGGTGGAGTCTTCCTTGTGGGCGGAACCCGGCTCCCGTAGGAGTCCGGGTGAAGTCTTCCCTGTGGGCGGAACCCGGCTCCCGTAGGAGTCCGGGTGAAGTCTTCCTTGTGGGCGGAACCCAGCTCCCGTAGGAGTCCGAGTGAAGTCTTTGTTGCCCAGCTATGCAACCCAAGAGGGGGGGTGAATTGGGTTTTTAAAAATTTTAAGCTTAACTAATTACTTATGAAAAGTATTTGTTAAAAGCTTGATGAATGAGAAGAACGACTTTAATTCAAGATTAATTACCTAAAGCAAGAATGCAAGGATATAATAAAGAAATAAAGAGAAACAATAAAGCACACCACAAACACAAAGATTTATAGTGGTTCGGTGCCAACCTTGAACCTACATCCACTCCCCAAGCTCCTACTTGGGAATTCCAATCCACTATACTTGTATTCAACCAGAATACAAACGTCGGAAACTCCGACACTAGCTATCCCAAGCTAGTTCACTTGTTTCTCGGGTACAAGCCAACCCAAAACACTCCGATTTTAGGTTCGGATCAACCTTCCCTTGTTTTGGAAACCCTCCAAAAATAAGAACAATTACTCACAAGGAGTAAGACAGTTTAGAGCACAAATTAGTACAAGAATAGCTCCTTAAATGAGCGAATATAACAATAAAAACACTTTACTCAAATGAGGAATCCCCTTTTGGATTTGGATGAAGAGTTGAATGAACGCTTGAGGAGAAGATGAAATTTGATTGAAGACTTCTTGAAGGCTTTGAAAGAGCTCTGATCAAGGTTGAACAGTTGGCTTGAAAAACCCTCTCTTTGAATGCTCTTGAATGCCCTTTTGAATGCTCTTATTTTTCTCTTTCACAATCTCTCGTGTATATTGTAGATTCCTTGTCTCTCTCGTGTGGATTGTGGATCCCTTTTCTTTTTCTCTCGTGTATATCGTTGATCACAGTTTCTCTCGTGTAGATTTTGGATCCCCTTCTTTTCTTTCACCTTTTGAAACCTTTTATAGCCTTAAGAAACAAGGGAAAACAATTTAGGCAGAAAAAGAGCCGTTAGAGCATTTTAAGGAAGCATAAAAGGCAATTAAAACGGACAAAAAACTAGCCGTTACGGACGATTTCCGTCGCAGGGGTCGACTCATGAGTCGACTCATGCTTCAGGAGTCGACTCATGAGTCGACTTCTGTTGCAACAGCCAGAACTGTGGTTTCTGGATTTTTTTTGGCCCAAATCAGCAGAGGTCGACTCATGAGTCGACTCATGCCTTGTGGATCGACTCATGAGTCAACTCACAGGTCGTGCCAAGCCAAAAAAATAGCGTGCCAAGGGAAATTTTTGCGTGCCAATCAGCTCATTGTGCCATGAGTTGACTCATGAGTCGACTCATGCACTTCAAACATTCATATCTTCAAAAATATAAGTCCAAATACAATAAAATTTTCACCAATAGATTACAAATCATTTGTTCTACCAAATGATACTATCAAATCAGGATTTTAGTAAAATTACAATTTTGCCCCTGAAGAGCATAAAAACTTTTTCAATTTAAAAATATTTGTATCCCTTCAATCTGCTTTGTAATCATCAAAATCAATCTAGGAGCAACAATCTCCCCCTTTTTGATGATGATAAAATATTTAAAAAAAAGCATTTATGTGAATCAATAATTTCAAAAGAATGCATTATAGGTGTATATGCTTGAAAAGAGTATGATTCTTTTGGCATGTGATATAAATGGTCATATGCAAGAATAGTTTGCTCATTTGCTTATAAATTTGAAGATATGCTCATTGAATTATGTGATTTTGGTGTTAGAGCGGAAAACTTATTTTTTTTATCAGAGCAAGCTGTATTTTGAAAATTTGCTCATTCTCATTTGATTTTAGTTTTAGCATCAGAGTAAAAAATAATTATGTGCTTTTACAAAAAATAATTATGTATGCCAAAGCATGTTTAAGAGTTGATTTGGAAAGTGTATTAGATCATTTTGAGTTTAAGATGTATCAGAGCAAGAGAAAAATAAATTTTGCAATGTATCAGAGCAAGAAAAAACAGTTTTACAATGTTATTAGAAAAAATTTTACAATGTATCAGAGAAAATTTTATAATGTATCAGAGCAAGTTAAAAAAAATTTTAAGATGTATCAGAGTAAGTTAAATTTCTTAAGATGTATCAAGGTAAATAAAATTTCAAAAGATATATCAGAGCAAGTTAGAATTTTGAAGTATATCAGAGCATATTTAAATTTTTTTTTTTTTTTAAAGCAAATCAGAGCATATGTAAAGAAGTAATTTAAAAGTTACTTATTTGCATTATATTTAGCATTATACTTTTGATATTGTTCTTTAAATTTTCAATTCATTTATTAATTTCTCATAATTTGTAGTTTTGCTTTTGATGGATTGCTTTTTCTTTAATTGCTCATAATTTATGGTTTTGCTTTTGTTGGATTGCTTTTTGTTTAATTTCTCCCTCTTTTTGACATCATCAAACATGGTTAACTCCTCCTTTTTCTGAAACATTCTTTAATTTCTCCCCCTTTAGAGTTTATCATAGATGTTTGCTCCCCCTTAATACAGCAATTATTAACAGCAAACAACAACAAAGAGAAGACAATATTTCAACAAGGAGAATATATATAACCAAAATATGATCGACATCATTACAAAAGGTAGAAATATAAGTAAAAGATGATACCATAAAACCATAATTGTTTCAATACATAGTTCATAATATAGAAGTCAACCAGCTAATTGTCAATACATGGTCCCAAAATACAGATCCTAGAACAAGACACTAACACCTAGGATCTATTAATGATCAAGACAAGTCATGGATCGGAGTCATCAGATATGGGATGAGAAGCTGATGGATCAGAAGTGCGTCCTCTACCCCGTCTGCCTCTGGCACGAGCAGGAGAGCGAGATGAACTGGGAGGCTGAGAACGCTGAGAGGCTAAGGACTGAACAGAAAGGGTGAGTCTAATGGAATCAAGTACGTTCAGTGCTCTGAAAACAGACTGAAGTAGAGCAGTGAACTGAGTGGTTGCATGCTCACTCGATCCTCGGATCTCTTTCCTCAGTAACTCATATCCACCCTCTAGTGCTCCTCTGAGCCTGCCAGCCTCTGCAGTGAGGTCTGTGACCTCAATAGTGGACTCTTGTGGCTGAGGATGGGCCAAAGCAAGGACTTGCCCCTGCAAGTCAAGAACTCTGCCAGTCAGTCTGCAGACTGAGTCCTCAAGCTGCTGAATCCGGATGGACTGATCTGATATCATCTGAAACATAGTGGAGATATGGGGAGTCATGGTCTGATCAGAAGAAGTGGCTCCAGGTGCAAAAGTAGTACTGCTCCACTGGCTAGACAGCAAAGAAGCCACACACTGTGATATCTGCTCGATCTGATCGTCAGCCAGTCTGAACTCTGATTGAGGTGCTCTGCTCTCTGGCTGATACATTGGTGTGGGCATCCTAGTAAACTCTGAAGGGCCAGCCTCTGTATCAGGAATGAACTGGATATTTGGTGATGCTGCCCTGAAGTCATGGATAGGAGATGATGGACCTTCTTCTTCAGCTCTGTCTTCAGTTCTGTCTTCAGTTCTCTCCTCAGCTCTCTCCTCAGCTCTTTCTTCAGAGCCCTTGATCCAACCACCATCAGTCTTTGTAAATCCCATTCGGTGCAGGGTGTGTTGGTTGAAAGTGTCCACATCAGAGAGCTTAGTAGAAGCCTCTCCCTCACAGCTAACTCCAAACCTCCTAAATACTCGAGTAAGGGCCATACCATAAGGCAAGTGTGCCTTGGATCTGTTCAAAGTCTCTCTCATGGCCTCTATCATAAGTGCAGGGAGGTTCAGGGGGGTCTGAGTGATGACATGAAACATGATACAAACATCTCTGCTGGAAAGTAAGTCATGCCTACCACTCTTAGGAAAGAAGAGCTTCGTTACCATCTGATGCAGGATCCTCATCTCAATGGACAAAATCTTTGCCTCCAATTTATTTAAACTCCCTGAATAAGTTCTCCCTAAAATAACTCTGATCCCCTCTTCTTTTACTGGGAGTTCTATATAAGAGTAACCCTCACTAGGCAACTGAAGAATTTCTCCCAATATACTAGAATCCAAGCAAATATCAATACCCTTGACTGTTGAAGTCACTGACCCATTTCCATAATGTAGATTCTGGTAGAATTCTCTAACTAGGTCAACATAGGTGACTTCCTTAAGGGAGCAGTAGGAATCCCATCCTTGGTTTTTAATCTTGGTTGCAAATGTAAAACCTTCTTTTTCAAAGAACCGAAAATCTATATTCTTTCCGGTTTCAACTTTTCTATCAGAAAGAGGATTCTTACTGGGGCTTAGGAAGGATTGAGGGGGACCTTGAGCAGATACTGAAGCTGGAGTGGGAGCAGTGGAAGACTGACCAGCTTGCCTTTTCTTTCGGACAATTTCTTCAGGCTCACGGACTGACTTTCTTCTTTGGGGAAGCTTCATCTTCGGAGCCATATTCACTACAGTAGCAGGCAAGGAGACTTGGAGGAACAAGTGAATGAGTGGAGGAGGGATCACAAGAGAGTGAAGAGGGATTTTGGTGGAGAAAAGAAGTGGATTTGGGAAGAACGGTGGAGTGCTAGGGCACGCTCCAACCATGCCAAACAATGGGAGAAAGCACAAAAATCCCTTTCCAAGGTGGCGATTTTTGGTGGAGAGGAGGAGGGAGAAGTGCCTCGAACTAGATCCTTGGATTTGGAGCAAAAGGAATTGGAGAAGTCGGCTTTTGGAAGGAGGAAGATGAGAGGTTGAGTCGTCTCACGAACAGGATCCCGTATAAAAAACAATGAGCCCGTGGGAAGTTTGAGGAAATAACAAGTTTGCCATTGAGTCGACTCATGGGGGTCGACTCATGAAGTTCAGAAATTCAGAAAAAATATGAATAAATTTCAGAAAAATTTGAAATTTTGGGAGAAGGAGTTTTGCTCAAAGGTAAGTTTTTAGAATGATAAATTTGAGCTTTTGGGACCAGGATAGATGTTAAAATTGAGCTCTAAGAATTTTTGACATCAATTCTTAGAAATTGAGAAAAATTTAGGCATATGGATCTAGAATTCCTAGATTTCTCCTAATTTCACAGAATCTATCCTCACTAAGGGCCTTTGTAAAGATATCAGCTAATTGATTTTCAGTGCAAACATATTCAATAATTACATTTTTGTTTTGAATATGTTCTCTTATAAAATGATGTCTTATTTCAATATGTTTGGATCTTGAGTGTTGAATTGGATTTTTAGATAGATTTATGGCACTTGTATTGTCACATCTTATTGGTGTTTCATTAATTTTGATTCCAAAGTCTTCGAGTTGTTGCTTAATCCACAAGATTTGAGCACAACAACTTTCGGCTGCAATGTATTCGGCCTCAGCCGTAGACAGTGCCACCGAATTTTGTTTCTTGCTAAACCATGAGATTAGGTTAACTCCAAGAAATTGGCAAGTTTCACTTGTGCTTTTTCTATCTAATTTATATCCAGCAAAATCAGCATCTGAATATCCTAATAAATCAATTTGTGAGTCCTTAGAGTACCATAACCCTAGAGTTTGAGTACCATTTAAGTATCTAAGGATTCTTTTAACAGCATTCAAATGAGATTCTTTAGGATTAGATTGATATCTAGCACATAAACAAACACTAAACATGATATCAGGCCTACTTGCAGTTAAATATAATAATGAGCCAATCATACCTCTATAGTATTTTAAGTCTACACATTTACCTTCATCATCCTTGTCAAGCTTACATGAGGGACTCATTGGTGTGCCAATTGGTTTGCAGTTCTCCATTCCAAATCTTTTAAGTAGTTCCTTGGTGTACTTGCTTTGGGTGATGGAGATTTCCTCTTTTGATTGTTTGATTTGGAGTCCTAGGAAGAAGGTGAGTTCTCCCATCATACTCATCTCGAACTCCCCCTGCATAAGCTTAGCAAAGTCTTGACAAAGGGATTCATTAGTAGACCCAAAAATTATGTCATCAACATAAATTTGTATAACTAGCATATCATTTTGATTTCTTTTAATAAAGAGGGTTATATCTATATTACCTCTTGAAAAACCATTATTTAATAGAAATTTGCTTAGCCTATCATACCATGCTCTAGGTGCTTGTTTTAATCCATATAAAGCTTTATTTAATCTAAAGACATGATTAGGAAAAGCATGATTTTCAAATCCAGGGGGTTGTTCTACATATACTTCTTCAGCAATATATCCATTTAAAAATGCACTTTTAACATCCATTTGAAATAATTTGAATTTCATAAAGCAAGCATATGCAAGTAGAAGTCTAATAGCTTCTAATCTAGCAACAGGTGCAAAGGTTTCATCAAAATCAATTCCTTCTTCTTGATTATATCCCTTAGCAACCAATCTTGCTTTATTTCTAATTACATTTCCATGCTCATCTAATTTGTTTCTAAAGACCCATTTTGTGCCAATTATTGAATAATTTTTAGGTCTTGATACTAAGGTCCAAACATTATTTCTTTCAAATTGATTAAGTTCCTCTTGCATTGCATTAATCCAATTATGATCATTTTCAGCTTCTTCAAAAGTTTTAGGTTCAAGATAAGATACAAAAGTACAATGATTAACTACATCTCTAAGTTAAGAACGGGTTTTTACCCCATGCATAGGATCACCAATAATTAACTCCTTAGGGTGGTTGTGAACATACCTCCATTCCTTGGGTAGGTCATTTGTACCTTGAGGTTGTTCTTGAATTTCTTCACCTCTCTCATCTTGTTCGTCTTCTTGATCCTTGTCTTCTGGAGTTGCTGAATCTTTCAGAGTGATCTCCTTCATACCTTCTATTAGTGGATCTGCATCATCAACACCCTCATTCTTCCTTGAAGGAAGATCGTTAGATTCATCAAAAACAACATGTATGGACTCCTCAACTACTAAAGTTCTTTTGTTGAAAACTCTAAATGCTTTACTAGTGGAGGAGTAACCTAGAAAAATTGCTTCATCTGATTTTGCATCAAATTTACCAAGTTTTTCTTTGTCATTATCTCCAAAGGTGACCATCCCTCCATCCTTAGCATCAAGCGTGATGAATTATGATTCATCACCAGTCATGTGTCTCGAGCATCCACTGTCAAGATACCATTTCCTGTTTCCTCCTTGGGATGCTAGACACACCTGCAAGCAAAGGTCAAGTTTCTGTCTTAGGTACCCAAGATTTCTTGGGTCCTTTTAGGTTAGTCAAAATGGTTCCTTTTGGAACCTATATTTTCTTTATAGTTGTGTTTGCAGATTTGTTAATAAGGCATGTGTATGATTTATGTCCTATTCTACCACATTTGAAACAAGTAATATTTGTAGACTTGTTACTTGAATAATAAATATTCTTCAGAAATTTTTGTTTCTTCAAGGGGTTATAGCCAAGTCCAGCCTTATCATATACAGCTTTTTGATTATCAAGAATCATATTTAATTTGTTTGAACTTAAGGTGAACTTATCTACTATAGATTTCAGCTTGTTAATTTCATTCTTTAAGCTTTGATTTTCTTGAATCAAGGTGAATTTTTCAATTGAAAGGTTTTCAGCTTGTTTCACTAAGGACTGATTTTTCAATTTCAGTTCTTTGTTTTTTATCCCTAGTTTCTTTAATTCATCAATTAAATCATAGAATGCTTCATGCAATTCTTCAAAAGTAAATTCACTAGGGGATTCAGAAGTTACCTCATTTTCGTGTGCCATAAGGCACAGGTTGGCTTGTTCTGTTGAGGTTTCCTCATCGGAGCTTGAGTCATCACTCGCACTCCAAGTCACCATCATTGCTCTCTTTTTGAACTTTTTGGGACCTTTCTTCAGTTGTGGACATTCGGATTTGAAATGTCCTGGCTTCTTGCACTCGTAGCATATAAGGGATTGATCTTTCTCTTTCTCTTTGCTTTGTTCCCCTTTTGTGAATGACTTCTTTCTCATCCCCTGTTTCCTTTTTCTTAGAAACTTCTTAAATCTTTGGGTGATGAGTGCCATCTCTTCATCCTGTTCTTCATCTTCACTGTTATCCGTTTCATCATCAGGCGAAGTTGTGGATTTGAGGGCAATGGTTCTTTTCTTTTTGACTTCATCCTCTTGATGTTGCTTCATGTTAAGTTCATGAGTCATCAAGGATCCAAGAAGCTCTTCTAGAGGTAGAGTGTTCAAGTCCTTTGCTTCTTGGATGGCAGTCACCTTGGCTTCCCAAGTTCTTGGCAATGACCTGAGAATCTTCCTTACTAGCTCACTGTTAGTATACGATTTGCCAAGACTCTTCAAACCATTAATTATATCAGTAAAATGAGTAAATATAGCAGTTATGGACTCATCATGCTCTATTTTAAACAATTCATATTTATGCACAAGCATGTTTATTTTAGACTCTTTTACTTGATTTGTTCCCTCATGGGTTACTTCTAACCTATCCCATATTTCTTTAGCAGATGCACAAGTAGAAATGCGATTAAATTCATTTGCATCTAGTGCACAATACAGAACATTCATAGCTTTAGCATTTAATTGTGCCAATTTCTTATCAACCTCATCCCATTCTTTCTCGGGTTTGGCTGACTCCTCACCATCTATAATCTTGGTGAGTGTGTGAGGATCGTTCACTATGATACTCCACATATCATAGTCGAGTGCTTGTATGAATATCTTCATCCGAGCTTTCCAATAGGTGTAATTAGATCCATTGAAAAGTGGAGGTCGGTTTGTAGATTGCCCCTCGGCTAGAGAAGTACCGACATGGGTTGCCATAGATCTTTGGCTCTTTGATTGTTAGATCAAAGAAGGGCTAGAGCACCGGGCTCTGATACCACTTGTTGCCCAGCTATGCAACCCAAGAGGGGGGGTGAATTGGGTTTTTAAAAATTTTAAGCTTAACTAATTACTTATGAAAAGTATTTGTTAAAAGCTTGATGAATGAGAAGAACGACTTTAATTCAAGATTAATTACCTAAAGTAAGAATGCAAGGATATAATAAAGAAATAAAGAGAAACAATAAAGCACACCACAAACACAAGGATTTATAGTGGTTCAGTGCCAACCTTGCACCTACATCCACTCCCCAAGCTCCTACTTGGGAATTCCAATCCACTATACTTGTATTCAACCAGAATACAAACGTCGAAAACTCCGACACTAGCTATCCCAAGCTAGTTCACTTATTTTTCGGGTACAAGCCAACCCAAAACACTCCGATTTTAGGTTCGGATCAACCTTCTCTTATTTTGGAAACCCTCCAAAAATAAGAACAATTACTCACAAGGAGTAAGACAGTTTAGAGCATAAATTAGTACAAGAATAGCTCCTTAAATGAGCGAATATAACAATAAAAATACTTTACTCAAATGAAGAATCCCCTTTTGGATTTTCTCAAGGTGGATGAAGAGTTGAATGAACGCTTGAGGAGAAGATGAAATTTGATTGAAGACTTCTTGAAGGCTTTGAAAGAGCTCTTGATCAAGGTTGAACAGTTGGCTTGAAAAACCCTCTCTTTGAATGCTCTTGAATGCCCTTTTGAACGCTCTTGTTTTTCTCTTTCACAATCTCTCGTGTATATTGTAGATTCCTTGTCTCTCTCGTGTGGATTGTGGATCCCTTTTCTTTTTCTCTCGTGTATATCGTTGATCACAGTTTTTCTCATGTAGATTTTGGATCCCCTTCTTTTCTTTCACCTTTTGAAACCTTTTATAGCCTTAAGAAATAAGGGAAAACAATTTAGGTAGAAAAAGAGCCATTAGAGCATTTTAAGGAAGCATAAAAGGCAATTAAAATAGATAAAAAACTAGTCGTTGTGGACGATTTCCATCGCAGGGGTCGACTCATGAGTCGACTCATGCTTCAGGAGTGGACTCATGAGTCGACTTCTGTTGCAACAGCCAGAATTGTGGTTTCTGGATTTTTTTTGGCCCAAATCAGCAGAGGTCGACTCATGAGTTGACTCATGCCTTGTGGGTCGACTCATGAGTCAACTCACAGGTCGTGCCAAGCCAAAAAAATAGCGTGCCAAGGGAAATTTTTGCGTGCCAATCAGCTCATTGTGCCATGAGTTGACTCATGAGTCGACTCATGCACTTCAAACATTCATATCTTCAAAAATATAAGTCCAAATACAATGAAATTTTCACCAATAGATTACAAATCATTTGTTCTACCAAATGATACTATCAAATCAAGATTTTAGTAAAATTATGATTTTGCCCCTGAAGAGCATAAAGACTTTTTCAATTTAAAAATATTTGTATCCCTTCAATCTGCTTTGTAATCATCAAAATCAATCTAGGAGCAACAGTCTTCCATATGGGCGGAACCCGGCTCCCGTAGGAGTCTGGGTGAAGTCTTCCTTGTGGGCGGAACCCGGCTCTTGTAGGAGTCCGGGTGAAGTCTTCCTTTTTGTTCGAGCCAGTGTGAGGTTCTCCTCTCGTTTCTGGCTTGGCTGTGGGGGTGCGTTAGGGCGCTGTAAGGCCTCTCCCCCTATCCAGTCTAAAAGAACCGGGCCTTTGACTTTGCTCATGTCAAGATGAGGTTCTCCTCCTGTTCCTGACATGACTGTGGGGGCACATTAGGGCGTTGCAAGGCCTCTCCCCCCATCCGGTCTAAAAGAACTGGGCCTTCGACTTTGCTCATGTCAGGACAAGGTTCTCCTCCTGTTCCTGACATGGCTGTGGGGGCACATTAGGGCATTGCAAGGCCTCTCCCCCCATCCGGTCTAAAAGAACCGGGCCTTTGACTTTGCTCATGTCAGGACGAGGTTCTCCTCCTGTTCCTGACATGGCTGTGGGGGCACATTAGGGCGTTGTAAGGCCTCTCCCCCCATCTGGTCTAAAAGAACCGGGCCTTTGACTTTGCTCATGTCAGGACGAGGTTCTCCTCCTGTTCCTGACATGACTGTGGGGGCACATTAGGGCATTGTAAGGCCTCTCCCCCCATCCGATCTAAAAGAACCGGGCCTTTGACTTTGCTCATGTCAGGACGAGGTTCTCCTCCTATTCCTGACATGGCTATGTTTTAAGCATTCGGTGGGGTCGTATCCAGTCATAATAAATCCATGCCAGTACGTTAGGTAGAAAGAAAATTAGATTCAAAGCAAAATCGTAAGTGATACATTTACAGGTTTTCCGAGCTCCTTGGTCGCGGGTGGCCCGCCCCTCCTTGAGGCCCTCCGGTGATGGAGTCGATGGTCCCGATGAGAGGCCGATCCCTGGGTTGCTCCTCCCTTCTCGACGGTTCAGGCTGTGGAAGGGCTCTTGGCCGGTCTCCCCTACCCTCAGGCCTGCGGCGGATGAATCTATCAAGTCGACCTCATCGAATGAGCTCCTCGATCTCGTCCTAGAGCTGGATGCATTCCTCTGTGTCGTGGCCGTGGTCGCGGTGGTAGAGGCAGAACTTGTTGGGGTTGCGCTTCCCGGGGTGTGTGCGCATCCTCTCCGGCCTAGGGAGCTGCTCCCTGACCTCCATTAATACCTGGGCCTTCGAGGCTTTGAGGGGGGCGTAGTTGTGGAATCTCCCTGGTGGGGAACCCCGCCGAACCCCACGGTTTGGGCTTCTCTGCCTGCGTGCCCGGGGTGGAGTATGGGCGCGCTTATGCCCAGGAGGGGATCGAGAATGCGGACGGACTTCCTTTGGCCTTTTCTCCACTGCGAGCTTACTCGAATCTCCCGCTTGCCGCTCCCTTGCTGTCTCTTCATCCTTCATTTTGAAGGCTTCTTCCGCTCGGGCGTATCCCTCAGCCCGGGCCAGTAAATCGGCAAAATCCCTGGGATACTTCTTCTCCAGGGAGAACAAAAGATCATTCTTCTGAAGGCCGCCTTTCAGGGCGGCCATGGCAACTGATTGGTCCAAGTTCCGGACCTCCAGCGCCGTGATGTTGAAGCGGTTGATGTAGGCCCGTATGGGCTCCCCTTCCCTCTGCTTGATGTTGATGAGGGACTCCAAACCCTTTCGGGGGTGCCGGCTGCTGACAAAATGGGCCACAAATTGGTGGCTCATTTGATCGAAGGAGAAGATGGTACCTGGTTTCAAAGCCGAATACTAGTTCCTCGCTGCTCCCTTCAAAGTAGACGGAAAAGCCCGACATAATATGGCGTCAGGAGCACCGTGAAGCAGCATCATCATCCAGAAGGCCTCCAGATGATCAACCGGGTCTGAAGTCCCGTCGTAGCTTTCGAACTGGGGAAGCTTGAAGTTTGGCGGGATCAGTTCCTGCATAATCATTTGGGAAAAGGGAGGGTCAGTACAAATGTCCTCACCATAAGTGGGGGGCGCATGGCGGAGTTCTTCAATCTGTCGGTTCATCTCCTGGAGCCTCCGGTCTAGGAAATCCTCTCGACTTCGAGTCTCGAGGGTCCTCTGGCAGAACGGGGGCAGGGATCTTCCAGGGGTGGAGTCGTGGTCCGATTGAGGGCTCTCTATCCTCAGGTTTGTTTTCCTAGGAAGGATGGGGCGGCTGGCCCAGGTGGGCCACCCCACTGTCGGGTTCTGGCATTCCGGAGATGCCCTTTTCGGGTGCGCTGACGCCTGCGGCTGTTGCTGCTGCATTGCTTGCACAGCCTCGACGAGGCCTCTGACCTACTGTGCCAGCAAGTCAAACTGCTCCGCGCCGACCGCCGCCGCTGGAGGAGGAGGAGGTTGAGAAATAGGAGGGGAGGCTGGAGCCTGAGACCTGGCCGCGGAGGCCGTGGACCGTCGCGTGGATGCCTTGCATGGAGGCATCGAGTGTGGACCCAGCGGGGGAAAATAAGGAGTGGGTGTCGGAGGAGATGATCGGAGGTGGCTCCGTTGAACGCTCCTTTAAGAATAAGGGTACTGCGAAGGTTCGCCCCTTCCTCTAGCGCCAATCCTGTTGGTGCAAAAATTCGCTTGCGTCGGAGAAGCTGGAGTTGAGGAAGTCACGGTCACCGTCGGGACCTGCAAGGGAAGTCTAAACAGGAGGTGGGGTTGCTCCGGTAAGACCCTCCGACGCTCAAGTCAGTTCTCTGCCTCAACAAGAATGGAGCGCTCGAACGGAGAATTTAGCAGAGTTTTGAGATAAGAAAATGAGCTTATAGAATAACATATCTGGGTCCCCCTTTTTATAGGCGGAGGAGGTAGCGGATTGATGGTGACGTTTGTAACCGTCTGGCAGTGGGCTGCCCAGGGTCAGGTGGAGTTTGCTGCGAAGAGTAGTGGAATGGACCCGTGGCTATCACTGGGGCGTGCCACATGGAGTCTGCCGCGTGAAGTGGGGCGGCGTTTGTTGTCGTGATTTGCCAGCGGATGGGAGAATCGTGCGGTATCCGTTGCAGGAGGTGGAGCAGGATCGCGGCCGTTTATCGTGGCCTGTTAGGTAGTAATAAAGCTGCATGGAATCTGTCGTAGGGAGTGGAGCAGTGCTGCGATCGTTACTGCGGCCTGTCAGGGAGTGGTGGAGCTGTGCGGAATCCACCGCAGGAAGTGTAGCAGAATCGTGGCCGTGATTACGGCCTGGGAGTGCAGATCTGCCGGCTGAAGTTCGACCGTGGTCGGAGTCTGACCCCACATAGGGGTCCGGGCGGAGTCCTCCTTGCGGTTGGGGTAGTGGGTGGAGCCCGGCTCCCGTGGGAGTCTGAGCGGAGTCTTCCTGCAGTCAAAGTTAAAGGCGAAGGTCAGCTCCCGTAGGAGTCCGGACAGCTTACCAGCAGTTGAGGTTGAGGACGGAGCCCGGCTCCCGTAGGAGTCCGGACAGAGTCCGGACGTAGTCTGTCTGTAGCCGTCGGAGTTGGGGACGAAGCCCGGCTCCCGTAGGAGTCCGGGCAGAGTCTTCCTGCAATCAAGGTTAAAAGTCAAGTCCGGCTCCCGTAGGAGTCCGGATGGGGCTTACCAGCAGTTGATGTTGAGGACGGAGCCCGGCTCCCGTAAAAGTTCGGGCGGAGTCAACTTGAGGTCGGAGTTGTCGGCTGAGTCCAGCTCCCGTAGGAGTCCGGACGAAGTCCGTCTGCAGCCGTTGGAGTCAGGGACGAAGCCCGGCCCCCATAGGAGTCCGGGCGGAGTCTTCCTGCAATCAAGGTTAAAAGTCAAGTCCGGCTCCCGTAGGAGTCCGGACGGGGCTTACCAGCAGTTGATGTTGAGGACCGAGCCCGGCTCCCGTAGGAGTCCGGGCAGAGTCAACTTGAGGTCGGAGTTGTCGGCGGAGTCCGGCTCCCGTAGGAGTCCGGATGAAGTCTGTCTGCAGCCGTTGGAGTCGGGGATGAAGCCCGGCTCCCGTAGGAGTCCGGGCGGAGCCTTCCTGCAATCAAGGTTAAAAGTCAAGTCCGGCTCCCGTAGGAGTCCGGACGGGGCTTACCAGCAGTTGATGTTGAGGACGGAGCCCGCTCCCGTAGGAGTCCGGGCGGAGTCAACTTGAGGTCGGAGTTGTCGGTGGAGTCCGACTCCCGTAGGAGTCCGAACGAAGTCCGTCTGCAGCCGTTGGAGTCGGGGACGAAGCCCGGCTCCCGTAGGAGTCCGGGTGGAGTCTTCCTGCAATCAAGGTTAAAAGTCAAGTCTGGCTCCCGTAGGAGTCCGGACGGGGCTTACCAGCAGTTGATGTTGAGGATGGAGCCCGGCTCCCGTAGGAGTCCGGGCGGAGTCAACTTGAGGTCGGAGTTGTCGGCGGAGTCCGGCTCCCGTAGGAGTCTGGACGAAGTCTGTCTGCAGCCGTTGGAGTCGGGGATGAAGCCCGGCTCCCGTAGGAGTCCGGGCGGAGTCAACTTGAGGTCGGAGTTGTCGGTGGAGTCCAGCTCCCGTAGGAGTCCGGACGAAGTCTGTCTGCAGTCGTTGGAGTCGGGGACGAAGCCCGGCTCCCGTAGGAGTCCGGGCGGAGTCTTCCTGCAATCAAGGTTAAAAGTCAAGTCCGGCTCCCGTAGGAGTCCGGACAGCTTACCGGCAGTTGACGTTGAGGATGGAGCCCGGCTCTCGTAGGAGTCCGGGCGGAGTCTGCTCGCGGTTGTAGTTGTTGGCGGAGTCCGACTCCCGTAGGAGTCCGGGCGGAGTCTGCTCGCGGTTGTAGTTGTTGGCGGAGTCCGGCTCCGTAGGAGTCCGGACGAAGTCTGCTCGCGGTTGTAGTTGTTGGCGGAGTCCGACTCCCGTAGGAGTCCGGATGAAGTCTTCTTGCGGTTGTCATGTAGTCGATTCCGCTGAGGACTTCGGCTGTGGGTATTTTATACCCAACACTGTCCATATCTCATATGGAGTCTTAATTAAAAACTTACTTGAAACCCTATTTAACAGATAACAGGCTGATTCGAGTGCATATACCCAGAAGGATATCGACAAGCTGGCAAAACCCATCATTGATCGAACCATGTTTAACAGAGTCTGATTTCTCCTTTTAGACACACCACTATGCTGTGATGTTCTTGGAGGAGTCCATTGGGAGAGAATCCCATTCTCTCCTAGATATATGAGAAACTCATCAGAAAGATATTCCTCTCTTCGATCAGATCGAAGAGTTTTAATACTCTTTCCAGTTTATTTTTCTACTTCACTTCGAAATCGTTTGAACATTTCAAATGAATCCGACTTATGTTTCATCAGATAGACATATCTATATTTGGATAGATCATTTATGAAAGTGATGAAGTAGAAATATCCACCTCTAGCACTTGTGCTCATGGGCCCACATACATCAGTATGTACTAGGCACAAGAGCTCAGTAGCTCTCTCACCTTTTTCAGTAAAATGTGACTTGATCATTTTACCAAGAAGACAGGACTCACAGGTTGGAAGTGATTCACAATCATTGACTTTGAAGATTCCCTCTTGAGTCAACCTGTTTATCCTGTTCTTGTTTATATGACCTAGCCTAAAGTGCCATAAGTAGATATCTGATACACTATCTAATCTAGGGTGCTTAACAGTAGAATAGACAATGTTAACAGGTTGTGATAACATATACACACCATTGTTCAAATGTTCACAAAAAATAGTAACACCATTCATATTGATATTACAAACTTATTTCTTTATTGAAATTTCATAATCATTTTTGGCCAGAAGGCCTACACAAATATCATTTAAAAAGAAACTGGGATAAAAATGATAATCATTAAGAACAACGGTATGGGACTCAAATACAAGTTTTATGATTTCTAATGCTAGAACTGGAACTAGTCTTCCATCTCCAACGTTCAAGAATCTCTCGCCTTGCTCGAATCTCCTACTGACCTGCAACCCCTGCAATGAATTGCAAATATGGTAAGGGCTATCAGTATCCAATATCCAGTCAGTTATATCATAAATAGAGTAATTACAAAGAGTTATTATATAAATATCTTGCCCAGCAACAGCTTGCCTCTTTCTCTACCTGTTCGGGTCTAGAGAGGCAATGTACTGAGGATAGTTCCTCTTTCAGTGCCCCCGCTTCTTGCAAAATAAGTATTCAGTTTGACTCTTATCGGGCTTGATCTTTCTGGTCTGGCCCTGCACTGATGTCCCAGCCTAAATTTGCACCTTCTTCACTTTCTTCTTCTTATTTTCTTTCCTTTCTCAAAGGATCAAGAACCAGAAGAACCCCCACTAAATTCACAGACTCCTTGTGGAGTTGGTGATCCTTCTCAAAGTTCTGAAGCAACACCAGTAACCTGTGCTAGTTTACTTCAGGCTTTGTCATTCTATAATGAGTGAGGAAGGGGAGATAAGACTTGGGCAGTGAGTTCAGAATTGCATATTTCCCAAGCTGCTCATGCAAGAAAAAGTCGAGCTTGCTCAAACGCTCCATCAGCTCGATCATGTACAATACATGATCAGTGACAGAGGCACCATCCCGTATTTTAGCGTTGAAGATGGCACAACTAATCTTGTGCCTCTCCATGTCATCGGGTGTGCCAAAGGCATCCTCCAACACTTGAAGCATGTCCTTTGGCTGAGCCATCTCAAATCTGTGACTGAACTCATTGCGCATGGCAGCCAGCATGATGCAGCGCACTGTGGTCCGATCATTGGCCACTTCTGATAAGTGTCTCTGACTGTTCCACGTGCATTGACAGCTGGCTCCTTAGGTGCAGGATCCATTATCACATAGAGGATCCGTTCATGCTCCAGGACTGTCTTCAACTTTTGGTACCAGCTACCAAAGTTGGGTCCCACCAAAATTTTATTGTCCAACAATGATCGGAGTGATAGAGAAGTGGCCGTATCTACACAAAGAAAAATTATAATCTAATTAGTAATTGATTCATTAAACTTAAAGATTTAGACGTTAATCAAAAGATTTGTCCCACTATTTTATTCGAATTGGTAGCCTCTACCTCCAATTCGAGGAATTACCCTAATTTCTTAGTGGGTATTAGAATCCACTTAGACTGCACACAAGCCCAACTTTGGTTGGCCAACCCAAGTACATCTAAGGGTAGGTTCATAACCAATTGTTTCTCTAAATAATTTCTAGTAATTTTAATTTTATTCTAGTCCCTAATTAGTAGGCTTTGGCCTCCATTGAAAAAAATCTGGTTAGGTCCAACCATTAATATGACCATACTTGGCCCATCTAGCCAATGAATGATTAGGCTCAATTTTGGTTGGCTAATCTAACCATCATTTAAAAAGATGCAGTCAAGAAATCATATTATGAATGACAATTTCATCAGCCGATAAGCACCAGGCCTTTGGGCCTCCAATGATTATCCAACTGATGGACCCATTATCATCCACTTAATGGGAGACTATGATCTAGTTATCACCATAACTATTTTATTTTAAGGACCTAATAATTTTAGAAGATTTAATTGATTTAGAGGAAGAGGTCAGATGAACCAGCTTATCATGATCCTCCCACTGGCTTCACCAAATCAGCTTGAGGGAGACCATTTAAAAGGGCTGGTCTAGGAGCACCTAAATCAATCACACTGATTTACCTAGCTGATATGGGTCAGCTTGAATAGTCAAGTGATCCGATCAAAACATAATTTTACCAAGAGGCCAGATAAATTTGATCGATGGGAGGGTCTGCCAAAGCTTGCCTTAGACACCATCAGAAATGGCCAGATAAGCAGACTGTCAATTAAAAACCATCGGTCTGGTTTACCTTAGACACCAACTGGTTTAATTAGTTTCAATTAGATCAACCTAACAGTTCGTGCTAGACCACTTAGCCAAGAATCAAGTCTATTTGATTCTCGTTAAAGATATGGACTTGACCGACTACAACTATTGTAATTGATCTAGAGAATCCTTGACCTAATCTAAGACAACAATTGATTAGATTTAATCAATTCTCTAATTAAGTCCATCTTTAATCTAACCTTAGGTTTAACCCAATTAATGGATCTAATTCCCACTAATCCATTAACCCAATGTATTATGGTTTGTATCTTAGATTCTTCAATTCACAATCCTAGAACCTAATCAAACAACTTCTTAATTTTCAATTAAGTTTTGGGTTAAGGGTTAGGGTTCGACTTTTTGAAAATAATTTTCATATTTGCAAAATATTTTTATAACATGGTTCTACCAACCAAGTTGCATATTTGATTCATAATCAATATGCAAGTAAAATAAGCATGAAACTACTTTAGATTTAATCTAAACAGATTCATGTAATTGAAATAATTTCAACTTTAAACTGCACAAATTTTTCAAACAAATATATGATGGTTCTTTGCGCAGAAATTATTAATAAAGAGATTTTATTTTAGATTTAAATATTTTTTAAATCTAATAAATCATAAATTTAATCTAGATGACATCTAACAAATTTATGATTAAAGATAGATCCACACAAACTAGGACAACCTTTGCATTGTAAGGGTAAACCTTACAGCAGGACAACCTACAGTTCGTGATTGATCTAAAAATTTTAATTTTAAATTTAACAATTAGATTATGAATTAGATCTAATCTAAAAAATAATATAAGTATATATAAATAACCATGTAATAAACAACCTAGGCTCTGATACCAATTGAAGGAACCAAATCTAGTATTTTAGGGTTAATCTTAAAACCTTTTCAAGATCAGGCAGTGGAAGACTAAAATAAATCAAAATTTATCTTATAAAATTAAAGAATCCTAAGAAATAATCTAAGCATATATAAATAACCATGTAATAAATAATCTAGGCTCTGATACCAATTGAAGGAACCAAATCTAGTATTTCAGGGTTAAATCTTAAAACCTTTTCAAGATCAGGCAGTGGAAGACTAAAATAAATCAAAATTTATCTTATAAAATTAAAAAATCTTTAGATCTAAGATCCTATTATTGTTGGGAATAGTGTCCCAAAGTCAATCGTCAGTCTGTTTATGGTTGTGCTCATTTTTGTATATGTACATAAATTATGAATTAATAAAAATTATTTTGGTATTTTTCATCCCAAAATATTTCATCTTCTAATGAACTCCTATGTTGTGGTGAAGTTCTTAGGACTATTTAGACTCGACAAAGGAGGATTTGTCGTTTAGTCCTTAAATCTGTTTGTGACCAAATGATACGTTGTTACCAAGAACGATAACGTTTATCAAGCATAGGCCGTTATGTGCCATATAGGTTGGTTGTCCTCTTAACCAATGAGTGTGGAGACATTGGTATGGTATACAGGTGAGATGTAAGGGTACATCTGCACTGAACGTGACCGACTCTGGACTATTTCTGCTGTCAAGATTTGCTCTGATAGAATATGGGTATAAATATCCCTCCGATCTGAGACCGCCATGGTGACTTGCAAGCAACTCACTGCACTTAGATACTGGACTACCTAAATTTCTAATTTAGTGATGGAAGGCTGCTGGGTGTAGTCAAGTACTTCACTTGTCGGTGCATGTGTCAAGATAGGATTGACCACTCCAGTTCAGGAGCTGTGTAAAGTCATGTTTTAATTTAGTAAAACCTTGGCCAGGGTAGTCTTTGTGAGGAGTCATAGGACTATTTGAGTTGAGCATGATTCGAATGATCTAATCAGGGTTGACAGTTTAACCCTGAGTCATCCTAAACACAGAGGTCAAAAGGATGAATTATACAGTAATCATATTCATGTAGGTTTTGAGTGTTGTGATTGCGACTATTCGACCTATCCGATCATCGGGTACCATTGCTAGATGGTCACTTCAATTAGTACAGGAATTGGTTCCTGTGCTACCGACTTAGGTTCGAACCTGCGGGATCACACACATTAGAGGTTCCTATCTGATCTGATGGCTGATGAAGAGTCTTAATACTCATGGACTATGAGTCCTATGTGTCTGGGACTCTATGATCGAGAATCAGGATTCTCTGATCACGAGTCCCACACATTTTAGGTACCGGGGTCAAGAGTCCCTCTGGTTTGGGACTCTTCGATCAGGGTTACATATCGATGAATTCTGATGTCCGATTACCCATCGAATTTGGACTAAATATTTATGAGAAATTTAATTAATAATTTGATCACTAATTAACTCAATTTAATTGAGTAATTATTTTTGGATCAAGTCCAATTGAATTGGATTCAGTTGGGTTTGACCCGATTAGGTTAAGAGTTGACCTAATCGTCGAGATGGTTTGCTCCCTGATTTGATCAGGGGTTGGGCTTAATCAATTCTTGATTTGATTAAGATTTTATTGAGCCTAATTAATCTTAATTAAGTTAGATTTAAATTAGTCTAATTGGGTCTAACTTATTTGGTTCAATTAGGTTGGTTTAAATAATGAAACCACCTTGACCCATTCTCCCTGTGCCACCTCACTTCCACTGCGCCCATTTGAATTTACGATAAGGAAGTTCTCATAAATTTTTCCTCACACAAAGCCCTCCTCATGTCCTACTTTAATGCACCAAATGAGTGGATAAGGATGATTGGTTGGCCATTCAAATTCAAAACAAAGTTTGAATTTGAATGAGCAACCAATCTTAGCGCCTTGACCTTATCCTATTTTAGTACTCCATTTATTACACAAAAAAATGTTTCTCATGAAATCACTCACACACAAATGAAGCCATGCCCTCCTCTTCTCACGCCCTTAGTGGATAGGGATAAATTAGTTTCCATTTGAATTCAAAATTTGATTTGAATTCAAATGTGCAATTACTCATCTTTATCCTCTCACATGGATAAGATGTTTGACATTATTTTAAAAGGAGGAGAAGAGTGGGGTGTGTGCAAGAAAAATTTTGGAGAGAAAATCTAGGCGTGAGGAATCCTTGTGTGCAAGGTGAAGGTCTATATCCTTCTGAGAGAAAAAGAAAGAAAAGAAAGAAAAAGTGTGCGCAGGGTTTCAGTGAGTTCTTCAGGGTTTCAGCCTGGAGTTCGGGAAGTGAGAAGGTGAGCTACGAGTGTCGTGAGCCCACCAAATTTTAGGAAGATTTTCAACATGCTCTCAAGCATGTCTACTGATGATTCGAAGCATTCAAAGAATCGACAGACATCGATCGAAGGAGTTCGATCAGCATCGATCGTCAAAAGGGCTCTACAACGAGCTAGCACTCGTGAGGAGTCAATCAGACCGAGAGCTTCGTGTGGATGATCCGCAGAGGCCAGACACACTGTGTGGCTACATCGTGATGATCAGACTCTTTCGACGGTGATCAAATTGCGATGATCTACTACCTGCACAAAGGTATTGTGTTCTGAACACATTACAGTAAAATATTTACTGTTCAAATTCAAATTTTAAATTTAAATGCGTGCATGCTATATATCATATTTAGATCTTAGTGTAGGGTAAATTCTTATTAATTAATTAGATTAATTAATAATTTTTACTATAAAATAATAATTTTGAAAAAAATTTAAAATTACCATTTTACCCCTACACTGAATTTTCTCCACAAATGGTATCAGAGTGGGTTCTTAGATATGATATATATATTTGCATGCATAGATTAAGTTGTAATCTAAAAGTTTAAATTTAAAATTTAAAATTTAAAATTTAAAATTTGAATTTTGAAAGTTGTTCGAAATTCAAAATTCAAAAAAAAAATTTGAAATTCAAAATTTGAAATTTGAATTTTGAAATTTGAAATTCAAAATTCAAAATTCAAAAATTTGAAATTCAAAAATTTGAAATTTGGTTAAAATTTCAAATTTAAAATTCAAAATTTAAAATTCAAAATTTGAAATTCAAAATTTGAAATTCAAAAATTTGAAATTTGAAATTCAAAATTTAAAATTTAAAATTTGAAATTTAAAATTTAAATTTTGAAATTGGTATATTTAGATATACTTGATCCAAGTAGCAAGTAATCGAATTGGGTTGGTTGCCATGGCTGTCTGGTCATAGGAGAAAAGTAGGGTTTAAAGGCCCTCTTTTTCCATTCGATGGGGTCTACTATGGCGGTACGGGTGCCGATGAAATTATATCCCATGCAGATGAAGTAGCGAAAGAAATATCCATGATTTATTTTGATTGAGTTATTTTCTGTTATGTAATTAGCAATAGAATTTCTATTTATGAAATGTGTTGATCTATTTGTGTAATGAGTCAACATATTTGGTGAACAGAAAATAAAATCTTTCAAATTTAAAAATTATTTCAAAATGCCAAACCCTGACCCATCAGCCCAAATACTTAATTAAAAGAATTAAGTGTTGTCTAGTAGGTCTAGAATTATGAATTAAGACCTAAGACAATTGCATAAACTTATGGGTCAATGGGTTAGATGGATTAGGTCTATAATTGGGTTAGACCTAAGGTTAGCTTAAAGAAATGAACTAAATTAGAGTAATTGATCAAATCTAATCAAAAGTTGAATTAGATTAGGTCAAAGATACTCTAGACTCAACTTCAATAGTTGTAGTTGAATGGGTCCATGTCTTTAACTAGACTAAGATGGACTTAATTCATGGCTACGTGGGGGAACCCCATTTACTAAGTTGATCAAATTAAAACTAATGAACCGGTTGGTGTCTAAGGTAAGTTTGGCAGTTTGACCAGTGGTTTTTAAGCGGAAGCTACTCGCAGTGATTCGATCTCTGACGAGTTAATGGCTTATCCCCACCATTGATCTCACTTACTTGGCCAACCTGGTGAATTAGATTTTGATTAGATCACTTGGTGATTAGGGCTCACCCATGTCATTAGGTAAATCAGTTTGATTGATTTAGGTACTCCTAATGCCAGCTTTAAGTAAATCCTTTTTAATCTGACTTGGTGAAGTCAGTGGGAGGATTGAAATTGGCTGGATATTTTCTTCTCATCTATTCTTTAATAAAATCCTCAAAAAAATTATTAGGTCCTAAAAATGATTAAGTTATATTGATAACTAAGTCATAGCCTCCCATTAAGTGAGTGATAATGAGTCCATTAGTTTAATAATCATTGGAGGCCCAAAGGCCTGGTGCTTATTGACTAATGGAATTATCATTCATAGTATGATAATTTGGTTTGAGGATGGTGGTTAGGTTGGCCAACCAAAGTCGGACTTGATCATTTATTGGTCTGATTCACCAAATCAAATCATATTAATGGTTGGACCTAACCAGATTTTTTCAGTGGAGGCCAAAGCCTATTGATTAGGTTCTGGGGCAAAATTAATTACTAGAAGTTATTTAGAGAAACAACTGGTTATGAACCTACCCATAGATGCACATGGGTTGACCAACCAAAGTTGGGCTCGTGTGTAGTCTATGTGGATTCTAGTACCCACTAAGGAATTAAAGTAATTTCTCGAATTGGAGGTTGAGGCTACCAATTCATAAAAATACTGGAAGAAACTTTAGACTAAAGTCCAAGTCTTTAGTATTAATAATTTATGTACTAATATAGGTCTGATTTTTCTTTATGCAGCTATGGCCACTACCCTGTCGCTCTGATCATTATTAGATATGACAAGCTCGTGGGACCTAATTTCGATAGCTGGTATCGAAAATTAAAAATCATCCTTGAGCATGAGCGGATCCTTTATGTAGTAACGGATCCGGCACCTGAAGAGCCAGCCCTGAACGCTAGAGGGACGGTCCGAGACACTTACCAGAAGTGGCTCAATGACCGCACCAACATCCGGTACATAATGCTGGCGGCAATGAATGATGAGTTCAGTCGCAGATTCGAGAATGCCCAGCCACAGGAGATGCTTCAAATGTTGAACGACTCTTTTGGCATGCCTGACGACATTGAAAGGCACAAAACTAGTTGTGCCATTTTCAATGCTCAGATGAGGGATGGAGCCTCAGTCACTGATCATGTACTGTACATGATCAAAATGATTGAGCGCCTAAGTAAACTGGGTTTTTCCCTGCACGAGCAGCTCGGTAAGGATGCGATCCTTAATTCTCTGCCCAAGCCCTTCCTTCCCTTCCTTACTCATTTTCGAATGACAAAGCCTGCAGTGAACTACCACGGCTTGTTGGGGTTGCTGTAGGACTTTGAAAAGGATCACCAGCTCCATAAGGAGTCGGTGAGTATTATGGGAGGGTCTTCTTCTGTCGTCGACCCTTTAAGAAAGGGAAGAAGAACAAGAAGAAGAAGAATAAGAAGGTGCAGCTGCATGCTGGGACATCTGCACAGGATTAGACCAAGAAGCGCAAGCCCGACCAGAGCCAGGCGGAGTGCTTCTTTTGCAAGAAGCAGGGGCACTAGAAGAGGAACTGTCCTCTATACATTGCCTCACTGGATCCGAACAGGCCAAAGAAGAAGCAAGGTACTTATTTGATAACACCTTGCAACTTTTCCATTTGTGATACTACTGCCTAGGTATTGGATACCGAAAGTCCTTATCATATTTGCAAATCGATGCAGGGTCTGCAGGTCAGTAAGAGATTTGATGAAGGCGAGAGATTCCTGAACGTTGGAGATAGAAGCAAAGTTTCAGTTCTAGCATTAGAAATCATGAACCTTGTAATCAATTCTCAAAATATAATTCTGAGTGAATGTCACTATTGTCTAAGCTTTTTATTAAATATTATTTCTGTAGGCCTTTTGACAATGAACGGTTATCAATTATTAATAAAAGAAAATATTTGCAATATCATTTTGAATGGTGTTACAATGTTTATTGGACAACTTTATAATAGAATTTACTTTCTATCACAACCTGTTAATGTGGTTCAAACCTCCGGTAAATGCCCTAGAATAGATAATATGTCAGAAGTCTACCTTCGGCACTGTAGGCTAGGTCATATCAATAAGAACAGGATAAACAGATTGGCTCAAGAAGAAATTCTTGAAGTAGGTGATTGTGAATCACTTCCAACCTGTGAGTCCTGTCTTCTTGGTAAAATGACCAAGTCACCTTTTATTGGAAAAGGTGAGCAAGCCAGTGAACTCTTGGGTCTGGTACATTCTGATGTATGTGGACCCATGAGCACAAGTGCAAGAGGTGGATATTTCTACTTCATAACTTTCACAGACGACCTATCGAGGTATGGGTATGTCAATTTAATGAAGCATAAGTCGGAGTCGTTTGAAATGTTCAAACTATTCTGAAATGAGGTAGAAAAACAAACTGGGAAGTGTATTAAAACTCTTCGATCTGATCGAGGAGGTGAATACCTTTCCAATGAGTTTCTAACATATCTTGGGGAGAATGGGATTCTCTCTCAATGAACTCCTCCTGAAACACCACAGCATAATGGTGTATCTGAAAGGAGGAATCAGACCTTGTTGGACATGGTTCGATCCACGATGGGGTTTGCTGGTCTGCCGATCTCCCTCTGGGGATATGCACTCGAATCGACTTGTTACCTTCTAAATAAAGTTTCGAGTAAGTCTGTAACCAAAATGCCATATGAGATATGGATAGGACGTAAGCCAGTACTCTCGCACCTTAGGGTTTGGGGGTGTTCAGCTTATGTTAAATATTTAATTACGGATAAGCTAGGACCTAGGTCTGACAAGTGTAATTTTATAGGATACCCAAAAGAGACCAAAGGGTATTATTTCTACCTGGCTGATGAGCAAAAGGTGTTTGTCAGCCTTAAGGCAATCTTTTTGAAAAAAGAGTTCTTTGGTGAAGGGACTGTTGCCTCTAAGGTCGAACTTGATGAAGTTCGACAGGTGAAAAAACTGACACAAATTGCTGAACTTGAATCGGATTTGATTAGATCAGATCTGGAGCCCATTGTTCAAGCACCCTTAAGGCGATCTGGTAGAGTACCACGTCAACCAGACAGATACTATGGTTTCTTGGTTCGGGATGACAATCCTATCAAACTTAATGAAAATGATGAGGATCCGATTACCTACATGGATGCAATGCAGAGACCTGACTCTGAGAAATGGCTAGAGGCCATGAAATTCAAAATGGAGTCCATGAAGGTCAACGATGTGTGGACATTGGTTGACCCACCCGAACGAGTAAAACCCATAGGGTGTAAGTGGGTCTTTAAGAGGAAGAGGGGCACAGATGGAAAGGTGGAAACCTATAAAGCCCGTCTGGTTGCCAAGGGATATCATCAACATTATGGTATAGACTATGATGAGATATTTTCTCTTGTGGCAATGCTCAAATCCATTCAGATTATGCTTGCGATAGCTATCCATCTGGACTATGAAATCTGGCAGATGGATGTGAAGATAGCTTTCCTAAACGGAGAGCTGGATGAAGAGGTGTATATGATACAACCTAAAGGATTCACATCCACTGATGAGTCTAAGGTGTGCAGACTATAGAGGTCTATTTATGGACTTAAGCAGGCATCCCAGAGTTGGAACATATATTTTGATAGGACGATCAAGACGTATGGCTTCGTTAAGAACGGAGAAGAGCCCTGCATTTATAAGTGGGCTAATGGTCTAGTAGTGGTATTTCTTGTATTGTATGTGGATGATATTCTCTTAATCGAGAATGATGTCCCTGCATTACAGGGAATAAAGATTTGGCTGTCGTCACAGTTCTCCATGAAGAATTTGGGAGAAGCTTCCTACATCCTAGGGATGAGGATCTATAGGGATAGATCTAAAAGGTTGCTTGGTTTATCCCAGTCTACGTACATAGATACTATGCTGAAGAGGTTCAGCATGAAAAATTTCAAAAAAGGCTATCTACCGATAGGCCATGGAATTTCTCTCTCGAAGAGGGATTATCCGACAACACCTCAAGAGAGAGAGCGTATGGGTAGGATTCCATATGCTTCGGTAGTGGGATCTATCATGTACGCCATGACATGTACACGACCAGATGTGGCATACTCACTAGGGGTAGTGAGTAGATACCAATCTGATCCAGGGGAGAATCACTGGAAGGTTGTTAAAACTATCCTAAAGTATTTAAGAAATACTAAGGATCAGTGGCTTGTTTATGGTGAATCGGACTTGAGACTTATAGGGTTTACAGACTCTAGTTTTCAGTCTGATCAAGATGATAGCAAAAATGTGTCAGGATTTATTTTTACCCTTAATGGTGGGGCTATCTGCTGGAAGAGTTCTAAGCAACACACGTGGCTGATTCAGTTTGCGAGGCGAAGTATGTCGCTGCATCAGATGTTGCCAAAGAAGCGGTGTGGCTGAGAAAATTCATCACCGAGCTCGGAGTAGCACCCTCCCTTGTTGATCCAGTTCTGCTCTACTGTGATAGCTCTGGAGCCATTGCTCAGGCGAAGGAACCCAAGGCACACCAATGGACGAAGCATATTCTGTGCTGCTACCATCTCATCCGAAAAATTATGGATCGAGGTGACGTCAACCTTCTGAAGATCGACAGAAAGGAGAACCTGATCGATCCATTCACTAAAGCCATTGCGGTGAAGGAGTTCGACGACCATAAGTCGAAGATGGGTATTAGATACTGCACCGATTGGCTTTAGGCCAAGTGAGAGATTGTTGGGAATAGTGTCTCAAAGCCAATCATCAGCCTGTTGACGGTTGTGCTTATTTTTATATATGTACATTAATTATGAATTAATAAAAATTATTTTGGTATTTTTCATCACAAAATGTTTCATCTTCTAATGAACTCCTATGTTGTGGTGAAGTCCTGAGGACTATTTAGACTCGACAAAGGAGGATTTATCGTTTAGTCCTTAAATCTGTTCATGACCAAATGATACGTTGTTACTAAGGATGACAACATTTATCAAGCATAGGTCATTGTGTGCCATATAGGTTGGTTGTCCTCTTAATCAATGAGTGTGGAGACACTGGTATGGCATATAAGTGAGATGTAAGGGCACATCTGCACTGAACGTGACTGACTCTGGAGCTATTTTTGCTGTCAAGATTTGCTCCGATGGAATATGGATATAAATGCCCCTCCGATCTGAGATCATCATAGTGACTTGCAAGCAACTCACTGCACTTAGGCACTGGGCTATCTGAATTTTTAATTCAGTGATGGAAGGCTGCTAGGTGTAGTCAAGTACTTGACTTGTCGGTGCGTGTGTCAAGATGGGATTGACCACTCCAGTTCAGGAGCTGTGTAAAGTCATGTTTCAATTTAGCAAAATTTTAGTCAGGGTAGTCTTTGTGAGGAGTCACAAGACTGTTTGAGTTGAGCACGATTCGGATGATCTAATCAGGGTTGACAGTTTAACCTTGAGTCATCCTAAACACAGAGGTCAAAAGGATGAATTATACAGTAACCATATTCACGTAGGTTCTGAGTATTGCGATTGTGACTATTCGATCTATCCGATCATCGGGTACCATTGCTAGATAGTCACTTCGATTAGTACAGGAATTGGTTCCTATGCTATCGGTTTAGGTTCGAACATGTGGGGTCACACACATTAGAGGTTCCTATCTGATCTGATGGCTGATGAAGAGTCCTAATACTCGTGGACTATAAGTCTTACGTGTCTGAAACTCTATGATTGAGAATCAAGATTCTCTGATCATAAGTCCCACACATTTTGGGTACCGGGGTCAAGAGTCCCACTGGTTTGGGACTCTTCGATCAGGGTTACATATCAATGAATTCTGATGCCCGATTACTCATCAGATTTGGACTCAATATTTATGAGAGGTTTAATTAGTGATTTGATCACTAATTAACTCAATTTGATTGAGTAATTATTTTTGGATCAAGTCTAATTGAATTGGATTCAGTTGGGTTTAACCCGATTAGGTTAAGAGTTGACCTAATCATCAAGATGGTTTGGTCCCTGATTTGATCAGAGGTTGGGCTTAATCAATTTCTGATTTGATTAAGATTTTATTGAGCCTAATTAAGTCTAATTAAGTTGGATTTAAATTAGTCTAATTGGGCCTAATTTATTTGGTTCAATTAGGTCAGTTTAAATAATGAAACCACCTTGACCCATTCTCCCTGCGCCACCTCACTTCCACTGCGCCCATTTGAATTCACGAGAAGAAAGTTCTCATGAATTTTTTCTCACGCAAAGCCCTCCTCGTGCCCTACTTTAATGTGCCAAATGAGTGGATAAGGATGATTGGTTGGCCATTCAAATTCAAAACAAAGTTTGAATTTGAATGAGCAACCAATCTTAGCACCTTGACCTTATCCTCTTTTAGCGCCCCATTTATTACATGAGAAAATATTTCTCATGAAATCACTCACGCACAAATTAAGCCACGCCCTCCTCTTCTCACGCCCTTAGTGGATAGGGATAAATTGGTTTCCATTTGAATTCAAAATTTGATTTGAATTCAAATGTGCAATTACTCATCTTTATCCTCTCATGTGGATAAGATGTTTGACATTGTTTTAAAAGGAGGAGAAGAGTGGGGCATGTGCAAGAAAAATTTTGGAAGAAAATCTGGTAGTGAGGAATCCTTGTGTGCAAGGTGAAGGTCTATATCCTTCCGAGAGAAAAAGAAAGAAAAGAAAGAAAAAGTATGCGTAGGGTTTTAGTGAGTTCTTCAGGGTTTCAGCCTGGAGTTCGGAAAGTGAGAAGGTGAGCTACGAGTATCGTGAGCCCACTAAATTTTAGAAAGATCTTCAACATCCTCTCAAGCATGTCTACTGATAATTTAGAGTGTCCAAAAAATCAGCAGACATCGATCGAAGGAGTTCGATCAGCATCGACTGTCGAAAGGGCTCTACAATGAGCTAGCACTTGTGAGGAGTCGATCAGATCGGGACCTTCGTGTGAATGATTCGCAGAGGCCAGACACACTGTGTGGCTGCATCGCGATGATCAGACTCTCCCAACGATGATCAGATTGCGGCGATCTACTATTCGTACAAAGATATTGTGTTCTGAACACATTACAGGAAAGTGTTTACTATTCAAATTTGAATTTCAAATTTAAATGCATGCATACTATATATCATGTTTAGATCCTAGTATAAGATAAATTTTTATTAATTAATTAGATTAATTAATAATTTTCACTGCAAAATAGTGATTTTAAAAAAATTTTAAAATTACCATTTTATTCTTGCACTGAATTTTTTCCATAATTATATGATTATTATATGGTATTAAATCAAAAATTAAAATATAAAGAGCAAGAACTATATGTTGATCATATCAACATGTTTCTATACTACATCTAATGTATGTAAAATATAATAGATCAAATCTATTACCTTGCAAGTTAGATGTTCAAACATTGTTGATCTGGGCTTGAGGATGATGTTATGAGCTGCACACATGTTCAGCCTCTAGGAGTCATCTACATGAGCCCACGAATCACGATCAGAAGTCTTAGTCCAGAAAATCAGCACAGTATGCTAGTACTGTGCTGATCCTTCTTCGATGATCGATCAGATGCCTCTTTCTTCTTGATTTGAACTGTTCTAAAGATGAGAAGTAGGAGAAGGAGTTTTAGATGTGTGACACTCTTAAAAAACTCACAGATGGAGGAAGGAAAGAGGTAAACACAGCAACCCTAGAAGAAGACCCTCTTCTTCTTCTCTTTGCTCTAACCCAGACACATAGTTTTGTGTCTATTATATCTCCATTCCCTTCATTCTTTCTCTCTAATTTTTACATGTCCCAAAGTCCTCTCAATGCTCTATAATTCATAAAAGTTTCAAGAAAAAATTCATCTTAAATAAAAAGATGTGAAGAATCCTTGTCTAGGTCAAATACCTAGCGAAGGAAAATCCAAACAGGGCTAGACAAGGGGTGCCCAACTCTTGGGCACCCCCTCCTTCTTTTTCTGACATAGACCACTAGCAAAGGGTTCATAATATATTCCATAAAAGTCATGAAAATTTCAAAAAAAAATCTGGGTAAAATCAATGCCATAAGGAAAGAGTTTTGGTTTCCTAAAATTCTATCTCATAGAATTTGAAATCCAAACAAATTCCTACTTTGACTTCGTCCACAACCACATTCCATGTAAGAGAGAAAGAGTGGAAAGCTTTGGGTATGCATGAAGGCCTGGGAGAGAAGGTTTTGTCACACAAAATAAGAGAGAGTGGGCGTGGGGGGCTAAGGTGGCACAAGGTGGAATCCTAGTCTTACTAGGATTCAATCTATGACTTATTCAAATTTAGTTTCTCAAACCAAATCAAACCAAAACCAAATCAACCCAATTAAAATAGATCATAACCCAATTAAAAATCTAACTTAATCAAATTAAATTAGATTTAAATCTGATTTAATTTTTTAATCAAATTAAAAATTAGGTTGACCCAAGTCCTAATTGGACTAGGACTAATTTTTTCTTGCACTTGGCTTATCCAATAAATCAATTGGACTTGATCCAATCAAGTCCAAACTAAATCTAATTAAATTATATTCAATTAAACTTAATCTCAGCCTATTGACTTAATCAAATTAAGTCAATTAGTAATCAAATTGCTAATCGATCCTCCTGCAACATTTGCACTAGGTTAAATGTCAATCGTATTGATCGTTTAACCCTAGAACGATTCTTAATCGTTGATCAACCATCCGATCAGATCATGAACTCTAATGTATGTGACCTCATAGGTCTGAACCTAAACCGGTAGCATAGAAATAATTTTTTTTACCAATCAAAGTGACCATCTAGCAATGGTATCCGACGGTCGGATAGGTCAAATGTGTAGAACAACATCCTTTGAACCCATGCGGATATAGTTTTCATATAATTCATCTCCTTGACCAAAATACTCATAGGATACCTCAGAGTTCAACTGTCAACTCTTATTAAGTTGTCCACATTGTATTTTAAAATATCAAATCCATTTGATGAATTACCCTGGCTATGATTTTGCTAAACTAAAATACTGTGACTCATTCTTCTCTAACTCTTGGAGTGGTCAATCCCATCTTGATCACACTCTGACTTCGCAAGTATTTGACTGTGCCCAGAAGCCTTCTATCACTGAATTAGAAATTCAGTGAGTCTAGTACCAAAGCACAGTGAGTTGCTTGCAAGTCACTGAGACGATCTCAAGTCTAAGGGACACTTATGCCTATATCCCATCAGAGACATTCTTGACAGTAGAATGCTCTAGAGTTGGTCATGTTCGATGATGATGTACCCTTACATCTCACCTATATGCCATACCTATGTCTCCATACTCCCTGGTTAAAAGGACAACCAACCCATATGGCCTACAGTGTCCTATGCTCGATAGAAGCTGTCGTCCTTATTAACAGCCTATCATTTGGTCGTGAACAATTTTAAGGACTAATCCATAAATCTTCTCTTTATCGAACCTAAATAGTCCTAAGGACTTCATCACAACAATGGAGTTCATTAGAAGATGAAAACTTATGATGAAAATATCAAAAATATATTTTATATATTAACAAATTAATTACAATACAAAGTTGCTCAACCATCAACAAGTTGATGATTGGCTTTTGGGACATATTTCCCAACAACACCCTCTCTCCCTCTCTTCTCCTTTGGCATCCCACATGCCCCCACACCTTGGTTATCCCACTTCTCCTCCATGCCAAAAGCACCTAGGTGTTCACCTTGTGCTGGTTTTCACCTACTAGTAGCAGCATAATTCAAGGGGAGAAAGATAAGAGAAGAAGAGTAAAAGAAGATTAAAGAAAGAGATCAAGTATTGATCGTGATCCAAACTTCGTTCAGATTCAGCAAGTCAAATTTTTTTAGAGAAAAAAATTTAACTTGAAAAGGGCTATTCTAGATTGATCCTGAGTAGATACCCATAGAGGTCGGACACTTGTATGGCTAGAAAAAAATCTCTTCTTTTTCAGATCTAGATTTGAAGAAGGAGATTGTGAAACAGGTATGCGTTTAATCACAATCTGAATTTCAGCATATGTCAATTTCAGTACATGAACTAGATCCTTATGGTTTTATATTTTTATGCATGTATTATTTAGATTAAAAATATTTTAATCTTGTATTTTACTATGATGTTTATAAAATAAAATTTTAAGACACACATGCATTACCCAAATCTTAAATTCTAACAGTGGTATCAGAGCCATGGGTTTCATATTGCTGAAATTATCATACATGTTTGGAAAAAAAATTTTAAAATCTGATTTTTTCTTTATACATGAGATGTATAGATGAATTTTTAAATTTAAAATTTAATTTTAGATTTAATTTTAGAACATATAGTTGATATATAAAAGTATGTATAGATCTAAATTTTAATCTAGAACGATTTCTAGTTCATATTCACATGATATGTAGATGCATGCATAAACTTGAAATTTTATATGACCTGATTTATAATTCATATATGAGATATGTAATTACTTGCTTAAGATCATAGAATTACTTTTGATATGATCCATGATTAGCATATGAGATATATGATATCATGTTATAAATCTGAATTTTATTTAGATCTGAATTTTACATGCATATATGTGATATATATTTATATGTTAAATCTAAAAATTATTTTCATGATTTAAAACTTATCTTAGATATAAAAAATTTAGATCTAAAATTTAATTTTGGAATCTAAAATTTATATTTGTGCATGAGGGTTTTGGTTATGGAAAAATCAAAATTAGGTCATGTAATAAGATTGCATCTAAGATTTTTGATTTGAGTTATATGAATCTAATTCAATTAAGTAATTGATTGAATCGAGTCAAATATTGATTAAGATTAGATCAATCAAGTTAAATGATCATACAATTATTGTTGATCGAATCGATTGAGTCTCATACATAAAATTGATTAATCTAAGGATCTAATTTGGCTTGATAGTTTGAACCTGATTTGCTTGAGTTAACCTATTTGTACCAATTGATCTATTAGTGTTTAAGATAAGTAATTGAGATATGATTATTTAATTAATTCCATTCGCTTATCTGGTCTATTTATTGGTGTCTAAGAAAAGCAACGGAGGGACCTCCACTGATCTCCACTTATATGGCCAATTTGGAAGACTAGATCTTGAACAAGATTGCTTAGCGGTTTGGTTTAGCCCATGCCAATTAGGTCAGTCATATGATGACTAATTAGATGAGACCTAAACCTAAATCTTTTCATAAATATTAAGTCCATAGGTCTTCCACCACTATAGATGTGCGGGCATGCTATCGATGTTGATTATTCTCGGCTGGTCACAGTGGTTCAGTTGCATTGGGAATACACAATCACTCTATTAGCAAAGAGTTGCTCCATGGTAAGGATGGAGTTGGGTCCAATAACTGTTAGGTGAGGGACCCAATGACGGTCTTGCACCTGCTTGTGAATGGTGGGTTGGACTTAATTAAGAAGTGTGGATAATAACTGTTAGGTGAGCTCACATAACTTAGAGACCAAGTTGCTGCAACATGCTTAGAGAAGTATCTAAGCAAAAAGTTACCTATACATCGGTGTGCATGTTACCAATAACTGTTAGGTGAAAAGCATGGCATCGGTGGGACCACAGCACCCACTAAAATTTTTTTGTCACGTTAGGATTTTCGTTTCCCACCCAAAAAGTGGACGGATCTGAAAAATTAGTGGGAGTCATTGTTGAAGGAACCAGATCTAGGGTTTCAGGGTTAGATCTTGAAATTTTTTCAAGATCAGGCAGTAGAAGATTAAAATAAATCAAAATTTATTTTATAAAATCAGAGAATCTCTAGATCTAAGATCCTATTATATGATTATTACAAGGCATTAAATCAAAAATTAAAGTATAAAGAGCAAGAACTATATGTTGATCATATCAACATATTTCTATACTACATCTAATGTATGTAAAATATAATAGATCAGATCTATTACCTTGCAAGTTAGATGTTCAAACTTTGCTGATCCAGACTTGAGGATGATGTTGCAAGCTGCACATATGTCCAACCTCTAGGAGTCGTCCACACGAGCCTACGGATCACGATCAGAAGTCCTGGTCCAGAAAATCAGCATAGTATGCTAGTACTATGTTGATCCTTCTTCGATGGTCGATCAGATGCCTCCTTCTTCTTGATTTGAACTCTTCTAAAGATCAGAAGTAGGAGAAGGAGTTTTAAATGTGAGACACTCTCAGAAAACTCACAGATGGAGGAAGGGAAGAGGTGAACATAGCAACCCTAGAAGAAGACCCTCTTCTTCTTCTCTTTGCTTTAACCTAGACACTTAGTTTTGTGTCTATTATATCTCCATGATCCAATACTTTTATCTCTAATTTTGACACACCCCAAATATCTCTCAGTGCTCTATAATCCATGAAAATTTCAAAAAAAAAATCATCTTAAAAAAAGAGATATGAAGAATCTTTGTCTAGGTCAAATACCTAGTTAAGAAAAATCCAAACAGGGCAAGACAAGGGGTGCCCAACTCTTAGGCACCCCCTCCTTTTTTTATCATGGACCATCAGCAAAGGATGCACAATATATGCCATAAAATCTACAAAAATCCAAAAAAAAAATTTGGATAAAATCAGTGCCATAAGGAAAGAGTTTTGGTTTCCTAAAATTCTATCTCATAGAATTTGAAATCCAAACTAATTCCTACTTTGACTTAGTCCACAACCACATTCCATGTAAGAGAGAAAGAGAGAAAAGCTTTGGGTGTGCATGAAGGCCTAGGAGAGAAGGTTTTGTAGCCCAAAATAAGAGAGAGTGGGCATGGGGGGCTATGGTGGCGCAAGGTGGAATCCTAGTCTTACTAGGATTCAATCTATGACTTGTACAAATTTGGTTTCTCAAATCAAATCAAACAAAAACCAAATCAATCTAATTAAAATAGGTCTTAACCTAATTAAGAACTTAATTTAATTTGATTAAATTAGATTTAAATCTGACTTAATTTTTTAATCAAATTAGAAATTAGGTTGACCCATGTCCTAATTGAACTAGGACTAGTTTTTTCTTACACTTGGCTTATCCAATAAACCAAATGAACTTGATCCAATCAAGCCCAAACCAAATCTAATTAAATCATATTCAATTAGACTTAATCTCAGCCTATTGGCTTAATCAAATTAAATCAATTAGTAATCAAATTGCTAATCGATCCTCCTGCAACACTTGCACTAGGTTAAATATCAATCGTATTGATCGTTTAACCCTAGAACGATTCTTAATCGTTGATCAACCATCCGATCAGATCGTGAACTCTAATGTATATGACCTCATAGGTCCGAATCTAAGTTGGTAGCATAGAAATAAATTTTTTTACCAATCGAAGTGACCATCTAGCAATGGTATCCAACGGTCGGATAGGTCGAATGTGTAGAACAACATCCTTTGAACCCATGCGGATATAGTTTTCATATAATTCATCTCCTTGACCAAAATGCTCATAGGATACCTCAGAGTTCAACTGTCAACTCTTATCAGGTTGTCCACATTGTATTTTAATATATCAAATCTATTTGATGAATTACCTTGGCTAAGATTTTGCTAAATTAAAATACCATGACTCATTCTTCTCTAACTTTTGGAGTGGTCAATCCCATCTTGATCACACTCTGACTTCACAAGTACTTGACTGTGCCCAGAAGCCTTCTGTCACTGAATTAGAAATTCAGTGAGTCCAGTACCAAAGCACAGTGAGTTGCTTGCATGTCACTGAGACGATCTCAAGTCTAAGGGACACTTATGCCTATATCCCATCAGAGACACACTTATACCTATATCCCATCCTTCGTCTGAGAAATGGCACCAGTGCTATTGCAATAAAGCAGGATCGGACCATCGAGAGAGGGTGCTACTCCAAGCTCGATGATAAATTTTCTCAGCCACATAGCTTCCTTCGCGGTATCCGATGCTGCGATGTACCCCGCCTCACAAATAGAGTCTGCCACAGTATACTGCTTGAAACTCTTCCAGCAGATAGCTCCACCATTCAGAGTAAAGATATAACCCGACATGCTTATGCTATCATCATAGTCAGATTAAAAATTGGAGTTTGTGAACCCCACAAGTTTCAGATCTGACTCACCATAAACCAACCATTGGTCCTTAGTATTTTTCAAATACTTAAGGATGGCTTTAACCACTTTCCAGTGGGTTTCTCCAGGATCAAATTGGTATCTTCTCACTACTCCTAGTGAGTATGCCATATCTGTCCTTGTACATGTCATGACGTATATGATAGATCTCACGATCGAAGCATATAGGACTCTACTCATACGCTCTCTCTCTTCAGGAGTTGTCGGACAATCCTTCTTAGAGAGAGAAATTCCATGGCCTATCGGTAGATAGCCTTTCTTAAAATTTTTCATGCTAAACCTCTTCAGCATAGTGTCTATGTACGTGGACTGGGATAACCCAAGCATCCTTTTAGATTTATCCCTATAGATCTTCATCCCTAGGATGTAGGATGCTTCACCCAAATCCTTCATGGAGAACTGAGATGACAACCAAACTTTTTTTTCCTGTAGTGCGGGGATGACATTCTCGATTAAGAGAATGTCATCCATGTACAAGACAAGGAATACCACAACTGGACCATTTGCCCATTTATAGAGGCAGGATTCTTCTCCATTCTTAACGAAGCCATACGTTTTGATCACCTTATCAAAATGCATGTTTCAACTCCGAGAAGCTTGCTTCAATCCATAAATGGATCTCTGAAGCTTGCACACCTTGGACTCATCTATGGATGTAAATCCCTCAGATTGTATCATATACACCTCTTCGGTCAGTTCTCCATTCAGAAAAGTTGTCTTTACATCCATCTGTCAGATCTCATAATCCAGATGGGCAGCTATTGCAAGCATTATCCGAATGGATTTGAGCATTGCCACAGGGGAGAACGTTTCGTTATAATCAATACCATAATGTTGACGATACCCCTTGGCAACTAGACAAATTTTATAGGTCTCCACCTTTCCGTCTGTGCCTCTCTTTCTTTTGAAGATCCATTTACACCCAATGGGTTTAACCCCTTCCGATGGGTCAACCAATGTCCATACATTGTTGACCTTCATGGACTCCATTTCGGATTTCATGGCTTCAAGCCATTTCTCAAAATCAGGTCTCTGCATTGCATCCATATAGATGATCGGATCCTCATCATTCTCATCGAGTTCGATGGGATCATCATCTCGGATCAAAAAATTGTAGTATCTATCCGACTGATGCGGTACTCTATCGGATCACCTTAATGGTGCATGTATATTGGGCTCCAGATCTGATCTAATCAAATTCGATTTAGGTTCATCTATTGATGTCGGTCCTTCTACCTGTTGAACTTCATCAAGTTCAACCTTAGAGGCAACGGTTCCTTCACCAAGAAACTCCTTTTCTAAAAAAGTTATCTTAAGGCTGACGAACACCTTTTATTCATCAGCATGGTAGAAAAAATACCCTTTGATCTCTTTGGGGTACCCTATGAATGTGCATTTGTTAGATCTAGGTCCAAGTTTATCTGTAACTAACCGTTTGACATAGGTCGGGCACCTCCAGACCCTAAGGTGTGAAAGTGCTGGCTTACGCCCTATCCATATCTCATATGGAGTCTTAATTACAGACTTACTTAGAACCCTATTTAATAGATAACAGGTCGATTTGAGTGCATATCTCTAGAAGCATATCGGCAAGCTGGCAAAACCCATCATGGATCGGACCATGTCTAACAAAGTTCGATTTCTCCTTTCAGACACACCATTATGCTGTGGTGTTCTTGGAGGAGTCTATTGAGAGAGAATCCCATTCTCTCCTAGATATGTGAGAAACTCACCAGAAAGGTATTTTCCTCCTCGGTCAGACCGAAGAGTTTTAATAATTTTTTCCATTTATTTTTCTACTTCACTTCAAAATTGTTTGAACATTTCAAATGAATCTGACTTATGTTTCATCAGATAGATATATCCATATCTGGATAGATCATCCGTGAAAGTGATGAAGTAGAAATATCCATCTCTAGCACTTATGCTCATGGGCCCACATACTTCAATATGTACTAGGCCCAAGAGCTCAGTAGCTCTATCACCTTTTCCAGTAATAGGTGACTTGGTCATTTTACCAAGAAGACAGGACTCACAGGTTGGAAGTGATTCACAATCACTGACTTCGAGAATTTTCTTTTGAGTCAATCTGTTTATCCTGTTCTTATTTATATGACCTAGCCTACGGTGCCATAAGTAGATATCTGATATATTATCTAATCTAGGGTGCTTGCCAATAGAATAGACTGCGTTAACAGGTTGTGATAACATATACACACCATTGTTCAAATGTCCACAAAAAGTAGTAACACCATTCATAATGATATTATGAACTTGTTTCTTTATTGAAATTTCATAATCATTTTTGGCCAGAAGGCCTACGAAATAATATTTAAAAAAAAACTGAGACAGAAATGACAATCATTAAGAACAACGGTATGGGACTCAAATACAAGTTTCAAGATTTTTAATGCTAGAACTGAAACTGATCTTCCATCTCCAATGTTCAGAAACCTCTCATCTTGCTTGAATCTCCTACTAACCTGTAACCCCTGCAATGAATTGCAAATATGTTAAGGGCTACCGGTATTCAATACCCAGTCAGTTATACACAAATAGAGAAATTGTAAGAAGTTATCATATAAATATCTTGTCCAGCAACAGCTTGCTTCTTTCTCTGCCTGTTCGAGTCTAGGAAGACAATATACTGAGGATAGTTCCTCTTCCAGTGCCCCTGCTTCTTGCAAAAGAAGTATTCAGCTTGACTCTTATCGTGCTTGATCTTTCTGGTCTAGTCCTGTACTGATGTCACAGTCTGAACTTGCATCTTCTTCACTTTCTTTTTCTTGTTCTTCTTCTCTTTCTCAAAGGGCCGAGAACCAGAAGACGAACCTCCCACTAAATTCACCGACTTCTTATGGAGTTGGTGATCCTTCTCAAAGTTCTAAAGCAACCCCCATAATCCGTGGTAGTTTACTTCAGGCTTTGTCATTCTATAATGAGTGAGGAATGGGAGATAAGACTTGGGCAGCGAGTTCAGTATTGCATCTTTTCCAAGCTGATCATGCAAGAAAAAGTCGAGCTTGCTCAAATGCTCCATCAGCTCGATCATGTACAATACATGATCAGTGACAGAGGCACCATCCCGTATTTTGGCGTTGAAGATGACAAAACTAGTCTTGTGCCTCTCCACATCATTAGGTGTGCCAAAGGCATCCTCCAACACTTGAAGCATGTCCTTTGGCTGAGTCATCTCAAATCTGTGACTGAACTCGTTGCTCATGGCAGCCAGGATGATGCAGCGCATCGTGGTTCGATCATTGAGCCACTTCTGGTAAGTGTCTCTGACTGTTCCACGTGCATTGGTAGTTGTCTCCTTAGGTGCAGAATTCGTTAAAATATATAGGATCCGTTCATGCTCCAAAACTATCTTCAACTTTCGGTACCAACTACCTAAGTTGGGTCTCACTAAAATTTCATTGTCCAACAATGATCGGAGCGATAGGGAAGTAGCTATATCTGCACAAAGAAAAACTATAACCAAATTAGTAATTGATTCATTAAACCTAAAGATTTGAACTTTAATCAAAAAGTTTTTTCCATTATTTTATTCGAATTGGTAGCCTCTACCTCCAATTCGAGGAATTACCCTAATTCCTTAGTGGGTACTAGAATCAACTTAGACTGCACACAAGCCCAACTTTGGTTGGCCAACCCATGTACATCTAAGGATAGGTTCATAACCAATTATTTCTCTAAATAATTTCTAGTAATTTTAATTTTACCTCAGTCTTTAATCAGTAGGCTTTGGCCTCCACTGAAAAGGTCTAGTTAGGTCCAACCATTAACATGACCATACTTAGCCCATCTAGCCAATGAATGATTAGGCCCAACTTTGGTTGACTAACCTAACCACCATTTAGAAAGATGCAGTCAAGAAATCATATTATGAATGACAATTCCATCAACTGATAAGCACCAGGCCTTTGGGCCTCCAATGATTATCCAACTGATGGACCCATTATCATCCACTTAATGGGAGGCTATAATCTAGTTATCACCATAACTATTTTATTTTAAGGATCTAATAATTTTAAAAGATTTAATTGATTTAGAGGAGGTCAGATGAACCAACTTATCATGATTCTCCCACTTGTTTCACCAAGTCAGCTTAAGGGAGATCATTTAAAAGGGCTGGTCTAGGAGCACCTAAATCAGTCACACTGATTTACCTAGCTGACATAGGTCAGCTCGAATAGTCAAGTGATCTGATCAAAATATAATTTCACCAAGAGGCCAGATAAGTTCGATCGGTGGGAGGGTCTGCCAAAGCTTGCCTGAGACACTATCAGAAATGGCCAGGTAAGCGGGTTGCCAATTAAAAACCATCGGTCTGGTTTATCTTAGACACCAACTGGTTTAATTAGTTTTGATTAGATCAATCTAACAGATCATGCTAGATCGCTTAGCCAAGAATCAAGTCTATTTGGTTCTCATTAAAGATATGGACTTGACCAACTACAACTATTGTAATTGATCTAGAGAATCCTTGACCTAATCTAAGACAACAATTGATTAGATTTAGTCAATTCTTTAATTAAGTCCATCTTTAATCTAACCTTAGGTCTAACCCAATTAATGGATCTAATTCTCACTAACCTATTAACCCAATGTGTTATAGTTTGTGTTTTAGGTTCTTAAATTCACAATCCTAGAACCTAATCAAACAACTTCTTAATTAAGTTTTGGGCTGAGGGTTGGGGTTCAGCTTTTCGAAAATAATTTTCATATTCATAAAATTATTTTTACAACATGGTTCTATCAACCAAGTTGCATGTTTGATTTATAATCAAAATGCAAGTGAAATAAGAATGAAACTACTTTAGATCTAATCTAAACAGGTTCATGTAATTGAAACAATTTCAACTTTAAACTGCATAAATTTTTCAGACAAATATATGATGGTTCTTTGCACAAAAATTATTAACAAAGAGATTTTATTTTAGATTTAAATATCTTTTAAATCTAATAATTCATAAATTTAATCTAAATCACATCTAATAAATTTATGATTAAAGATAGATCTATACAAACTAGGACAACCTTTGTACTGTAAGGGGTAAACCCTACAGCAGGCAACCTACAGTTCGTGATTGATCTAAAAATTTTAATTTCAGATTTAACAATTAGATTATAAATTAGATCTAATCTAAGAAATAATCTATGTATGTATAAATAATTATGTAATAAACAATCTAGGCTCTGATACCAATTGAAGGAACCAGATCTAAGGTTTCAGGGTTAGATCTTGAAACTTTTTCAAGATCAGGCAGTGAAAGATTAAAATAAATCAAAATTTATCTTATAAAATTATAGAATTTTTAGATCTAAGATACTATTATATAATTATTACATGGTATTAAATCAAAAATTAAAATATAAAGAGCAAGAACTACATGTTGATCATATCAACATGTTTCTATACTACATCTAATGTATGTAAAATATAATAGATCAGATCTATTACCTTGCAAGTTAGACGTTCTAACTTTACTGATCTGGGCTTGAGGATGATGTTGTGAGCTACACACACATCCAGTCTCTAGGAGTCATCCACACGAGCCCATAAATCATGATCAGAAGTCTTGGTCTAGAAAATCAGCACAGTATGCTAGTACTATGCTGATTTTTCTTCGATGGTCGATCAGATACCTCCTTCTTCTTGATTTAGACTCTTCCAAAGATGAGAAGTAGGAGAAGGAGTTTTAGATGTGAGACACTCTCAAAAAACTCATAGATGGAGGAAGGAAAGAGGTAAACTCAGCAACCCTAGAAGAAGGCCCTCTTCTTCTTCTCTTTGCTTTAACCCAGATACTTAGTTTTGTATCTATTATATCTCCACACCTGAATATTTTTTCTCCCTGATTTTTACATGCCCCAAAGATCTCTGAATTTTCTATAATCTATGAAAATTTTAAAAAAAAATTTATCTTAAATAAAGAGATATGAAGAATCTTTGTTTAGGTCAAATACCTAGTCAAGAAAAATCCAAACAGGGCAAGACAAGGGGTGCCCAACTCTTGGGTGTCCCCTCCTTCTTTTTCTGCCATGGATTACCAACAAAGGGTGTACAATATGTACCATAAAATTCATAAAAATCTCAAAAAAAATTTGGATAAAATCAGTGCCATAAGGAAAGAGTTTTGGTTTTCTAAAATTCTATCTCATAGTATTTGAAATCTAAACTAATTCCTACTTTGACTTGGTCCACAACCACATTCCATGTAAGAGAGAAAGAGAGAAAAGCTTTGAGCATGTGTGAAGGCCTGGAAATGAAGATTTTATTGCACAAAATAAGAGAGAGTGGGCATGGGGGGCTAAGGTGGTGCAAGGTGGAATCCTAGTCTTACTAGAATTCAATCTATGACTTGTTCAAATTTGGTTTCTCAAACCAAATCAAACCAAAACCAAATCAACCTAATTAACATAGATCTTAACCCAATTAAGAACCTAATTTAATCAGATTAAATTAGATTTAAATCTAATTTAATTTTTTAATCGAATTAGAAATTAGGTTGACCCAAGTCCTAATTGAACTAGGACTAGTTTTTTCTTGCACTTGGCTTATCCAATAAACTAATTGGACTTGATCCAATCAAGACAAAACTAAATTTAATTAAATTATATTCAATTAGACTTAATCTCAGTCCATTGGCTTAATCAAATTAAGTCAATTAGCAATCAAATTGCTAATCGATCTTCCTGCAACACTTGCACTAAGTTAAATGTCAATCGTATTGATCATTTAAACCTAAAATGATTCTTAATCATTTAACCCTAAAATGATTATTAATCATTGATCAACCATCTAATCAAATCATGAACTCTAATATGTGTGATCTCATAGGTCCGAACCTAAGTCGGTAGTATAAGAATAAATTTTTGTACCAATCGAAGTGATCATCTAGTAATGGTACCCGACGGTCGGATAGGTCGAATGTGTAGAACAACATCCTTAGAACCCATGCGGATATAGTTTTTATATAATTTATCTCCTTGACCAAAATACTCATAGGACACCTCAGAGTTCAACTATCAACTCTGAATGGGTTGTCCACATTGTATTTTAAAATATCAAATCTATCTGATGGATTATCCTAGCCAAGGTTTTGCTAAATTAAAATACATTCACTCATTCTTCTCCAACTCTTAGAGTGGTCAATCCCATCTCGATCACACTCTGACTTTGTAAGTACTTGACTATGCCCAGAAGCCTTCCATCACTAAATTAGAAATTTAGTTAGTCCAGTACCAAAGCACAGTGAGTTGCTTGCAAATCACTGAGGCGATCTCAGGTCTAAGGGACACTTATACCTATATCCCATCAAAGACATTCTCGACAGTAGAATGCTCTGGAGTTGGTCATGTTCAATGATGATATATCCTTACATCTCACCTGTATGCCATACCAGTGTCTCCACACTCTTTGGTTAAGAGGACAACCAACCCTTATGGCCTACAGTGACTTATGCTCGATAAAAGCTGTCATCCTTATTAACAGCCTATCATTTAGTCATGAACAGTTTTAAGGACTAATCGATAAATTCTCTCTTTATCGAATCTAAATAATCCTAAGAACTTCATCATAACAACAGAGTTTATTAGAAGATGAAAACTTATGATGAAAATATCAAAAATATATTTTATTTATTTATGAATCAATTACAATACAAGGTTGCTCAACCATCAACAGGTTGACGATTGACTTTTGAGACATATTTCTCAATAATTATTTGCATCTTAAAGTCCCTAGAAGCAAATATAATATTAAGTATAAAAGTCTAACTTGAATCTCTACTCTCGCAGTTAAACCATGTTAGCCTCAAACCCTCTAGCCCGCATCCTTGAAACCAATCGTTTGACTGAAACTAATTACAAAGACTAGCTCAAAAATTTCAAAATTATTCTGACCTCAAAAAAATTAAGTCATGTACTAAATCAAGAATCCATAGTATTACCAAACCGTTCTACTACTGAGCAAAGAGCTGCTTTTAAAAAATAGACGGATGAAGACAGTCGTGTCAAGTGCTATGTGATGGCGTCTATGTCAAATGAGTTGCAAAGCCAGCATGAGCATATGCTCACTGTCAGGGCTATGATCACTCACCTGTAAGAGTTGTATGGTGAGCAGAGCCATACTGCGCACTTCAAAGTGTCCAAGAGACTCTTCAACTTGAAGATGTGCGAAGGTCAGTCTATCCATGAGCACTGTATGATAGTGATCAAAGACATTGAGGAGCTTGAAAAGTTCAGGCTTAAAATGTAAAAAAAATTACAGATGGATTTGATCCTTCAATCTTTTACAAGTTTATGTAGTCAATTTATTATAAATTTTTACTTGAACAAGCTCGATTGCACTATACCCAAATTGGTCAACATGTTGGTCACTAAAGAAAGAACCTTGAAGAGTTCAAGGGGCACTGTTCTTGTTGTGAAGTGGATTTCTTCCAAGAAAAAGTTTACTAGGAAGAAGAAGGTTAAATCTGCTAAGAAGTAGAAGAAAGAGAGCAAGCCAAAGAAAAAAGTTTCTAAGAAGGCCGAAGCAAAGGAAAAATATTTTCACTGTCATGTTGATGGCCACTGAAGGAGGAACTATCCAATATACCTGGAGAGCCTAAAGATCTAAAAGGGTGCTAAACCTTCTGAAGGTATGCTCGTAATTAAATCTAACCTTACGATTATTTTTACTTTTAGTTGGATATTAGACTATGGCTCGAGTGCTCATATATGTCCCTCAATGCAGGATCTAATAGAAAGTAGGAGGTTGAGAGAAGGTAACATGATCCTTCGGATTGACAATGAAGCAAAAGTTACTACAGAGGCCGTTGGCATTTATCCTCTTCAATTACCATCTAGGTTTAGATTAGATTTGAAGGACTATTATTATGTTCCTGTAGCTAGTTAAAATTTGATTTTCATGTTTGTGCTAGCACAGAAAGATTTTTAAATTAGTTTCAATAAAGATTTTATTTTATTTATTTATGAAATAAATTGGTTGTATGAGGTCTTTTAATTGATAATCTCTATCACTTGCATGTTGATGCGAATGTGAATTTAAACGAGCAAGTAGTGAGTGCCGTAAGCCAAAAGAGATCCAGAGATAAAATACCATAAGTACTTGTAGCACCATACACTATGCCATATTAGAGAGGACAGGATAAACAAACTGAAAAAAGATGGGATCTTTGGCTCTATTAACCCAGAATCATATCCAGCTTGTGAATCTTGCCTTCGAAAAAAAATGATCAAGTTACCCTTTGTAGGACATGGGGAAAGGGCTACTGAGTTACTTGCCCTAGTACACACCGATGTATGTGGGCCATTTGATGTACAGGCCAGAGGTGGTTATAACTACTTCATTATCTTTATCGATGATCTGTCCAGGTATGGTTATGTGTATCTGATGAAACAGAAGTCTGAAGCCTTTGAAATGTTCAAAGAACTCAAAAGTGAAGTAGAAAAACAAGCAGATAAGCCCATTAAGATTCTTTGATCTAATCGAGGAGGTGAATATCTTAGTCAAAAATTTTTAGAATATCTTAAGGACAATGATATAATCTTTCAATGAACTTCTTTCGAAATACCTCAGCTCAACGGGGTATCTAAAAGAAGGAACAAGATCCTATTAGATATGGTCAGGTCTATGATGAGCTTCACTGATCTACCCTTATATCTTTGGAGACATATCTTGTTAATTGCCATTCACCTATTGAATAGGATTCCATCAAAATCCATTCCTACCACACCATATGAGATATGGTTTGGTAAGAAGCCGAGTCTAGGTTATCTTAAGACTTGAAGACGTCTGACCTATGTCAAGAGACAGATGGTGGATAAGTTAGAGGATAATCTATTACAGCTCATTTATAGGGTATCCAAAAGAATCCATCGGATACTACTTTTATTTTTCACAATATCACAATGTGATTGTGAGTCAAAATATCATATTCTTAGAAAATAGTTTTTCAGGATGGTGGCAGTGGGAGGTTAGTTGAGCTCGAAGAGAATATCTCCGAAGAGCAAAAAGCTATAGATCCTCAGGAATCCATTATTCATGAGCTAATAGTTGATGTTCCTCAACCACCTCGTAGATCTAGCAGGGTCTCCTGACCTCCTGAAAGATACATGGGTATGCTTACGGAGGAAGTAGAGAAAATATTTCTTATAGGAGATAGGGGTCATGGTGATGATCCTAATACCTTTGATGAAGCGATGGCTGACATCGATTTTGAGAAATAGATAGATACGATGAAGTCAAAAATTGACTCAATACACTCGAACCACGTATGGACCTTAGTGGATCCATCTGAAGATATTGTACCCATTGGGTGTAAATGGATCTACAAAAGAAAAATAGATGCTGACGGTAAGGTGGAGACCTATAAAGCTAGGCTTGTGGCTAATGATTACAGTCAGTGTGAGGACATTGACTATCAAATATTTTTTTCATCCATAGCCATGCTGAAATTCATCCACACTCTGCTTGTTGTTGTAGCTTACTATGATTATGAAATCTAGCAGATGGATGTGAAAATTGCTTTCCTGAATAAATATCTTGAGGAAGACATCTATATAGAGCAGTCTATGGATTTCACATCTAGTGATGGTGATCACAGAGTCTGCAAGCAGCAAAGGTCTATATACGGATTGAAGCAAGCTTCTTGGAGTTGGAATCATCATTTTCATGAGGCAATCAAATCGTTTGATTTCATAAAAAATAAAGAGGAACCATGTGTATACAAAAGGGTCAATGAGAGTGCGATAATATTCCTCGTATTGTATGTAGATGATATTCTTCTCATTGAAAATGATATTCCCATGCTGACCATGGTCAAAAGATGGTTGTCCAAGAAATTTTTTATGAAAGACCTAGAGGAAGCATCTGATATTCTCAGAATAAAGGTCTTAGGCATTGTATTAATCTTTTCAAGATGATGTATCCGACCACATCTGAGAAAGTTCAGTGCATGAGTAGGATTCTTTATGCCTCAACCATAGGAAGTCTCATATATATAATGCTATATACTCGACTTAATATTGCCCTTACTGTGAGTGTCACGAGTAGATATCAGTCGAATCTAGATGAGGAGAACTGGATAGCTGTGAAGAACATCCTTAAGTATTTAAGGACTAAGGATTTGTTCTTGGTCTTTGGAGGAATCTCTGAGTTGCGAGTTGAGGGGTATACTGACTCGAACTTCATATCTGATCCTGATGATAGAAAGTCTACATCAGGATATATGTTTGTTTGTAATGATGGTGCAGTTAGCTGGAAGAGTTCCAAGCAACCTATCATAACGGATTCGACCATAGAGGCTGAGTATGTCGCTGCATCAAATGCTATAAAGGAAAGCTTCTGGTTTAAGAAGTTCATTGTGAAACTTGAGGTTTTGATATCGGATGCCATACTACTCTACTGCGACAATAATAGAGCAATAGTACATGCTAAGGAGCCGAGGTCTCATCAGAAATCAAAGTACATCGAGTGGCGGTATCATATCATACGTGACTATCTTGAAAAGAAATATGTCGAGGTACGAAGAGTAGACTCCGTGAATAATATGGCAGACCCGTTGACAAAGTAATTGAGCCAACTGAAAATGAAAGTCCATCTTGAGAAGATGGGACTTAGATTTGTGGCCAATTGACTTTAGTCCAAGTGGGAGATTGTTAGATGTATGTCCTAGAAGTCAATATGGCTGACACATTGTAATAAATCTAGGATACAATTTTGTACTTAATATATTGATATGATCAATAAAAAGGCAAGCTAATTTTTCATTCAAGTGTGATGTGTCCTTGAATCATCCATGTAATTAGCTTTCGATACATATTCTCAAAGAGTTGAGAATTAGAGACATGTATTTAATTTCTAAATGCTTTCGATCATAGAATCATCATGAGAACATGATCGATCTGAAAAGATCGGCACATAGATCACTTTCTTTGGGATAGATGAGTCTCTAGTCTATAGTGTAGAGACATTGGATGATGAGTGTGGGTAGTTGTTAGAGAATAATTAGTACTGAGCATGTTTATATGAGAGATCACTTGGATTTTTATTCAATCATTAGTGATTATCTCAATACTGTAGTTGTGTGAATGATTCTTTGACTCGAGATTGTAATACTGCTTGCAACGAGGCTGCTGGAATTTGACTGACACATAAATATGGGTCTCAATGAGTCTTTGTAGTAGATATTAGCGATAGTTGGTCCACTATAGGAGTGGGTGCGCATCAAGATGGGATCTATCAACTTTGATAGAGAGGAGTAGTCCTATGAGATTTGAAAGGCTAAGTCTGAGAATCTATGGTCATAGTAGTGTGATTGATGGAAAAAAAAAATTCATAAAAATCATAACTGGACTTGAGCTGATCGAATCTATCATATGACTGATGTTGAGGTTTGACGATTTATCCATGACGTGCCATCTTATCGGGACTCATGATAGAAAAACTGAATCACATATTAACTATACCTAGAGGTTTATTTTAGTTCTACTGGGTTGCCACTACATACTACTAGGTATCATTGGTGGATTGTGAGAGCTCACTAGGGTTGTTCTGGATCGACAATCCTTGATGATTTAGAGTAAAATTTTTTGATCTATTGAAAAGAGTTTCCATGATACTTTAATAAAGATCATTATATATCTCACCACTAGATAAAATTGAATCTATGGGATCACACAACAAGGGATTAAATCTGGAATTAGCAATTGAACTTATGAAGTGTTAATTGGATTTGGAGAAATCCGATTGGGTGCAAGATAACTTTGCTAGCACATGATTGGAACCAATTTTCTCTTTTCATTTAGATTTCTTATTTGATAAGATAATTCAAACTTAATTATCTGCTAATAATCTAAATGAATTAGATTCATTGGACTCCAATTGTTGGGTGTTTAAAGTTTTGGATCAATTGAATTAGGATGCAAGTCCCTAATTAATATTCCTTGATAGTTATTATGGGGTGCCACCTTGAGTGGATCAAGTTAGGCATGTCCCATGATTAGAGGGCCTTTTGATTTCATATGGGGCATCTCTTGGGTGCAAAGAGGGTGTGAAATAATGGGTGCAAGGGTTCTAAGAGTTGGTGCCTAATAGGATTCCTAATGTAAGTTAAATAACTTAAGTTATTAGAAAATCTAATGCAAGTAGGACTTGTATTATGATATTGAATAGGATTCAATCCTTATGCCTATTTAAAGAGATCTCCCCTAAGATCCCTAGAGCATCCAACCACCAGCCCACATGCCCCATAGGAAGTACCCACGCCCTCTCTTCCTCTCTCTCTCTCTTCTCCCTTGGCGTCCCACATGCCTCCACTGTAGGAACCTGATCTAGGGTTTCAGGGTTAGATCTTGAAACTTTTTCAAGATCATACAGTGGAAGACTAAAATAAATCAAAATTTATTTTATAAAATCAGAGAATCCCTAGATCTAAGATCCTATTACATGATTATTATATAGCATTAAATCAGAAATTAAAATATATAAATATAGCATGAACTACATGTTGATCATATCAACATGTTTCTATACTACATCTAATGTATGTATTAAACAATAGATCAGATCTATTACCTTGCAAGTTAGATGTTCTAACCTCGTTGATCCGGGCTTGAGGATGATGTTGTAAGCCGCACATGTGTTCGGCCTCTAGGAGTCATCCACACGAGCCCACGAATCTCGATCAGAAGTCTTGCTTCAGGAAATCAGCATAGTATGCTAGTACTGCGCTGATCCTTCTTTGATGGTTGATCAGGTGCCTCCTTCTTCTTGATTTGGACTCTTCCAAAGATGGAAAGTAAAAGGAAGAGTTTTAGATCTGAGACACTCTCAAGAAACTCAAGATGGAGGGAGGAAAGATATGAAAACAAACAACCCTAGAAGAAGACCCTCTTCTTCTTCTCATTTCTCTCTCTAGACACCCTAACTTGTGTCTTTTATATCTCCATGACCCAAATATATTTCTCTCTAATTTTTAGATGGCCCAAAGATCTCTCAAATCTCTATCATCTTCAAAAATTTTATGAAGAAAATCATTTTATATAGAGAGATATGATAGAGTCCTTGTCTAGGTCAAATACCTAGTCAAGGCTTATCCAAACATGGCAAGATAAGGGGCACCCAACTCTTGAGCATCTCCTCCTTATTTTTATGCATGGATTACTAGAAAAGGATGCACAATGTATACCCTAAAAGCCACAAAAATTCCAAAAAAAATTTAGATAAATTCGATGCAAAATTGAAAGAGTTTTGAATTTTTAAAACTCTATCTCATAGAATTTGAAATCCAAACTTATTCCTTTTTGATTTGATCCAAACCACCTTCCATGTAAGAAAGAAGAGAGGAGACCTTTTGTGAACGTGGGAGAGACCAGGGAGAGGGCTTTTGTTGCACAAAATAAGAGGAGATTGGCATTGAATGAGAGAGAGGGCGTGGGGAAGGCTTATGTGGTGCAAGGTGGAATCCTAGTCTTACTAGGATTCTATCTTATGACTTGTTTTAATTTGGTTTCTCAAACCAAATCAAATCAAAATTAGATCAACCCAATTAAAATAGGTCTTAACCCAATTAAAAATCTAATTTAATCAGATTAAATTAGATTTAAATCTTATTTAATTTTTTAATCAAATTAGAAATTAGATTGACCCAAGTCCTAGTTGAACTAGGACTAGTTTTTTTTGCACTTGGCTTATCCAATAAATCAATTGGACTTGATTCAATCAAGTCCAAACTAAATCTAATTAAATTATATTTAATTAGACTTAATCTCAGTCCATTGGCTTAATCAAATTAAGCCAATTAGCAATTGAATTGCTAATCGATCCTCCTGTAACACTTGTACTGGGTTAAATGTCAATCGTATTGATCATTTAACCCTAGAACGATTCTTAATCGTTGATCAACCATCCGATCGGATCATGAACACTAATGTGTGTGATCTCATAGGTCCGAGCCTAAGCCGATAGCATAGAAATAAATTTTTGTACTAATCGAAGTGACCATCTAGCAATGGTACCCGACGATCGGATAGATCGAATGTGTAGAACAACATCCTTAGAACCCATGCGGATATAGTTTTCATATAATTCATCCCCTTGACCAAAATGATCATAGGACACCCCAGAGTTTAACTGTCAACTCTGATCAGGTTGTCCACATTGTATTTCAAAATATCAAATCCATCTGATGGATTACCCTGGCCAAGGTTTTGCTAAATTGAAATACAGCGACTCATTCTTCTCCAACTCTTGGAGTGGTCAATCCCATCTCGATCACACTCTGACTTCACAACTACTTGACTGTGCCCAGAAGCCTTCCATCTCTGAATTAGAAATTCAGTTAGTCCAGTACCAAAGCACAGTGAGTTGCTTGCAAGTCACTGAGGCGATCTCAAGTCTAAGGGACACTTATACCTATATCCCATCAGAGACATTCTCGACAGCAGAATGCTCTGGAGTTGGTCACATTCAATAATGATGTACCCTTACATCTCACCTGTATACCATATCAGTGTCTCCACACTCCTTGATTAAGAGGACAACCAACCCATATGGCCTACAGCGACCTATGCTCGATAGAAGCTGTCGTCCTTATTAACAGCCTATCATTTGGTCGTGAACAGTTTTAAGGACTAATCGATAAATCCTCTCTTTATCGAACTTAAATAGTCCTAAGGACTTCATCATAACAACGGAGTTTATTAGAAGATGAAAGCTTATGATGAAGATGCCAAATATATTTTATTTATTAACAAATCAATTACAATACTTGGTTGCTCAACTGTCAACAGCTTGACGATTGGCTTTTTGGGACACATTTTCCAACAACTCCCACTTGTCCTAAAGCCACTCGGCACAATATCTAATACCCATCTTCGACTTGTGGTTGTCGAACTCCTTTATTGCCAGGGCTTTAGTGAAGGGGTAAGCCAGGTTCTCCTTTCCGTCGATCTTCTGAAGGTCAATGTCACCTCGATCCATGATCTTTCGGACCAGGTGGAAGCGGCGCAAGATGTGCTTCGTCCGCTGATGTGCTTTGGGTTCCTTCGCCTGAGCTATGACACCAGTGCTATCGCAGTAGAGTAGGATCGGACCATCGAGGGAGGGTGCTACTCCGAGCTCGTTGATGAATTTTCTCAGCCACACAGCTTCCTTCGCAGCATCCGATGCTGCGATGTACTCTATTTCACAAACAGAGTCCGCCATAGTATGCTGCTTGGAACTCTTCCAGCAGATGGCTCCATCATTCAGAGTAAAGATATAACCCGACACGCTCCTGCTGTCATCATGGTCAGATTGAAAGCTAGAGTCTGTGAACCCCACAAGTTTCAGATCTGACTCGCCATAAACCAACCATTGGTCCTTAGTATTTCTCAAATACTTAAGAATGGCTTTAACCACTTTCCAGTGATTTTCTTCAGGATCAGATTGGTATCTACTCACTACTCCTAGTGAATATGCCACATCTGGTCTTGTACATATCATGGCGTATATGATAGATCCCACGACTGAAGCATATGGGACTCTACTCATACGCTCTCTCTCTTCAGGAGTTGTCAGACAATCCTTCTTAGAGAGTGTTGGTGCAAAAATCCGCTCACGTCGGAGAAGCTGGAGTTGAGGAAGTCGCGGTCGCCGTCGGGACCTGCAAAGAAAGTCTAAACCGGAGATGGGGTTGCTCCGGCAAGACCCTCCGACGCTCAAGTCAGTTCTCTGCCTCAACAAGAATGAAGTCCTCGAACGGAGAATTTAGCAGAGTTTTTAGATGAAAGATGAGAGCTTATAAAATAACGTATCTGGAGCCCCCTTTTATAGGCGGAGGGGGTAGTAGCCTGACAGCGATACCTGTAACCGTCTGGCAGTGGGCTGCCCAGGGTAAGGCGGAGTTTGCTGCGAAGAGTAGTGGAGTGGACCCGTGGCTATCACCGGGGTGTGCCACGTGGAGTCAGTTACGGGGAGTGGAGCGGCGTTCGCTGTCATGACCCGTCATGGAGTGGTGGGATCGCACAGGATCCGCCGCAGGGAGTGAAGCAGAATCATGGCCGTTAATACGACCTGTCAGGAAGTAATGGAGCTACGTAGGGTCCACCACAGGGAGTGGAGCAGTGTTGTCCGTTACTGTGGCCTGCCAGGGGGTCCAGACTTGTCGGTCGAAGTTCGGTTGGAGTTGGTAGTGAGGTTCGATATCCATAGGAGTTTGGGCGAGGTCTTCCCGCAGTCGGAATAGAAGATGGAGTCTGGCTTCCGTAGGAGTCCGGACAAAGTCTACTCGTAGTTAAAGTTAAAGGCGAAGTCCGGCTCCCGTAGGAGTCCGGACAAGGCTTACCGACGGCTGATTTTGAGGATGGAGCCTGGCTCCCATAGGAGTCCGGGTGGAGTTTACTTGCGGTTGAAGTTGTTGGCAGAGTCCGGCTCCCGTAGGAGTCTGGACGAAGTTTGTCTGCAGCAGTTGGAGTCGAGGATGAAGCCCGGCTCCCGTAGGAGTCCGGGCGGAGTCTTCCTGCAATTAAAGTTAAAGGTGAAGTTCGGCTCCCGTAGGAGTCCGGACAAGGCTAACCGGCAGCTGATGTTGAGGGTGGAGCCCGGCTCTCGTAGGAGTCCGGGCGGAGTCTACTTACGGTTGAAGTTGTTGACGGAGTCCGGCTCCCGTAGGAGTTCGGATGAAGTTTGTCTGCAGCCGTTGGAGTCGAGGATGAAGCCCGACTCTCGTAGGAGTCCGGGTGGAGTCTTCCTATAATTAAAGTTAAAGGCGAAGTCTGGCTCCCGTAGGAGTCCGGACAAGGCTTACCGGCAGCTAATGTTGAGGACGGAGCCCGGCTCCCATAGGAGTCCGGACGGAGTCTACTTGCGGTTGAAGTTGTTGGCGGAGTCCGGCTCCCGTAGGAGTCCGAACGAAGTTTGTCTGCAGCCGTTGGAGTCGAGGATGAAGTCCGGCTCTCTAGGAGTCCGGGCGGAGTCTTCCTGCAATTAAAGTTAAAGACGAAGTCCGACTCCTGTAGGAGTCCGGACAAGGCTTACCGGCAGCTAATGTTGAGGATGGAGCCCGGCTCCCGTAGGAGTCCGGGCGGAGTCTACTTGCAGTTGAAGTTGTTGGCGGAGTCCGACTCCCGTAGGAGTCTGGACGAAGTTTGTCTGCAGCCGTTGGAGTCGAGGATGAAGCCCGGCTCTCGTAGTAGTCCGGGCGGAGTCTTCCTGCAATTAAAGTTAAAGGCGAAGTTCGGCTCCCGTAGGAGTCCGGACAAGGCTTACCGGCAGCTAATGTTGAGGACGGAGACCGGCTCCCATAGGAGTCCGGGCGGAGTCTACTTGCGGTTGAAGTTGTTGGCGGAGTCCGGCTCTAGTAGGAGTCCGGATGAAGTTTGTCTGCAGCCGTTGGAGTCGAGGATGAAGCCCGGCTCCCGTAGGAGTCCGAGCGGAATCTTCCTGCAATTAAAGTTAAAGGCGAAGTCCGGCTCCCGTAGGAGTCCGGACAAGGCTTACCGGCAGCTGATGTTGAGGGCGGAGCCCTGCTCCCGTAGGAGTCCGGGCGGAGTCTACTTGCGGTTGAAGTTGTTGGCGGAGTTCGGCTCCTGTAGGAGTCTGGACAAAGTTTGTCTGCAGCCGTTGGAGTCGAGGATGAAGCCCGGCTCCCGTAGGAGTCTGGGCGGAGTCTTCCTGCAATTAAAGTTAAAGGCGAAGTCCGGCTCCCATAGGAGTCCGGACAAGGCTTACCGACAGCTATTGTTGAGGATGGAGCCAGGCTCCCGTAGGAGTCCGAGCGGAGTCTACTTGCGGTTGAAGTTGTTGGCGGAGTCCGGACGAAGTTTGTCTGCAGCCGTTGGAGTCGAGGATGAAGCCCGGCTCCCGTAGGAGTCCGGGCGGAGTCTTCCTGCAATTAAAGTTAAAGGCGAAGTTCGGCTCCTGTAGGAGTCCGGACAAGGCTTACCGGTAGCTAATGTTGAGGGCGGAGCACGGCTCCCGTAGGAGTCCGGGCGGAGTCTACTTGCGGTTGAAGTTGTTGGCGGAGTCTGGCTCCCGTAGGAGTCCGGACGAAGTTTGTCTGCAGCCGTTGGAGTCAAGGATGAAGTCCGGCTCCCGTAGGAGTCCGAGCGGAGTCTTCCTGCAATTAAAGTTAAAGGCGAAGTCTGGCTCCCGTAGGAGTCCGGACAAGGCTTACCGGCAGCTGATGTTGAGGGTGGAGCCCGGCTCCCGTAGGAGTCTGGGCGGAGTCTACTTGCGGTTGAAGTTGTTGGCGGAGTCCGGCTCCCGTAGGAGTGCGGACGAAGTTTCTCTGTAGCCGTTGGAGTCGAGGATGAAGCCCGGCTCCCGTAGGAGTCCGGGTGGAGTCTTCCTGCAATTAAAGTTAAAGGCGAAGTCCGGCTCCCGTAGGAGTCCAGACAAGGCTTACCGGTAGCTGATGTTGAGGGCGGAGCCGAGCTCCCGTAGGAGTCTGGGCGGAGTCTACTTGCGGTAGAAGTTGTTGGCGGAGTCTGGCTCCTGTAAGAGTGCGGACGAAGTTTGTCTGCAGCCGTTGGAGTCGAGGATGAAGCCCGACTCCCGTAGGAGTCCGGGTGGAGTTTTCCTGCAATTAAAGTTAAAGGCGAAGTCCGGCTCCCATAGGAGTCCGGACAAGGCTTACCGACAGCTAATGCTGAGGATGGAGCCCGGCTCCCGTAGGAGTCCGGGCGGAGTCTACTTGCGGTTGAAGTTGTTGGCGGAGTCCAGCTCCCGTAAGAATCCAGACGAAGTTTGTCTGCAGCCGTTGGAGTCGAGGATGAAGCCCGACTCCCGTAGGAGTCCGGGCGGAGTCTTCCTGCAATTAAAGTTAAAGGCGAAGTCCGGCTCCCATAGGAGTCCGGACAAGGCTTACCGACAGCTGATGTTGAGGGCGGAGCCCGGCTCCCGTAGGAGTCCGGACGGAGTCTACTTGCGGTTGAAGTTGTTGGCGGAGTCCGGCTCCCGTAGGAGTGCGGACGAAGTTTGTCTGCAGTCGTTGGAGTCGAGGATGAAGCCCGACTCCCGTAGGAGTCCGGGCGGAGTCTTCCTGCAATTAAAGTTAAAGGCGAAGTCCGACTCCCGTAGGACTCTGGACAAGGCTTACCGGCAGCTAATGTTGAGGACGGAGCCCGGCTCCCATAGAAGTTCGGGCGGAGTCTACTTGCGGTTGAAGTTGTTGGCGGAGTTCGGCTCCCATAGGAGTCCGGACGAAGTTTGTCTGCAGCCGTTGGAGTCGAGGATGAAGCCCGACTCCCATAGGAGTCCGGGCGGAGTCTTCCTGCAATTAAAGTTAAAGGCAAAGTCCGGCTCCTGTAGGAGTCCGGACAAGGCTTACCGGTAGCTAATGTTGAGGACGGAGCCCAGCTCCCGTAGGTGTCCGGACGGAGTCTACTTGCGGTTGAAGTTGTTGGCGGAGTTCGGCTCCCGTAGGAGTCCGGACGAAGTTTGTCTGCAGCCGTTGGAGTCAAGGATGAAGTCCGACTCCCGTAGGAGTCCGGGCGGAGTCTTCCTGCAATTAAAGTTAAAGGCGAAGTCCGGCTCCCGTAGGAGTCCCGACAAGGCTTACCGACAGCTGATGTTGAGGGCAGAGCCCGGCTCTTGTAGGAGTCCGGGCGGAGTCTACTTGCGGTTGAAGTTGTTGGCGGAGTCCGGCTCCCGTAGGAGGCCAGACGAAGTTTGTCTGCAGTCGTTGGAGTCGAAGATGAAGCCCGGCTCCTGTAGGAGTCCGGGCAGAGTCTTCCTGCAATTAAAGTTAAAGGCGAAGTCCGGCTCCCGTAGGAGTCCGGACAAGGCTTACCGGCAGCTAATGTTGAGGATGGAGCCCGGCTCCCGTTGGAGTCCGGGCGGAGTCTACTTGCGGTTGAAGTTGTTGGCGGAGTCCGGCTCCCGTAGGAGTCCGGATGAAGTTTGTCTGCAGCCATTGGAGTCGAGGATGAAGCCCGACTCCCGTAGGAGTCCGGGCGGAGTCTTCCTGCAATTAAAGTTAAAGACGAAGTCCGGCTTTTGTAGGAGTCCGGACAAGGCTTACCGACAGCTAATGTTGACGGCGGAGCCCGGCTCCCGTAGGAGTCCGTGCGGAGTCTACTTGCGGTTGAAGTTGTTGGCGGAGTCCGGCTCCCGTAGGAGTCCGGACGAAGTTTGTCTGCAGTCGTTGGAGTCGAGGATGAAGCCCGGCTCCCGTAGGTGTCCGGGCGGAGTCTTCCTGCAATTAAAGTTAAAGACGAAGTCTGGCTCCCGTAGGAGTCCGGACAAGGCTTACCGGCAGCTAATGTTGAGGATGGAGCCCGGCTCCCGTAGGAGTCCGGGCGGAGTCTACTTGCGGTTGAAGTTGTTAGCGGAGTCCGGCTCCCATAGGAGTCCAGACGAAGTTTGTCTGCGGCCGTTGGAGTCAAGGATGAAGCCCGGCTCCCGTAGGAGTCCGAGTGGAGTCTTCCTGCAATTAAAGTTAAAGGCGAAGTCCGGCTCCCGTAGGAGTCCGGACAAGGCTTACCGGCAGCTGAAGTTGAGGGCGGAGCCCGACTCCCGTAGGAGTCCGGGCGGAGTCTACTTGCGGTTGAAGTTGTTGGCAGAGTCCGGCTCCCGTAACAGTCCGGACGATGTTTGTCTGCAGCCATTGGAGTCGAGGATGAAGCCCAGCTCCCGTAGGAGTCCGGGCGGAGTCTTCTTGCAATTAAAGTTAAAGGCGAAGTCCGGCTCCCGTAGGAGTCCGGGCGGAGTCTACTTACGGTTGAAGTTGTTGGCGGAGTCCGGCTCCCGTAGGAGTCCGGACGAAGTTTGTCTGCAGCCGTTGGAGTCGAGGATGAAGCCCGGCTCCCGTAGGAGTCCGGGTGGAGTCTTCCTACAATTAAAGTTAAAGGCGAAGTCCGACTCCCGTAGGAGTCCAGACAACGCTTACCGGCAGCTGATGTTGACGGCGGAGCCCGGCTCCCGTAGGAGTCCGGCGGAGTCTACTTGCGGTTGAAGTTGTTGGCGGAGTCCGACTCCCGTAGGAGTCCAGACGAAGTTTGTCTGCAGCCATTGGAGTCGAGGATGAAGCCCAGCTCCCGTAGGAGTCTGGGCGGAGTCTTCCTGTAATTAAAGTTAAAGGCGACGTCCGGCTCCCGTAGGAGTCCGGACAAGGCTTACCGGCAGCTAATGTTGAGGACGGAGCCCGGCTCCCGTAGTAGTCCGGGCGGAGTCTCGCAAGGGCTGATCCCGCCGAGAACTTCGGCCGTGGGTATTTTGTACCCAACAGAGATAGAAATTCCATGGCCTATCGGTAGATAGCCCTTCTTGGAATTCTCCATGCTAAACCTCTTCAGCACAGTGTCTATGTACATGGACTGGGATAACCCAAGCATCCTTTTAGATCTATCCCTATAGATCTTCATCCCTAGGATGTAGGATGCTTCACCCAAGTCCTTCATAGAGAACTGTAATGACAACCAAACTTTTATTCCCTGTAGTGCAGGGATGTCATTCCCGATTAAGAGAATATCATCCACGTACAAGATAAGGAATACCATAACTAGACCATTTGCCCATTTATAGATGCAGGGCTCTTCTCCTTTCTTAATGAAGCCATACGTTTTGATCACCTTATCAAAATGCATGTTCCAACTCCGAGAAGCTTGCTTCAATCCATAAATGGATCTCTGAAGCTTGCACACCTTGGACTCATCTGTGGATGTAAACCCCTCAGGTTGTATCATATACACCTCTTCGGTCAGCTTCTTCATTAAAGAAAGCTATCTTTACATCCATCTGCCAGATCTCATAATCCAGATGGGTAGCTATTGCAAGTATTATCCGAATGGATTTGAGCATTGCCACAGGGGAAAATGTCTCGTCATAGTCAATACCATAATGTTGACGATACCCCTTGGCGACCAGACGGGCTTTATAGGTCTCCACCTTTCTGTCTACGCCCCTCTTCCTTTTGAAGATCCATTTACACCCAATGGGTTTAACCCTTTCAGGTGGGTCAACCAATGTCCATACATCATTGACCTTCATGGACTTCGTTTTGGATTTCATGGCTTCAAGCTATTTCTCGGAATCAGGTCTCTACATTGCATCTATATAGGTGATCGGATGCTCATTATTCTCATCCAGTTCAATGGGATCACTATCCCGAACCAAGAAACCATAGTATCTGTCCAGCTGACACGGTACTCTATCGGATCACCTTAATGGTGCAGGTATATTGGGCTCCGGATCTGATCTAATCATATCTGACTCAGGTTCAGCTATTGGTGTCGGTCCTTCTACCTGTTGAACTTCATTAAGTTCAACCTTAGAGGCAACGATTCCTTCACCAAGGAACTCCTTTTCTAAAAAGATTGCCTTAAGGCTGACGAACACCTTTTGTTCATCAGCATGGTAGAAAAAATATCCTTTTATCTCTTTAGGGTATCCTATGAATGAGCATTTATCAGACCTAGGTCCAAGTTTGTCTGTGACTAATCGTTTGACATAGGCCGGGCACCCCAGACCCTAAGGTGTGAAAGTGCTGGCTTACGTCCCGTCCATATCTCATATGGAGTCTTAATTAGAGACTTACTTGGAATCCTATTTAACAGATAACAAGCTGATTCGAGTGCATATCCCCAAAAGGATATCAGTAAGCTAGCAAAAACCCATCATGGATCGGACCATGTCTAATAGAGTCTGATTCCTCCTTTCAGACACACCATTATGCTGTGGTGTTCTGGAGGAGTCCATTGGGAGAGAATCCCATTCTCTCCTAGATATGTGAGAAACTCACTAGAAAGGTATTCTCCTCCTCGATCAGATTGAAGAGTTTTAATACTCTTCCCAGTTTATTTTTCTACTTCACTTCGGAATCGTTTGAACATTTCAAATGAATCCGACTTATGTTTCATCAGATAGACATATCCATATCGGGATAGGTCATCCGTGAAAGTTATGAAGTAGAAATATCCACCTCTAGCACTGGTGCTCATGGGCCCGCATACATCAGTATGTACTAGGCCCAAGAGCTCAGTAGCTCTCTCACCTTTTCCAATAAAAGATGACTTGGTCATTTTACCAAGAAGACAGAACTCATAGGTTGGAAGTGATTCACAATCACTGACTTCGAGGATTTCCTCTTGAGTCAACCTGTTTATTCTATTCTTGTTTATATGACCTAGCCTATAGTGCCATAAGTAGATATCTGACACACTATCTAATCTAGGGTGCTTGCCAGTAGAATAGACTCTTATCGGGCTTGATCTTTCTGGTCTGGCCCTGCACTGATGTCCCAGCCTGAACTTGCACCTTCTTCACTTTCTTTTTCTTATTCTTCTTCCCTTTCTTAAAGGGTCGAGAACCAGAAGATGAACCTCCCACTAAGTTCACCGACTCCTTATGGAGTTGGTGATCTTTCTCAAAGTTCTAAAGTAACCCCAATAATCCATGGTAGTTTACTTCAGGCTTTGTCATTCTATAATGAGTGAGGAATGGGAGATAAGACTTGGGCGGCGAGTTCAGTATTGCATCTTTCCCAAGCTACTCATGCAAGGGAAAGCCGAGCTTGCTCAATCATTCCATCAGCTTGATCATGTACAATACATGATCAGTGACAGAGACACCATCCCATATTTTGGTGTTGAAGATGGCACAACTAGTCTTGTGCCTCTCCACGTCATCGGGTGTGCCAAAGGCATCCTCCAACACTTGAAGCATGTCCTTTGGTTGAGCTGTCTCGAATCTGCGACTGAACTCGTCGCTCATGGCAGCCAGCATGATATAGCGCACCATGGTCCGATCACTGAGCCACTTTTGGTAAGTGTCTCTGACTGTTCCACATGCATTGACAGTGGCTCCTCAGGTGCAGGATCCATTATCACATATAAGATCCATTCATGCTCCAGGACTATCTTCAACTTTTGGTACCAGCTACCGAAGTTGGATCCCACCAACTTATCATTGTCCAACAAAGATCGAAGCGATAGGAAAGTGGCCATATTTGCACAAAGGAGAACCATAACCTAATTAGTAATTGAGTCATTAAATCTAAAGATTTGGACTTTAATCAAAAGATTTCTCCTACTATTTTATTCAAATTGGTAGCCTCTACCTCCAATTCGAGGAATTACCCTAATTTTTTAGTGGGAACTAGAATCCACTTAGACTGCACACAAGCCCAACTTTGGTTGGCCAACCCATGTACATCTAAGGGTAGGTTCATAACCAATTATTTCTCTAAACAATTTCTAGTAATATTAATTTTGCCCCAGAAACCTAATCAGTAGGCTTTGGCCTCCACTGTAAGGATCTGGTTAGGTCCAACCATTAACATGATCATACTTGGTGTATCTAACCAATGAATGATTAAGCCCAACTTTGGTTGGCTCACCTAACCACCATTAGAGAGACACTTCCAAGTCGTCATATAATGAGTGATAATTCTATTAGTCAACAAGCACTAGGCCTTTGGGTCTGCAATGATTATTGAGTTAATGGACTCATTATCAAACACCTTAATGGGAGGCTATGACTCAGTTATCTCCATATCTTTATCATTTTAAGGACCTAATAATTTTAGAGGATTTAAATAATATAGAGGATGAGGTCAGATGAAGCAGCTTATCATGATCCTCCCACTGGCTTCACCAAGTCAGCTTAAGGGAGACCATTAAAAGGGCTGGTCTAGGAGCACCTAAATCAGTCACACTGATTTACCTAGCTGACATGGGTCAACTCGAATAGTCAAGTGATCCGATCAAAATATAATTTCACAAAGAGGCCAGGTAAGTTTGATCAGTGGGAGGGTCTGCCAAAGCTTGCCTTAGACACCATCAGAAATGGCCAGGTAAGCGGGCTCCCAATTAAAAACCACAGGTCTGGTTTACCTTAGACACCAACTGGTTTAATTAGTTTCGATTAGATCAACCTAACAGTTCGTGCTAGACCGCTTAGCCAAGAATCAAGTCCATTTGGTTCTCGTTAAAGACATGGACTTGACCAACTACAACTATTGTAATTGATCTAGAGAATCCTTGACCTAATCTAAGACAACAATTAATTAGATTTAGTCAATTCTCTAATTAAGTCCATCTTCAATCTAATCATAGGTCTAACCCAATTAATGGACCTAATTCCCACTAGCCCATTAACCCAATGTGTTATGGTTTGTGTCTTAGGTTCTTCAATTCACAATCCTAGAACCTAATCAAACAACTTCTTAATTCTTAATTAAGTTTTGGGCTGAGGGTTGGGTTCGGCTTTTCAAAAAATAATTTTTATATTTGTAAAATAATTTTATAATATGATTCTACCAACCATATTGCATGTTTGATTCATAATTAAGATACAAGTAAAATAAATATGAAACTACTTTAGATCTAATCTAAACAGGTTCATGTAATTGAAACAGTTTCAACTTTAAATAATTTTTTTTCACAAAAATTATTAACAAAGAGATTTTATTTTAGATTTAAATATATTTTAAATCTAATAAATCATAAATTTAATCTAGATCATATCTAACAAATTTATGATTAAAGATAGATCTACACAAACTAGGACAACCTTTGCACTGTAAGGGGTAAACCTTACAGCAGGACAACCTTGCAGTTCGTGATTGATCTAAAATTTTAATTTCAGATTTAATAATCAGATTATAAATTAGATCTAATCTAAGAAATAATCTAAGTATGTATAAATAATCATATAATAAAGAACCTAGGCTTTGATACCAATTGTAGGAACCTGATCTAGGGTTTCATGATTAAAACTAAAAAATCTCTAGATCTAAGATTCTATTACATGATTATTACATAGAATTAAATCAAAAATTAAAATATATAAATATAGCATGAACTACATGTTGATCATATCAACATGTTTCTATACTACATCTAATGTATGTATTAAACAATAGATCAGATCTATTACCTTGCAAGTTAGACATTCTAACCTCACTGATCTAGGCTTGAGGATGATGTTGTAAGCCACACATGAATCTGGCCTCTAGGAGTCGTCCACACGAGCCCATGAATCTCGATCAGAAGTCCTGCTTCAGGAAATCAGCACAGTATGCTAGTACTGCGCTGATCCTTCTTTGATGGTTGATCAGGTGCCTCCTTCTTCTTGATTTGGACTCTTTCAAAGATGGAAAGTAAAAGGAGGAGTTTCAAATCTGAGACGCTCTTAGAAAACTCAAGATGGAGGGAGGAAAGATGTGAGAACAAACAACCCTAGAACAAGACCCTCTTCTTCTTCTCGTTTCTCTCTCTAGACACCCTAACTTGTGTCTTTTATATCTCCATGACCCAAAGGTATTTCTCTCTAATTTTTGGATGGCCCAAAGGTATCTCAAATATCTATCTTTTTCAAAACTTTTATAAAGAAACTCATTTTATATAGAGAAATATGATAGAGTCCTTGTCTAGGTCAAATACCTAGTCAAGGCTTATCCAAACATGGCAAGATAAGGGGCGCCCAACTCTTGAGCACCTCCTCCTTATTTTTATGCATGGATCACTAGAAAAGGATGCACAATATATATCCTAAAAGCCACAAAAATTTTAAAAAAAGTTTGGATAAATTCGGTGCAAAATTGAAAGAGTTTTGGATTTCTAAAATTCTATCTCATAGAATTCAAAATCCAAATTTATTCCTTTTTGATTTGATCCAAACCACCTTCCATGTAAGAAAGAAGAGAGGAGACCTTTTGTGAACATGGGAGAGACCTGGGAGAGGGCTTTTGTCACACAAAATAAGAGGAGATTGGCGTTTGTTGCTCCAAGATTGATTTTGATGATTACAAAGTAGATTGAAGGGATACAAATATTTTAAATTGAAAAAGGCTTTATGCTCTTCAGGGGCAAAATCATAATTTTACTAAAATCCTGATTTGATAGTATCATTTGGTAGAACAAATGATTTATAATCTATTGGTAAAAATTTCATTATTTTTGGGCTTATATTTTTGAAGTTATGAAGGTTTGAAGTGCATGAGTCGACTCATGAGTCAACTCATGGCATAATGAGCTGATTGGCACGCAAAAATTTCCCTTGGCACGCTGGATTTTTGGCTTGGCACGACCTGTGAGTCGACTCATGAGTCGACCCACAAGGCATGAGTCGACTCATGAGTCGACCCCTGCTGATTTGAGCCAAAAAATTCCAGAAACCAAATCTCTGGTCTTTGCAACAGAGGTCGACTCATGAGTCGACCCCTGAAGCATGAGTTGACTCATGAGTCGATCCCTGCGACGGAAATCGTCCGCAATGGCTAGTTTTTTACCCATTTTAATTACCTTTTATGCTCCCTAAAAATGTTCTAACGGCTCTTTTTCTGCCTAATATGTTTTCTCTTGTTTCTTAATGCTATAAAAGGTTTCAAAAGGTGAAAATACAAGAGAAATATAGAAGATCAAATATTTATACAAGAGGATCCAAAATCTACACGAGAAAGCCTGAGATCAACGAAATACCCAAAAGAAAAGGAGAGAGGATCCACAATATACACGAGAGATTGTGAAAAAGAAAAGCAAGATCATTCAAAGAGAGGAATTTTCAAGCCTATTGTTCAACCTTGATCAAGAGATCTTTCAAAGCCTTCAAGAAGTCTTCAATCAAGTTCATCTTCTTCTCAAGCGTTCATTCAACTTTTCATCCACCTTGAGAAAATCCAAAAAGGGGATTCTTCATTTGAGTAAAGTATTTTTATTATTATATTCGCTCATTTAAGGAGCTATTCTTGTACTTATTTGTGCTCTAAACTGTCTTACTCTTTGTGAGTAATTGATCTTATTTTTGGAGGGTTTCCAAAATAAGGGAAGGTTGATCCGAACCTGAAATCGGAGTGTTTTGGGTTAGCTTGTACCCAAAAAATAAGTGGACTAGCTTGGGATAGCTAGTGTCAGAGTTTCCGACGTTTTGTATTCAGGTTGAATACAAGTATAGTGGATTGAAATTCCCAAGTAGGAGCTTGGGGAGTGGATGTAGGTGCAAGGTTGGCACCGAACCACTATAAATCCTTGTGTTTGTGGTGTGCTTTATTGTTTCTCTTTATTTCTTTATTATATCCTTGCATTCTTGCTTTAGTAAATTAATCTTGATTTAAAGTCTTTCTTCTCATTCATCAAGCTTTTAACAAATACCTTTCATAAGTAATTAGTTGAACTTAAAATTTTTAGAAACCCAATTCACCCCCCCTCTTGGGTTGTATAGCTGGGCAACAAGTGGTATCAGAGCCCGGTGCTCTAGCCCTTCTTTGATCTAACAATCAAAGAGCCAAAGATCTATGGCAACCCATGTCGGTACTTCTCTAGTCGAGGGGCAATCTACAAACCGACCTTTACTTTTCAATGGGTCTAATTACACCTATTAGAAAGCTCGGATGAAGATATTCATACAAGCACTCGACTATGATATGTGGAGTATCATAGTGAATGGTCCTCACACACTCACCAAGATTATAGATGGTGAGGAGTCAACCAAACCCGAAAAAGAATGGGATGAGGTTGATAAGAAATTGGCACAATTAAATACTAAAGCTATGAATGTTCTTTATTGTGCACTAGATGCAAATGAATTTAATCACATTTCTACTTGTGCATCTGCTAAAGAAATATGGGATAGGTTAGAAGTAACCCATGAGGGAACAAATCAAGTAAAAGAGTCTAAAATAAACATGCTTGTGCATAAATATGAATTATTTAAAATGGAGCATGATGAGTCCATAACTGCTATGTTTACTCGTTTTACTGATATAATTAATGGTTTGAAGAGTCTTGGCAAATCTTATACTAACAGTGAGCTTGTAAGGAAGATTCTCAGGTCATTGCCAAGAACTTGGAAAGCCAAGGTGACTGCCATCCAAGAAGCAAAGGACTTGAACACTCTACCTCTAGAAGAGCTTCTTGGATCCTTGATGACTCATGAACTTAACATGAAGCAACATCAAGAGGATGAAGTCAAAAAGAAAAGAACCATTGCCCTCAAATCCACAGCTTCGCCTGATGATGAAATGGATGACACTGAAGATGAAGAACAGGATGAAGAGATGGCACTCATCACCCAGAGATTTAAGAAGTTTCTAAGAAAAGGAAACAGGGGATGAGAAAGAAGTTCACAAAAGGGGAACAAAGCAAAGAGAAAGAGAAAGATCAACCCCTTATATGCTACGAGTGCAAGAAGCCTGGACATTTCAGATCCGAATGTCCACAACTGAAGAAAGGTCCCAAAAAGTTCAAAAAGAAAGCAATGATGGCGACCTGGAGTGCGAGTGATGACTCAAGCTCCGATGAGGAAACCTCAACAGAACAAGCCAACCTGTGCCTTATGGCAAACGAAAATGAGGTAACTTCTGAATCCACTAGTGAATTTACTTTTGAAGAATTGCATGAAGCATTCTATGATTTAATTGATGAATTAAAGAAACTAGGGATGAAAAATAAAGAACTGAAATTGAAAAATCAGTCCTTAGTGAAACAAGCTGAAAACCTTTCAATTGAAAAATCCACCTTGATTCAAGAAAACCAAAGCTTAAAGAATGAAATTAACAAGCTGAAACCTATAGTAGATAAGTTCACCTTAAGTTCAAACAAACTAAATATAATTCTCGATAATCAAAATGCTGTATATGATAAGGCTGGACTTGGCTATAACCCCTTGAAGAAACAAAAATTTCTGAAGAATATTTATGAAAATTATTCAAGCAACAAGGCTACAAATATTACTTGTTTCAAATTGATAAAATAGGACATAAATCATACACATGCCTTAATAACAAATATGCAAACACAATTATAAAGAAAATATGGGTTCCAAAAGGAACCATTTTGACTAACCTAAAAGGACCCAAGAAAGCTTGGGTACCTAAGACAGAAACTTGACCTTTGCTTGCAGGTGTGTCTAGCATCCCAAGAAGGAAACAGGAAATGGTATCTTGACAGTGGATGCTCGAGACACATGACTGGTGATGAATCACAATTCATCACGCTTGACGCTAAGGATGGAGGGATGGTCACCTTTGGAGATAATGGCAAAGAAAAAATCATCGGGATAGGTAACATTGGTATCACTCCCTCCAAATACATTGAAAATTTTTGTTAGTTAAAGGTTTAAAGCATAACTTACTTAGCATTAGTCAATTTTGTGATAAAGGTACAAAGTTATTTTTGAATCATCTGTTTGCATTGTGACAAGTCCTATTAACGATGGCATTAAATTTATAGGACATAGGCATGGCAATGTTTATATGGTAGATTTGAATGATTTGCCAAATTAGACATGCAATGCCTAGTATCCTTGAATGCTAAGTAATGAAACTAGTTGGCTGTGGCATCGTAGACTTGCACATATTAGCATGCATTCTCTTTCAAAATTAATTAAGAAAGAATTAGTTCTTGGTTTGCCAAAATTGAACTTTGAAAAGGATAGAATTTGTGATGCATGCCAATTAGGTAAACAAACTAGAGTTTCATTTAAATCCAAAAATACTGTTTCAACTTCTAGACCTTTAGAGCTCTTACATATGGACTTATTTGGACCAACTAGAACCACTAGTCTAGGAGGAAAATGATATGGCTTTGTAATTATAGATGATTACTCTCGTTTTACTTGGTTTTCTTTTTGGCACACAAAGATGAAACTTTTCATATTTTCACTAAATTTACCGAAAAGTCATTAATGAAAAAGGGTTTTCAATTCAAAATATTAGAAGTGATCATGGAACTGAATTTGAAAATCAAAATTTTGAAAATTTTTGTGATGAAAATGGAATTGGCCATAACTTCTCTGCTCCTAGGACACCCCAACAGAATGGGGTAGTTGAAAGGAAAAACAGAACCTTAGAAGAAATGGCCCGTACCATGCTTTGTGAAAGCAACCTTCCAAGATATTTTTGGGGGAAGCAATTAACACAGCATGTTACATTTTAAATCTGCCTTGATTAGATAATTTTTAAAGAAAACCCCCTATGAACTTTGGAAAGGAAGAAAACCAAATATTGCATATTTTCATTTTTTGGTTGTCGATGTTTTGTATTAAATAATGGCAAAGAAAAACTTGGTAAATTTGATGCAAAATCAGATGAAGCAATCTTTCTAGGTTACTCCTCCACTAGTAAAGCATTTAGAGTTTTCAACAAAAGAACTTTAGTAGTTGAGGAATCCATACATGTTGTTTTTGATGAATCTAACGATCTTCCTTCAAGGAAGAATGAGGGTGTTGATGATGCAGATCCACTAATAGAAGGTATGAAGGAGATCACTCTGAAAGATTCAGCAACTCCAGAAGACAAGGATCAAGAAGACGAACAAGATGAGAGAGGTGAAGAAATTCAAGAACAACCTCAAGGTACAAATGACCTACCCAAGGAATGGAGGTATGTTCACAACCACCCTAAGGAATTAATTATTGGTGATCCTATGCATGGGGTAAAAACCCGTTCTTCACTTAGAGATGTAGTTAATCATTGTGCTTTTGTATCTCATCTTGAACCTAAAACTTTTGAAGAAGCTGAAAATGATCATAATTGGATTAATGCAATGCAAGAGGAACTTAATCAATTTGAAAGAAATAATGTTTGGACCTTAGTATCAAGACCTAAAAATTATTCAATAATTGGCACAAAATAGGTCTTTAGAAACAAATTAGATGAGCATGAAAATGCAATTAGAAATAAAGCAAGACTGGTTGCTAAGGGATATAATCAAGAAGAAGGAATTGATTTTGATGAAACCTTTGCACCTGTTGCTAGATTAGAAGCTATTAGACTTCTACTTGCATAT